>NC_139019.1:22644928-23244928 GCF_964374135.1 Grampus griseus | reverse complement strand
GACTCAACTTTTAACTATCCTAAGACTGTTTATTGCACAAATATTAAGGGCAACAGAGTTGTGTTTTCTTTTTCCTTTTTTTTTTTTTTCTGTCCTTACACAGCTTTTGAAAACACAAGGCAGAAGCAATGAAATTCAGCTAACTATACCAGCACAAGAGGCTGGAAGTAAGAAAAGTAATACTGAAGTCAGGAAAGAAACAGTGATTAATATCCTTGTTGGAAAGATGGATGAGATCAGGATGACAGTTTCCATCTGAAATTGAATTTCCTGCTGCTCAAGCAACTTAATTTCATTTATTTATTTTTAACAATATGACTTTACAGAAAGTATTTCAAAAGGTGGTTTTATCTTTGTAAGTTTGTAATTAAAATATGAATGTTCAAAGATATTTTTTTTCCTTGCTTAATTTTGTGTTGTGTTTCTTTGTGCTCCTACTTGGAAGGAGACATATTTTATGTTTTTCACTTAGTGTAATTATTACATCCAGTGTATGTCTTGGGTTGGAAACCCAACAAACATGCCTCTGTCTTCAAAGTTGTCATTTGTCTCTCTTTCTCATATTTTCAAGATAGGTATCTCCTGAGAAGACTAAGTGACATAATAGAAGATCAGGAGGAAATGTAAGCTCCATGTTCTATGTGTTAATGCATCAAACATGCCAACATTAAGATGAGGAATGACTTCCTGGTATGAAGATTTGAATGTGTTTTCAGAAAGAAAGCAGTCCTGTGTGAATTATGTTTTTTGCTTAGAGAACAATTGCAAAAATTAAATTGTATTGTTAATGTACTTTCCACAGAGACATAAAAATCTGCTTTTTGTTTTCATAGCATAATATTATAGATTGTTAATGAATTCTTCTTTGCTTATCTTTTCCAATCCTGTGGGATATCTTAAGTTGAAAATTATACACTGATTAGTGAAGGAAGCTGATTTAAAAACTTAGAAGTGTTTTCAGAATCTATGTAATTAAATGATCACAGACCCAAGAGTTAAGCACTAGAGGGAATATTTACACTATTTTTGATGATGACACAAAATCTGTTACAGAGAAGATAAAGGAAATATGAAGCAACGTTTCATTTCTACAGTTATTCACTAATGACTGATCATATAAATAGATATTTTTGAGCATCCCTATCAAAGTTAAAATATAGGAATTAATCTTTGAGAGCTTTCCAGAATTGTTAAGTAAATGTGTTTGTTGAGTGCCAAACATGTTTGACATTGATCATAGTAAGATATTTAAGGTAGGCAAAGTCATTACTTTCAAAGACATTAAGTACTATAGGGCAAAGGAGTAACTTAACAATAAAATGAACACAATTAAGCAAGGCTTAACTGATAGTTTAAATAAGACTATTACGAGGAGAAAAGTACGATTTCTAGGGGTTTGTTCTGTGCATCTGCCAGAAGAGTAAGTAATTTACTGAGATTAAGAAGACCAGGAAAAAAAGCAAATTTAGAGGGTTGGAATCAAAGTTCTTTTTGTGGTATGCTAAATTACACGTCTACTAAATTTCAAAAGTGAACCCCTGACACAAAGACAATCCATCAATCAACTGATTGATTATGGTCAATGATCTAGTCTACCAAGACTAAGTTAGTCTTCCTAACCTAGCTGACCTATCTGGAATGGGGGCTATTTAAATGGATTGGATTCCTTTCCCCAGGACAACACACTCATCAACTGGCTACTATAAATCTTGGGTGCCAAGGTCTCACATGTGTCAACTTCTTTGAAAAATTGCTCTCACTAGCCTCCTTAGAGGGGAATGATATTATGCCAAAGGGCTCAAGGCTAGTTACTTTCAGGAGCATGAGGTACAGAAGTCTAACTCCCGGCTTTAAGGTTGGACTACCTCCTTGATGTAAATAATGCTCCACAGTGCCCTGCAGCACCAGGCTCACGCTCTTCTCTAGTACAGACCACATCTTGGCTTAGCCTCTTTCCTGCCCTGTTCTGCTTCCCTCAGTCCCCTTCTCCTGAGAATACTTTAATATGACTCCCATGGAGAGCACCAGCTCAGGCACTGCTTCTAAAGAAACTGACTTAAGACATTTTCATAATATTCAACTGCTGCTAAAGAAACAAAATAATGGGCTCCTGGGGCTGAGCTATAACTTGAACTACTACCGCATTGACAAATAATGCTCTAGATTCTGGGAGACCTGCTTGAAGTCATCCCCAGTTTTCCTTAAGACTTGACTGTGTAGTATACTCTTTCCTTCTTCAAATTATTGTACTTACTTTAAAAATTCTTTATTATCTAAAACACTCCAAATGCATCCATTTCCTCTGTACCATGAAAGAGACTAAGAAACAGAATATATGATTCAAAAAGACATACTCAGAAATGGTATCATTTCTTGTTCACGTTAATGTGCTTTAATTAAACAAGTAAAATGTCTTCTTTGGAATTTTTAGATATTATTTAATTGAATGTTTCTTCTATAATTGTTAGTTGGAGAAATGACTCATAAAACTCAGAGTAGAAAAACTTGATGTCTGTTAAGAATTGAATCATACACGTTTCCTGGCCCTGTGTTGATTGTAATTAGTGTGTCTTCATAACTTGGACTATTTATCACAGATTTTTTAAAAAAGTGAAGTAGCTGAGAATCAAAATCTATGATTCTCTGCACTTCCTTTCCCAGACTGCATAACACCCCTTGCAGTTTTGGGGGTGAAGTAGGTGAAGTGTGACCACTTTTGTAGCTACAACTTCACATTGGGAGACCGTGCTTTTTCCTTTTTTTTTTTTTACTTCCTCAATTAAATTGAGAAATTACAAAGCAGCAAAATGTTGCAGCTAATCTTCTGGGAGAAAAATTATATGCATATAAAATAAAACATACTGCCTTTTTCGTGAACAGTATGTGAGCTATTTGAGAATTTTATGCCATTAGCACTTTCAGTATGTCATTGACCTAGAAAATAAGAGGGAATAATGAAAGTCATTAAAAGCAGTTGAGTGGCCTGCTGTAACCTAGCCAATAGGAGAATAAAGAATGAGAAACAGAGCAAGACATTCTACTACATTACAACCTGGCAGGGCTGTGTGTACCACATATATATATATATATTATTTTTTTTAATTTTTCTGCCTCCATACTATGCTTTTTATGTATATAGGACAAAAGAAGGTTTTTACATTTTAGACAGAATTACCAAGTGCCAGTCATAAAAAATGTCAGCTAAATCTAAAATGAAGGTCATTATTCTAAATTTGAAGCACTGAGAACATCACACTCTGTATGTCTTCCTAAAACCTGTTCTGTCACAGCCTTCTAGAATACTATATTCAGGTAAGGTTTGATTTTAAAAGAACAGGGAAAAACAAAGATGCTGAGAAAAAAATGTATACAATGACTACTTTTGCTCTGGCTGTAAAATTTATGTACTAGTTATTGTGTTATGAGACAAAAGACATTTTATTCCTTGTAAGTACCACCCACTACAGCCAAACATCTTTTCCTTGCCTATAGATTTATCTCAGCCATGACCAACCCAGGAAACTCTCAGAATCGGCTGATTTTAAACTAACTTTGATATAAACCAGTTATGATTTTGTACTATTCCCCAGAATGTACCAACTTTATTATGGATATTAGACTGAAGAGACATTCAAGATTGCCACTAAATTCCTAAGTAGTTTAGGATAAATGCATAGAAGATTATGTTCTCTTTGGTTTGGTAAAATCTGGTGCTGTTTTTCTAAAGAACTCTAATGCAAGAGTTAAAGCAGACACATGGAGAAAATTAGAAGACACAGGCAACAAAAGTAAACAGAGGTAAGACTTTTAAGTGCCGATGATTCAAGAACAGATATGGGATTATTTTGAAAGGAATACCCCATATATTGTAATAAATAGTCATCAGGTGAAAAAGGTCATGGGAAAATACTGTTAGAGCTGAGACCCAAGCTGATCTACACAAAATTTTCTTCCTTAACAAAGCAGCTCTTTTGACAACTTCCTAACAATAAAATTTGGCACTATGCTAGATAACCTCAGTCCTTATTTCATGATGGGAAATATTAAGAAATTAAATATATATATATATATATATATACACACACACACACAGATTTACCTACATAACAATTGTTTATTCCAATACTTTTTGAAATAGTGACCCTTGAAAGAGTTTTGGAGATGGGTTTTATTGTTATTTTGTTAAAATATTTTTACTTATAAGGCTAGTTAAGTAATTTTTATTAAGAAGTAAAGTTTTATCATCACAATTTCAAGCAAAACAGCTCCAATTTACTAATTACAAACTTTTTTTGTCAGACAATATCATATGAAAAATTTGGAACTGCATGCCATATTTTGAAAAACTGAAAAAGTGTGTGTTTGTATGTGTGTGTGTGTGTGTGTGTGTGTGTGTGTGCAAACACTGAGTGAGAGTGATATTCATGTCAGAGGATTACATTTGTCAAAGTCTCAAGGAAAATATTTTTATCATGAAGGATCCCTGATTTTGGTATTGAATCTCCATGTGAAATTCAGTCACCTGATTCTACCATTTTCCAGATGATGATCTTTTACATCCTTCTTCACCACCCACTACCCACTGGCAACTCTCAGCTTCTTCTTCTTTTGGCAAATCAATACACATTTGTTAAATTAAATTTTATATACCAATTTTATTTATTTTCAATTTTATGTTTATTACTTATATAAGATTTATTGTTTAAATAATACATTTTATTATCTTTGAAAATCATTTGGAATCTTGTCTTAGCATGGAAGACATGCTTATTTTTTCCCCATTAAATTTATTGTTCTCCACTTAGTGGCAAAGTTTACATGATTAATTTAAGTCTTTAAGAGAAAATAGAAAATACAGAATATAGCTTTTTTTCTTTATTTCTTTTCTCTTACAGAAATAGCTAAAAATTTTTACTGCATATATTCGTCAAGATCCTCCAGAGAAAGAACTAATAGAATACATACAGCTATAGATGCAATGATAAATTGTTATTGTTATTATATATAACAATAAGTCTCTTTAGATAGATTTATTATAAGGAATTGGGTCACAAGATTGTGAAGGCTGGCAAGTCCCAAGATCTACAGGATAAGTCAGCAAGCTGGAAACCCAGGAGAGCTGAGGGTTTAGTTCCCATCTGTTTCCTCAACCCTGAAACCAAGAGAGCTGATGTAGTTCCAGTTGGAAGACTGGCAGGAAGAGCTAAACTTTCAGTTCAATTCTGGGGGCAAAAAAAAAATAATGTCCCAGTCTGAGAGCTCTCAGGAAGGAAAAATTCTCCTTTATTTGGGGAAGGATCAGCATTTTTTTTTTCTAGTTAAGCCTTTAACAGACCACATGAGGCCTGCCCACATTAGGGACAGAAATCTGCTTCTATACCCTAGCCATACACTATCAGAAAGAGAAATTTAAAAAAATCCCATTTAAAATGGTATCAAAAAGAAAAAAATACCTAGGAATAAATCTAACTAATAATCCTGCTAATTTTAAATTCTTATCAAGAGGAAATATTTGCATTTAGAGTTCAAAACAGAAGCGTTTGTGATAACCAACAAGGACCTACTGTATAGCACAGGGATCTATACTCAACTTTTTGTAATAACTTATAAGGGAAAAGAATCTGAAAAGGAATATATATATATATATATATATGAATAACTTTGCTATATACCTGAAATTAACACATTATGAATCAACTATACTTCAAAAAATTATAGAAATGAAAAAAAAAACAGAAGTACTTGTGATATAAATTTAAGAAAATCATCAGAATGTAGATGATATTTAAAAATGTGGGTGATACTAGGCAAGATCAGCATTGGCAACAGTAGACACAGAGGAAATTTAGAAGAAGAGCCTTATCTTTCTCACCCAATTTTAATTGGGACCTTTTCTTTGCACATGTAACTTAGATACTTTACTCTCTGCATTATGTACAATATGATGCATAACACATACCAGTTAGACAAACTCAACAAATATATATTAATAAATAAATAAATAATATGTCATTATAAAAGGAGTAAAATGGAAAAATAACATCAAAATATGTGTGGTCATGAACTGCAAAAAAAGAAACCATGGTAATTTTCCTAATGTGCCAAAGAATCAGAGTTGAAAAGGAGGTCAGAAATCACCTTTTCCAATTTGTTGGCATTTGGAAAAGAAGTGTTGGAATACCCAAAATTAGACAGCTATTTAGTGAAATGTTATTAGGGCACTAGCTCAGATCTCTTGAATCCTAGGCCAATGTTTCTTCTATTCCATTGAGCACAGGACAGACATCTCTAAACATAAAAGTTATTTTAAAAACAGAAAAAAAACCCATTATATTAAAGTGGGAATAATTAATAATTTATTTGAAGCTTAATAACAATTGTATTTTCTATTTTATGAATATATACTTTTCATATATTTTCTTCATGGAAAAATACTTCTAAAACTCTAATAGTGAAACAAATGTGAAGATTTTTCTGAAGTATTTTAATGCTCAAAAAAGTTCTATGTGTTGACTGCATTCTATACTGTGTATAAGTTATTCTTTTTTTAATTTTTTCTACTTTAAATTTAATGTTAAAATAGTTCCTTAATTCTATTTCATAATTTTACTGTCACATGCTACAGAAATATAGAATAAGCATTTTGAAAACTGTGACTTTGGCATGAATATGGATGAAAAACTAAATGGAAATTTTTCATAGGAAAGTAGTTGATGTACCAAAAACTATAAATAGAAAATAAAGTGCACAGAAATTCAGAAGAATTGAATTTATCTATGTGGGTTTTCAGCTAAATAACAAGATAACGTTAACAAGATCACACATAAAATATTACTAACACATTTAAACATTCCAGATTTCCACCACTGAATATATAAGTAATGATTAAATAAACAGGCAGCATAAAGCTTCTTAATGCCAACATCTGTACAATGTTAAAACTGCTTTAGATGTGAATTTTTGAAGGTGTGTGGAGTCATACTGAAAGAAATACGCTATAAAAGATAGTGTTACATTTATTTGATCTTTGACCTCGTTTAGGGTACTATTTTCCCCTGGAATAATGACACAAATAGATTTATATGTTCTGTTTTATTTCTGGCTTAATTTGTCATTGGCTTCCTATCAATAAAATACAGAATTGGTCAAAACTTAGAAAAAGAAAATATTCAAAAATACTAGCATCTCATTCTATTTTGGTCTTAACAGTATCTCTTAAGAATTTGTCTAGGCCTCTTGACATATACATCTTACAAAAAAGACGGTGCTTACCTAATGCTATCTGCAGAGATTTCCTCTTATTGTAGAAGTTATTTGATCACTACATTTTAAATATATAAAATAGACTTTAAAAAGGATATTGAATTTTTCATATAATATAGTGAATCCTTAGTGAATTACTGTACTAAATATATAAATTCTATATTCCTTAGTGTGTTCATATTTTTCCATGAACTACTTGCTTTCTAGAAAAATTTGCCATTTTTGTATTTTGTTTTGTTTTGATATTCCAGTAACACTGCTGAGACTAAAAATAACACTAGAGGAAAAATGTAAATCACTTGATTTAGCAAACTGTATAAATACATATTGATGACAACTCATTATCTTTCTTCAGGTATTAATTTTCAGTTCAGCACATATTGCTTGAGCTATTTGTTATGTGTGTACCATAAAGGAATTGAATAAATAAACAGATAAAACTGTCATTTAAGTTTTATCTAAATGTCATTATAAAAAAATATCAACTAAATAGAATAAATGTGTCATCTAGGAAGGTGGGGAGATTTAAAAGGTGAAAGTATGCATGTTTTAGAAAGTACTGAACAGTCTATAAGCTAAATAGTGACTGTATTTATAAATATTTATATGTTTATTCTGTTTTATTCTACAAAATGTATCTATTAATATGTGTTGCACTGTACATTCTCTTCAGATTTTCACACATATTATTGAACCTCAGAAGTTCAGATGTTTGAACTCTTTAATTCTACTTGTTTTGGATAATTTGCATAATTTCTATGTGGAAAATATATTTAAGACACTTGTTTGTTCAGTAACACAAATATGTTCATGGACACAGAATTATTAATATAAGCAATTATATAATAGCTATTTAGAACTCTAAAACATTAGAATGAACACTGTTCCTATTGCTAGTTGTCATTTTAAAATTTGCAAATAAAATCATAGGAATGAGAATCATTTGAGATCATTTGAGTGACTTTGGCATGTGCAATGTAGAAGTAGAAAACAAAAATACAAGACAAATGGCAACCTGGAACCTGAGCTTTAGAAGTTAACAGCCATCACTTATCTAAAAAAATATATCCTGTGACCAATAGTGAAGGTTATAGAGGTCAGTTCAAACAATTACACTTAATTTAAGTTACCTTCCATTTAAAATACGTTAAAATTTATCCCAAAAGGCATCCAATATTATTCTGTCAAAATGATTTTACAGAATAAAATCAAAAGTCCAAAAACAGTCAAATTTTCCTGTTGAAATTAGAATATTTCAGTGTAGAGAAGGAGCATCAGACATTTTGAGAGTCTGTAACCCTCTTCAACGATGAGTACTTCCATATTTAGAGAACATTATATCCTTAATTGCTTTACTATGGCTTAAGTCTAATTCATTCAGACAGCATTTTAGTTTTGCTCAAACATTTTTCAAAACTCCTAAATATCTCCAGCATCAGTTACCTTGTTTAAATTTAATCCACATTTTTTCCCATACCTTGGCTTTGTTAGATAATAGAAAACTATCCATTTTGTTGCATTTTAATGACTCCTTTTCTACAGTTATTAGCTCTAAGTATCTTGTCTTCTTACTCTCACCAAACAATTTATTCATACCCCACATATCTTCTCATGCAGGGATTTTGCATAGTGCTAAATTTCACTTTAGATACTAGTTATCATAACTGGATTAATGAATCAACCCTCTGAGTTCAAGTATTTGCCTTGACATTTTACCTGACTTTTTCGAAGAATGTAGCTTTCTTCCCTATGACCTGGAATCCTCCTTCTAAATCTGTTCCTATAATTGAATGATTGCTTCCTGATACCAACTCATTTATGCTAGTTTCCTACGAAAATTTTTGCTTTGTTTCATTATGTCTAATGTCAAATTACTCTATATCTGGTTCTTCAAGATACAGACCACCCACCTCTTACTTTTTTCTAGGAATCCAGGTCAGGTGGATCTTTCTTTCCTGACCACTTACTGCCTCAGATTTTGTGCTCTTATATATCATACAAGCCTTGTTCGTGTTATCTTTTTCAGCAAATATCCCCCTCAAGTAGATAGTTCTTGTTTCTAAAAGTCTCAGATTCTTTGATTTTTTTTTTTTTTCCAGTACGCGGGCCTCTCACTGCTGTGGCCTCTCCCGTTGCGGAGCACGGGCTCCGGACGCGCAGGCTCAGCGGCCATGGCTCACGGGCCCAGCCGCTCCGCGGCATGTGGGATCTTCCCGGACCAGGACACGAATCCATGTCCCCTGCATCGGCAGGCGGACTCTCAACCACTGCGCCACCAGGGAAGCCAGGAGATCCTTTGAGTTTTGACTTACTGCTCTAAATAAACATGTTCTTAGGTAATCAACTTTGCATAATGTGGAAGCATCACTTAAATAATTGATATATTCAATAAGCCGAACAGCAAGTCATCAGGATTGAAGAATATAACAACAAAACAACCAGAACATGTAACTCCACCATTGTGCAACTATCTGTGGGTTAGGACCTTAAAATTTACCTCATTCCTTACTTTCCCATATGTGAATTTATGGCAAAATATTCCTAAGTTCTAAAAAAAAAGTATTTTTTTAATTAGTTTTATAGCATATGTGTACTCCATGACTTCATTCATTAGTCATTTCTCTGTGTCATTTTTTTAATGACACTTTATTATTAGGGATAAAATTTTTGTTCCATAAATCATTAATATATAAATAGAAACACAGTTTCTATCTTTCTTTTAGACATGATTCATAACTACCAAATATTTGTCCTTCTAATTTTGTATTTATGTCATTATAAATATCAAGGAAATACTTAATAAGGTTAAAAACTATACATATGTATATATATATGAAATATACGTATTTGCAAATTTGAGAGATAATGTGCATAATTCTATGTGGAAATTATATTTAAGACACCTGTTTGTTCAATATGACTGTAACATAAATATCTTCATGGACACAGAAATATAAATGTAAGCAATTATGTAATAGTAAGTTAGAACTCTAAAACATTAAAAGGAACACTGTTCCTATTCATATATATGATTTTATATATAAATATATATGAATATATATCATATATATGTGTGTGTATATATATATATATATAAATTTTTAATTCAGACCCTTCTTTAGAAGAAGATCCTGACCATAACTGATATTTGGTAAGGTTTATCACTTAACTTCCACAGTGTTGGTTAAAACTCCATTTCAGTGTCCAGCTTGAGAGTTCCATCTGGAATTCAGCTTGCTTTTCAGAACTCCTCCAGAATGTAGAGCTGCTATTTATTTGAGATTTGCTAATGTCCTCACAGAGTCAATTAAAAAAAAAATGCTGTGTTTGTGATTTTTGAATCAGAAAACTGCTAACACTGAAAAATGAAGAACAAATCCTTGCATTCTGGCAAGCTCCTAACAACACTGAACTATTAACACTAAATCATTCTGAACCAAACTTACTTTCCTAAGATTTGATCTCTTTCCTGAAATGATGAGGTTTGTCAAAAAAAAGGCAGGTGCATTTTTAAAGGAGGAAAGTAGATGTGAATTTTTTAAATGACCACAAGAATTTTAAGATGACTCAATACATAAAAGTAGTAAATGGTTTTGCTTGCTAGAGTTAGCTTCACTGTTGTAATCTTTTGATTTCTACATTGAAATTCTGATACAGATGAAATTAGTCTCTATTATGATGTTTTTTGCATCTGGAATGTTCTATTTTGTGCATTAAATAGAAAGAAAGCAATGTGACGTTTTGTACTTAGTATAAGCAGACACATCCCAATTCCTCAATTAAAAAAAATTGACTAAAATAATCTGAAGAAACTTCTTTATTACATACGTATGTATATATGTGTGTAAAGGTAACTTTAAACACCATTTTATCAATGCTGTGATACCATTTTCAGTGCCTTATGTTCTGACTAGTCACAGAACAGCAGCCGCGGACCTCAATCAGTTGAATTACAAATCCATTAAATAACTTAATTTTGTGTATCCAACTGTAAGATGTATTTACCACTACACCGACAAGAACTATAGCTAATAAATGCATCCTGTAATACAATTCATCTACTGGTAAGTGTGTTTCCTCTGTTGAATGATCTGTCTAACAATCTGACACTGTTTATGGGCAAAAACTGATAACATATCATAGAGCTTAAAAGAAAACCAAGGCTAACTAAGGTAAATGACTAATATCATCACTCGTTTAAAAAAAAAGGCAAAATTCAAATTAAGAAAAAAGTTAATCACTACATTAAAATGCAGGTATACCTTGTTTTATTGGACTTTGTTTTATTGCACTTCACATATATTACATTTTTTACAAATTGAGTGTTTGTGGAAACCCTGCATTGAGCAAGACTATTGGCACCGATTTTCCCAAAGCTTTTGCTCTTTTGTGTCTCTGTGTCACATTTTGGTAATTCTCACAATATTTCAAACTTTTTCATTATTATGTTATGTGTTATGGTGATCTGTGATCAGAGATCTTTGATGGAACTATTGCAAAAAGATTACAGGTCACTGAAGGCTCAGATGATGGTTAACATTTTTAAACAATATTTTTTAATTAAGGTATGTACATTGTGATTTTAGACATAGTGCTATTGCACACTTAATAGACTACAGCAGAGTGTAAACATGACTTTTTTTTGGCCATGCTGTGTGGTGTGGCATGTGGGATCTTAGTTCCCCCACCGGGGGTCGATCCCACGCCCCCTGCATTGGAAGCACAGAATCTTAACCACTGGATCACCAGAGAAATACCCTGAACATAACTTTTATATGCACTGGGAAACTAAAAAAATTGTGTGACTCACTTTATTGCGATATTTGTTTTATTGTGGTGCTCTGGAAAAAAGCCCTGCAATATCTCCGAGGTGTGCATTTATTCTGATCAATCTAGTATTAAAAACCTATGTTGAATCATTTAAAATCTATGTCTGTTTTAAAATTGGCTAGGTCACAAAAGAGGAGGAGGTGGCCGACCATTAACTTTAAATCAGGCTTACTCAAATTCCTTATGTCTTGGAGATTGGGACATATTAGAAATATTGTATTTGCCAAAGGATACTTTCCTAAATATACTATACTATAACATATTCTATAACATATAGTATATGTTTCTGTAACATACACTATAATTTGTACTAAAAGCTTCCAGTTGATTATCTTATTTTCTTTTTTAAAACATTACATAGGAAATGAATTTTTCAATGATAGAACAAATCTGAATGTTCAATAGTTCATAACAGAAAGAAAATCATTCATTCACTCATCCATTTATTCACTGAAAAATATTCATTGAGACATCAGCGTGTGCCAGGGATTTGTAAGAGAGTCATTGTTGAAAGAATCTATGTGAATACCTCAGATGATTTTAAGAAAGTGTTTTAAAAAATGACAATGAAAGCTCATTCATTCAACAGAATAAAAAAGTTATGCAAAGGAAATTTAAACTTTAAGAGTGTATTTTTCACAGGTATACACAACTCAAGTGGAAATAATATATATAGATGAAAACCCTGCTTAATTTTCATCAGTAATTTTCATCAATAATTTTATATGATGAGTGAGTCTTATGCATGAGTTAATTTACTTGTCTGCTTTTCCAATATGCCTGTACTAGAATTTCAGCAATTATCATCAATTTTTACCTCAAAACCTGTAAAAATATAATTTAGTTTAATTTACTTTGGCATTGTAATTGCTGACTGGGAAGCAAAATAAACAGACTGCAGCTAATGCACACATCTTCTACACTAGAAAGCAGCATATGATGATTAATTATTAGAAAAACCTTACAATAAAATGAGCTGTAACCAAAGAGATGATGGAAAATCGATCAGCATAAAGTTTAGGAACAAATCCAAAATAAGCATACAATGCCAGAAGACAAATGGGAAGATATGAATGCTATAGTATAAATATCTAGTTAATGACACTAAATGATTAAGTTGGAACTGCTAAAGAAAAAATAAAACATGACCACTGAAATATTTAGTGGTCTTTCAAATAATTTGTTTAAATAATCAACTTGCATTTATATTTATAAAAATATGTTTATATATGTATATACACATACATGTATATACATTAAAACTGTATGTGTGTATGTGTTTGATAATGACAACTGATGTTATGTTATGAAAATTTTATCTGTTGATCTTTTTAAAATATGCTTTTCCTTCTGTATGATACGTCTTCCTAGAATGTGATTGAGAATAGTAAATGAATGTTTACATAATATTTATATATTATATTATATATTCATATTTATATAACATTCTCTGAGCATTGTGTTAGGGAGATATCACATGTAGAGTTTTGTACATTTACAAATGACACTAGGAATAGAAGACTAAAAGTATTAAGTTGTCTATATAAAATAGTGTTTGGCCTGGACTTAAATTTGAAATCAAAATATGAATGCAACTATTGCTTTAGCAATAAAAACATAAGTGGAATTCTAAGAAAGAAGAAGCTAAGTTTATTAAGCACCCACGAAGGTTTGAAAGTATTACATAGTTTTACTTTCAAAAACACTTTTTTAGGGAGCTTAATACTATATTTTTATTATCTAATAAAAGAAAGCTGAGCCTTAAAAAAGTTAAATGACTTCCTGAATATGAGGTAGTAACTAACACAACCATAAAAAAAAAAAAGATATTATTGAATTCCAGTTCAACAAATCAGTATTCTTTTTTTTTTTTTTTTTTTTTTCTGGCTGTGTTGGGTCTTCGTCTCTGTGCGAGGGCTTTCTCCAGTTTCGGTGAGTGGGGGGCCACACTTCATCACGGTGCACAGGCCTCTCACTGTCATGGCCTCTTCCGTTCTGGAGCACAGGCTCCAGACGCGCAGGCTCAGTAGCTGTGGCTCATGGGCTTAGTTGCTCCGCGGCATGTGGGATCTTCCCAGACCAGGGCTCGAACCCGTGTTCCCTGCATTGACAGGCAGATTCCCAACCACTGCACCACCAGGGAAGCCCTTCTTTTTTAAAATTATGTGTAGTTGACATATACTCTTATATTAGTTTCAGGTACAAACATAATTTTGCAATATTTGTATATATTTCAAAATTATTACCATAATAAGTCTAGTTAACATCCATTACCATTTATAGCTACATTTTTTTTTTCTTGTCATGAGAACTTTTAAGATCTACTCTCTTAGCCTCTTTTAAATATGCAATACAGTATTATTAATTATAGTCAGCATGTTGTACATTATATCCTCATGACATTTATTTTATAACTGGAAGTTTGTACCTTTTGATTCCCTTCACCTATGCTTTCTGTGTTTAGCAGGATTGTTGTTCTGACTTCATGCTCTCTATCAAAGTTCTGTCTGTTTTCTGCACTTCATTTCTACTATCTATTGAAGTGCATTGGGAAGCAGAACAATTGAGAAATAAAAATGCAAAAACGGTTGAAGTTTTGAACCCTGTCAGCACCCATGTTCTATTACTCCTTGAAAGATTGCGCTTATTTATATAGCAACACCTCTCTGAGTTCTTTTCCTATGTCCTCCAATGGAAACATGATGTAGAAAATATCCTATGAATAATCCTGTTTACAAAAAGTCTGCATCTACTCTTTCTTTATCTAAATTATGCATTGCCAGTGATTTTTACTCCATTGCCAATGATCTGTTTAGTGCAACCTAATCAGAGAAGACCAAGATAACTCATATGACAATACATGTATATCTTTAAACTTTGATCCTAGTTGGAAAACAGATTTTCTCCCTGATGCTCTAATAATCATTTTTAAAGACTTTGATTTTAATCTTTATATAAGGTATTATCTTTATAATTAAGTTTTGTATGTATTTTTAGCATGTACACTTACATTTTATATATACAATTTAGGAATTTATGGAACTGTACCTAATTCTATTATTTAGTGCATTCTGTAGGTAATAAATAAACTAGTGTACTTTATTGATCACTTAATTAATATTCACAGACATGACTTTTGTAGTGAATTTGTTCCACATATGTTTATATGTAAACAATTGACAGTGTTAAACCATATAAAATGTTATAATTAAAAATACAAATAACACAATTTTATTTAAAATAGTACTGAATTCATAGTTATCTTTAGTTATTATGTACTTTCCCAATACTTGCATACAAACAGGACTATACAGTAGAAGATTTTATATTAAAATAGAATCCTTATTTTAGGTGACGTTAAGCACCTCTAACATAGCATAGTTATTTCTCAATATTAAATTAACAGGGAAGACAAAGGATTAACTAAAATATAGCCTTAGGAAAGGATGTCAGGAAGTTACTTCATCTCAGAATTGTACATCCTAAGGAATGATTCCATTTGCTCTTTTACACTTTGACATTCATATCCACTACCACATAACTCATCTAATTAGATAATGCTAGATAAATACTGAGAGATTAGCACTTTCAACCAGTGTCATATATCTTCTAAACCATGAAGAACTACTTATTATATTATTAAATGACATAGCTTTCCTTTATTTCAGTAGGCTTTTATATTTTGCTGCCATTCCAGATAGTTTTGCTGGATTATATTTTAGGTTTACTGCTTCTCCATAATCCATAATGATACAGGTAAATCTCATCAAATATCAAAGCCACATAGACAGCCATCTGTGAAGACACACTATAAATAAATAACCCTATTCAAGTCACTTTCACCTTTTTGTGTCAAAGCAGACTAACACTTTCTTGCCCATGTTTCTAGGGTTTATGTTAGGTTAGGGACTGTTTTCATGTATTTAAACTCTGCAATAATTTATGCATTGCCAATTTGTCTCAAAGATTGGAATTTTCACATATAAGATTTTTAAGTTTTATTTATAATTTTTTCACTTTGTGCAGTAATGACAGGAAAGCAAGTTATCTTGTGAATAGAATATTTTAAAGCAGGGATCCCCAAACCCCAGGCTGCAGACTAGTACTTGTCTGCTGACTAGTACTGGTCTGCGGCCTGTTAGGAATGGGGCTGCACTCACGAGGTGAGTGGCGGGTAAGTGAGTGAAACTTCATCTGCCACTCCCCATCGCTCACATTACTGCCTGAACCATCTGCCCCCAACTCCATCCTGGCCGTGGAAAATTGTCTTCCACGAGACTGATCCCTGGTGCCAAAAAGGTCGGGGACCACTGTTTTAAAGAGTTTGTTCAGAGTTTTTGTCTAAGAAAGGGAGACATAAGAGTAATGCAGGACAAAAAAATCACTACGTATAATTTGAGTTCAATATGGAGAAGAGAAAAAAATGCAATAAAAGCAGTATTTCAACAGACAAGAGCAGATGAAAAAAATCAACCCAAGGATTCAAGAAATTCTGCAAGGACCAGACTAGGAAAATATATAGCACACCACACCTGGATACATTATAATAGAATAAATGAAAACCTAAAGCAGAAAGAAACATATAAAAAGTGGTCAGAAGAGCAAAAACTAGACACCTTATATTATCTTCAAAGCAACAGTACTAAGTGTGAAAGCTGGCTTCTGAACAGACATGATGAAAAGCTGAAGACAAAGAAAGGGCATTTTTAAATGGCTAAAAATAATGTCAACAAGAAATTCTACTCCCAAACTTCTCCCTCAAATTCCTTTGAAAATGAAGTAAAAATAAAAGATCCATTCAGATGAATAAAAAATGAACAGTGTTTATTACTGCATTCAGAGAAATTTTAATCATCTTTCTAGTAGGAAAAACATCTGAGACAGAAGTAGAGAAATACTGTATAAAATAAAAAGTAACACAAAATATGAAAATATAGATAAGTGAAAAATGAAAGTGGACTCCATTGAAAAAATAAAATAATGCAGAGTTAAAATTTGGGAAAACAATAATACCAAAGACAATAATGAGGTAAATAAAATCCAAGTGAACTAAGGCTCTAGCATTATGAATAATAAGATATAATTATTCTGCCAAAATGTAATAAGTTAAATTATTCATGTTGTAATATCTAGGCATTCCCCCTAAAATTATTTTACAAATAAGAAATTACAGGTTAATAGAAAATAAAATAATAAGGAAGGGTTGATGAATCCAAAGGAAAAAAAAGAACAGAATATTCAATACAAAATGACTGATGATTCATAAAACAAATACTAGTGCCATAGTAGATATAAACTAAAGTATGTAAGTAATTATACTAAGTATGATAGAATAAATATTCAAGTAAAGAACTAAAATGATCAGCTAAAATACGAAAACCCTTGTATTTGCTTCACACAAGAGACACATGAAAGAGAAGTTGATATGAAATGATGAAAAAGAACTACACTGTCTAAACTATAACCAAAGAGAGCTGGTGTAAATATGTTGATATTTGACATAGTAGATTTTAGTGTTAAAAATATCATACCATATTAACTGAGACAGTATGTAATTCAATTCAACAGAAGTACTTCACAATTTTAAATATGGATACATACAACAACTTACCTTCAAATATTTTAAACTGACAGAGTTAAAGTATATATAGAGAAATCCAGTCTTTAAGAAATACTCTTTAAAATAACACATGGACCAAATAATATATCAAAATGGAAACTAGAAAATATTGTTATGTGAATGAAAATAAAAGTATATCATATCAAATGTACTTAAAGCAATGCTTAAAAGTAGGTTTACTGATTTAAGGGTATATATTTGTATTAGTTTGGACTGCCATTACAAATCACCATAAACTGGTGAATTAAACAACAGTAATTTACTTTACACAGTCTGGAAGCTGGGAAGCCCAATATCAAGATGTTGATTCCCCGTGAGAGCTCCCTTCATGACTTGTGCAAGGCTGCCTTTTTGCTGGTTCTTCACATGATGTAAAGAAAGAGGAAGCATGCTCTCTGGTTTCTCTTATAAGGGCACCAATCTCATCATGAGGTATGTATATTCATGATCTTATCTAAACCTAATCACCTCCAAAGGTGCCATTCCAAATACCATAACTTGGGCCTAGGACTTCAACATATGAATTGTGATGGTAGACAACCAGCCATAGCAATATTAAAACAGAGGAAATTCTAAAAATTAGTGAAATAGGTTTCTATTGCATGAGGCTAGAAAAAGCACAGCAAGTCAAGGTCAAATTTTAGAAGGAAATGAATAAAGAGCAAAAATCAGTAAAGAGCAAATATCAATAAAATAGGAAAATAGTACAATAAAGAATAATTTTAAAATAGAAATTTAGTTTATCTTAAAAGCTGATGAAATAATGCAAGACAGACTGGTCAGAAAAAAAGGACAGAAATTAGAGTTACTTATATAAGCATGTAAAAGCTATCACAAGTAATAGTTACAATGGTAACAAAGATAAGTTGTTAAATTATGCAAAATTTTACAGTGATAAATTTGGCACTTTAGATAAAATGGTCAGACAGATTCCTAGAAAAATAGAATTTAACAGTGATATAAAAAAGAAAAAATCCCTGTGTATTCCAATACCTATTAATTAAGAGTTTTTTGAGGAAAATTCCTGGCTCAAAAGAATTTACTCATTTAAACTTGCAGATGTTCTAAGCATTCTTCCAGGAATTTTTCTGAGGACAAATGTTGATTTGGCATCCAGACTCAGAGAGAAATTGAAAAGAGACAAAGGAGACTGAAAAAAGAAGCAGATCACTCCAGATTAGTAGGTGGCAGTTTTAATTGGCAAGGGGACTTACATAGGAGGTTTTTCTTGGGCAGCCACAAGATGAGTTGATCTCTGCACCCACCCACCAGCATCTTAAATGCTTATATAGAGGACTTAACTAGTTTCAGTCACAATTACAGTCTAGATGGTCTCAACAACACATTATTCTCTAAAGGCTACATCCTTGAAATGTCTCTGGCTATGGCAATGGTGGGTGAACCATTCATTCCAAGGACAGTGGTAGGGGTGGGGAGCCTCTGATTGCCTGGATCTAGTTCACAAGTCAACCAGTGGTCACATCCTATCCACAACATCCTCCAATAGCAAAATATACTTCTTCTATTTTCTGTATTCAAGGAAACAGGAAAATGAAACACATCTTACTTCACTCTATGAAGTGATCAAAACTTTCATACCAAAACCTAAGAAGTACATTTAAGAATGGAACATACAAAAATATATCTAATAAAGACACGTGAAAAATGTTAAACAAAATATTAATAAATAATCATATATGAAAAATCTGTGTGTCTCCATCACCCTGCCATGAAGACTGTACTACAGGGACCTGTTATAGCCTCAGGGGCCACGCCTGACACACTGGACACTCACTGGATGTAGCTGTGTGGCTGTCAGGGTCTTGGTGCTCTGGCCAGGTTTCAGGCCTGACTTTCTGAGTTGGGAGACTGAGTCCAGGACATTGGACCAACAGAGACCTCCCAGTGCCACGTAATATCAATTGGTGAGAGCTCTCCCAGAAATCTCTGTCTCAACACTAAGACTCAGCTCCACCCAATGGCAAGCAAGCTCCAGTGCTGGACACCCCATGCCAAACAACTAGCAAAACAAGAACACAACCCCGCGTATTAGCAGACAGGCTGCCTAAAAATCATATTAAGTTCACAGATACCCCAAAACAACAACTGGATGCAACCCTGCACACCAGAAAGACAAGATCCAGCCCAATTCACAAGAACACAGGCACCAGTCCCCTCCACCAGAAGCCTACACAACCCACTGAACCAACCTAACTCACTGGGGGCAGACACCAGAAACAACAGGAAATATGAACCTGCAGCCGGCAAAAAAGAGATGCCAAACACAGTAAGTTAAACAAAATCAGAAGACAGAGAAATATGCAGCAGATGAAGGAGCAAGGTAAAAATCCACCACCAAAGAAATGAAGAGGAAATAGGCAGTATACCTGAAAAATAATTCAGAATAATGATAGCAAAAATGATCCAAAATCTTCGAAATAGAATGGAGAAAATACAAGAAATGTTTAACAAGGACATAGGAGAACTAAAGAATAAACAAACAAGGATAAACACACAATAAATGAAATTAAAAATTTTCTGGAAGGAATCAATAGCAGAATAACTCATGCAAAAGAATGGATAAGTGACCTGGAATATAAAATAGTGGAAATAACTACTGCAGAGTAGAATAAAGAAAAAAGAATGAAAAGAATGAAAACAATTGAGGACAGCTTCAGACACCTCTGTGACAACATTAAACACACCAACATTCAAATTATAAGGGGTCCCAGAAGAAGAAGACAAAAAGAGAGGATCTGAGAAAATATTTGAAGAGATTATAGTTGAAAACTTCCCTAACATGGGAAAGGAAATAGTCAATCAAGCACAGGAAGCACAGAGTCCCATACAGGATAAATCCAAGGAGAAACACACCAAGACACAGATTACTCAAACTATCAAAAATTAAATACAAAGAAAAACTATTAAAAGAAGCAACTGAAAAGCAACAAATAACATACAAGGGAATCCCCATGAGGTTAACAGCTGATCTTTCAGCAGAAACTCTGCAGGCCAGAAGGAAGTGGCAGGACATATTTAAAGTGATGAAAGGGAAAAACCTACAACAAAGATTATTCTAGCCAGCAAAGATCTCATTCAGACTTGATGGAGAAATTAAAACCTTTACAGACAAGCAAGAGTTGAGAGAATTCAGCACCACCAAACCAGCTTTACAACAAATGCTAAAGGAACTTCTTTAAGCAGGAAACACAAGAGAAGGAAAAGACCTACAAAAACAAGCCCAAAACAAATAAGGAAATGATTAAGAACATACAAATTGATAACTACCTTAAATGGAAATGGATTAAATGCTCCAACCAAAAGACATAAATTGGCTGAATGGATACAAAAACAAGACCCATATATATGCTGTCTACAGAGACTCACTTCAGACCTAGGGAAAAATACAGACTGAAAGTGAGGGGATGGAAAAATATATTCCATGCAAATGGAAATCAAAAGAAAGCTGGAGTAGCAATTCTCATATCAGACAAAATAGACTTTAAAATAAAGACTATTACAAGAGACAAAGAAGGTTACTACATAATGATCAAGGTATCAATCCAAGAAGAAGATAACAACAATTGTAAATATTTATGACCCAACATAAGAGTACCTCAATACATAAGGCAAATGCTAACAGCCATAAAAGGGAAAATTGACAGTAACACAATAATAGTAGGGGACTTTAACAACTCACTTTAACCAAAGCACAGATCATCCAAAATGAAAATAAATAAGGAAACATAAGCTTTAAATGACACATTAAACCAGACGGACTTAATGCCAAAACAACAGAATACACTTTCTTCTCAAGTTCACATGGAACATTCTCCAGGATAAATCACATCTTGGGTCACAAATCAAGCCTTGGTAAATTTAAGAAAATTGAAATTGAATCAAGTAGCTTTTCCACAATGCTATGAGGCTAGATATCAATTAGAGGAAAAAACTGTAAAAAATACAAACACATGGAGTCTAAACAATATGCTACTAACTAACCAAGAGATCACTGAAGAAATCAAAAAAGAAGTAAAAAAATACTTATAAATAAATGACAATGAAACACGACAACACAAAACCTATGGGATGCAGCAAAAGCAGTTCTAGGAGGGAAGTTTAAAATACAATCCTAACTTAAGAAGCAAGAAAAATCTCAAATAAACACCGTAACATTACAACTAAAGCAATTAGAGAAAGAAGAACAAAAAAATCCCAAAGTTAACAGAAGGAAAGAAATCATAACACTCAGATCAGAAATAAATGAAAAAAGAAATGAAGGAAACAATAACATAGTTCACTAAAGTCAAAAACTTGTTCTTTGAGAAGATAAACAAAATTGATAAACCATTAGCCAGACTCTTCAAGAAAAAAAGGGAGAAGACTCAAATCATCAGAATTAGAAATTAAAAGGGAGAAGTAACAACTGACACTGCAGAAATACAAAGGATCATGAGAGATCACTACAAACAACTATAGCCAATAAAATGGACAACCTAGAAGAAATGAACAAATTCTTAGAAAAGCACAACCTTCCAAGACTGAACCAGGAAGAAATAGAAAATATGAGCAGGCCAAACACAAGCACTGAAATTGAAACTGTGATTAAAAATCTTCCAACAAACAAAAAGTCCAGGACCAGATGGCTTCACAGGTGAATTCTATCAAACATTTAGAGAAGAGCTAACACCTATCCTTCTCAAACTCTTCCAAAATATAGCAGAGAGAGGAACACTCCCAAACTCATTCTAAGAGGCCACCATCACACCGATACTAAAACCAGACAAAGATGTTACAAAAAAAGAAAACTACAGGCCAATATCATGGATGAACATACACGCGAAAATGCTCCACAAAATTCTAGCAAACAGAATCCAGCAGTACATTAAAAGAATCACACACCATGATCAAGTGGGGTTTTACCCAGGAATACAAGGATTCTTCAATATATGCAAATCAATCAATGTGATACACCATATTAACAAACTGAAGGATAAAAACCATACGAGAATCTCAATAGATGAAGAAAAAATTTCAGCACCCATTTATGATAAAAACCTCCAGAAAGTGGGCATAGAGGGAACCTGCCTCAACATAATAAAGGCCATATATGACACACCCACAGCCAACATCGTTCTCATTGGTGAAAAACTGAAATGATTTCCACTAAGATCAGAAACAAGACAAAGTTGCTCACTCTCACCACTATTATTCTACACAGTTTTGGAAGTTTTAGCCACAGCAATCAGAAAAGAAAAAGAAATAAAAGGAATTCAAATTGGAAAAGAAGAAGTAAAGCTGTCACTATTTGTAGAGACATGATACTATACATAGAGAATCCTAAAAATGCTACCAGAAAACTACTAGAGCTAATCAATGAATTTGGTAAAGTGGCAGCATACAAAATTAATGCACAGAAATCTCTTGCATTCCTATACACTAATGATGAAAAATATGAAAGAGAAATTAAGGAAATATTCCCATTTACCATTGTAACAAAAAGAATAAAATATCTAGGAATAAACCTACCTAAGGAGACAAAATATCTGTATGCAGAAAACTCTGAGACACTGATGAAAGAAATTAAAGATGATACAAACAGATGGAGAGATATATCATGTTCTTCGATTGGAAGAATCAACATTGTGAAAGTGACTCTACTACCCAAAGCAATCTACAGATTCAATGCAATCCCTGTCAAGCTACTAATGGCATTTTTCACAGAACTAGAACAAAATTTTTCACAATTTGTATGGAAACACCAAAGACCCTGAATAGCCAAAGCAATCTTGAGAACGAAAAACGGAGCTGAAGGAATCATGTTCCCTGACTTCAGACTATACTACAAAGCTACAATAATCAAGACAGTATGGTACTGGCACAAACACAGAAATATAGATCAATGGTAAAGGATAGAAAACCGAGAGATAAACCCACACACATATGGTCACCTTATCTTTGATAAAAGAGGCCAGAATATACAATGGAGAAAAGACAACCTTTTCAATATGTGGTACTGGGAAAACTTGACAGCTACATGTAAAAGAATGAAATTAGAACACTCCTTAGTACCATACACAAAAATAAACATGAAATGGATTAAAGACCTAAATGTAAGGCCAGACACTATAAAACTCTTAGAGAAAAACATAGGAAAAACACACTTTGACATAAACCACAGCAAAATCTTTTTTGACCCACCTCCTGGAGTAATTAAAATAAAATAAAAAATAAACAAATGGGACCTTATAAACTTAAAAGCTTTTGCACAGCAAAAGAAACCATAAACAAGCTGAAAAGACAACCCTCAGAATGGGAGAAAATATTTGCAAATAAAGCAACTGACAAAGGATTAATCTCTAAAATATACAGGCAGCTCATGCAGCTCAATATCAAAAAAACAAAAAACCCAATCAAAACATGGTGGAAAACCTAAATATACGTTTCTCCAAATAAGACATACACATCTCAAGGGGCACATGAAAAGGTTCTCAAAATCCCTAATTATTAGAGAAATGCAGATCAAAACTGCATGAGGTATCACCTCACACCAGTCAGAATGGCCATCATGAAAACGTCTACAAACAATAAATGCTGGAAAGGGTGTGGAGAAAAGGGAACCCTCTTGCACCATTGATGGGAATGTAAACTGATACAGCCACTATAGAGAACAGTATGGAGGTTCCTTAAAAAACTAACAATAGAACTACTATATGACCCAGCAATACTACTACTGGGCACATACTCTGCAAAAACCATAATTTAAAAAGACAGGTGCACCCCAATGTTCACTGCAGCACTATTTACAATAGCCAGGACATGGAAGCAACTTAAATGTCCATCAACAGATGAATGGATAAAGAAGATGTGGCACATATATACAATGGAATATTACACAGCCATTAAAACGATTGAAATTGGGTCATTTGTAGAGACTTGGATGGGCCTAAAGAGTATCATACAGAGTGAAGTATGTCAGAAAGAGAAAAACAAATATCGTATATTAACACATATATGTGGAATCTAGAAAAATGTTACAGATGAACCCATTTGCAGGGCAGGAATAGAGACGTATACCTAGAATATGAATGTGTGGACATTGAGGGTGTGAAGAGGGATGGGATGAATTGGGAGACTGGGATTGATATATATACACTACCATGTGTAAAACGGATAGCTAGTGGGAACCTGCTGTATAGCGCAGGGAGATCAGCTTGGTGCTGTATGGTAACCTAGATGGGTGGGATGGAGGGTGAGAGGGGAGGGTGAGAGGGAGGTCCAAGAGGGAGGGAATATGTGTATACATATAGCCGATTCACTTCATTATACAGCAGAAACTAACACAACATTGTAAAGCAACTATACCCCAATTAAAAATAATATGTAAATAAACCCCAAACATCACAAGTCTACAACTGTACCACCCAGAACAAGCCCCATCTTGTCTAATCTTAGAAGCTAGGTAGGGTTGGGCCTGGTTAGTACTTGGATAGAAGACTGTCTGGGAATACCATGTGCTGTAGGCTTTAAAAATAAAATCATAACTATTGTTTGATAGAGCAGACATACTTGATAGAAACAGTGACTTCCTCCATTTTCTACATTATAAATCTCCATTCATTCTTTAAAATTCAGTACTAAAGTCTCTGTCCTTAAAGTGACCACATTTTCTTACTTCACTGGCTCCAAAAACACTTTATAAGTAAATATAAATAATTTTTTTAGCTCCTGTTGTAATTAACTGCTTATGAATTTTCATTATATATCTTTTTCCCCAGTATAGTACAAAGAAGATGGGATATAATAAATCCAGATGAATATAACTTTTTATAGGCTTACATTTCTTTATAAAAATAACTTTGAGAGAATACGTGAAATAAAAATAATTCAACTGTGGTGAATTTATAAAAATATATGTGTGCATGTGTTTACTGAGCAATATAATTAGGAATATTGTTAAATAGTGGATATTTTTGAAAATAACTATAACTAAACTAACCCAATTTAATATCTTCTTCCAGAAATTAAAAAAAAACTATAAAATAGAATTAGAGACAACTAAACCAAAATCAAGTATATAAAATCTATATTTACCTTTGTATACATTCCCACTTAATTATTTATTAACTGCCTGTGTACAAATAATATATTTTAGATATATATAGATATATATATATAAACAGATACACACACCCTTATATACATATATAAATAGCATGTGTATGTGTGTGTGTGTAATAAAGACACAAATATTGTGTTCCTGTGTAGTTGGACTCTCCCGCCTCTGATCAAAATTCTTTCCTTATTTCTCAGATGGATAATATCTACAATTGATTAATGCTGACTGTATAATGCTTATCAAATTCTCCCAGTAAGACACGTGTCTTCACTCATTAATAGTTATATTGGGAAGTATAAGTATTCCCTTTTTCTTCTGAGAATTCCAATGGTTATTAAGCTGAGTGGGCCATTACATGAGTCTTGGCCATTTTTGTCCTTTATGATTTTTCACTTTATTACTCTTTCAAAGTTTGATTTTGTGTAAATGGATATTAAAAAAATAACCTTATGTATACACATTTAAAATAGGAGAATGGGAAATTTTGACAGCTGACATAAACCACTGAGACTGTATTTAAATAACCACAAAAATCCTGACTCTTTAATAGGTGGTTAGTCATTCCTGCAAATATGATTTCTTATTTTGATTCAGTACAGCAGTCCTTCCCACAAAAGCCTACATTTCAGAATTTCTGATGGATTTGGCAGATCATAGAGAATTGTATTATATGAATGGAGGAATGTAGTAAATATAGATTATATTTCATTTATTATTTTGTATAAGTAATTTTAAATAGGTGTGTATCTTTTATAGAACATGATTACATTATCAATATATGTAGTTAAATCATAATGCCTTATGAATTATTCAATAATAGAAATTGTATAATAGTTTTCAACAGCCAAAAAGAATTTCCCTGTGGTTACTTAAATCAAAACCGATGGAATACATTTCCTTCAAACTTCCTGAATTATTTCATTCTAGGTTAAGAACCAGCATGATGAAGTTTATCCCCAAAGGTACTCAGTGGAAAAGCTATAAGCCATGGAAAATGGGGCTTAAATTCAAAGTGCCATCTCAGAAAGCATAATAAAAATAGATTTTCAGTCTGCCCCAAACACAAATAGTAATGCCATAAAACATGAAATATTGGGAGTATGGTATTGCCATCTTTAATTTTTATAGTGGAGTTTTTCTCAGATTTTCCTCTATGCTAGAAAATAACCTTATATCCTGTGGAAGTCATCCACTTCTTTTAGCAGACCTAGAAACTTACATGAAATTTCAAAATGTGTGAACGAAAATATGTGGTGATGTTGAAGATTGGAAAACCTTGCTACAAATTATATTACCAAAGCATTTTTAATGGCAAATAATTAGAAATCATCCTTTCCATGTAACATTCATCTGTAGGCCACACTCCCTTATGTAACCAAATTAAATTGTCTGTTAATTCCTTATGAAAGGCATCTCCCTTGTCTCACTGTTTCACTGACACCTATTTTTATAACATATGTCATGGTGCTGTATAATTTTTCTATTAACAAATATCAATAAATATCCATACTGAAAAACTCCCAAAAAGCAATAGTGGAGAGTTTCCAAGGTTTCATTCTATGATAATCACACATGTCAATAGTAACAGCAGCTCTGACACTATTTACTACAACTAAGTTTGTAATAGAACTTATACTTAAGTTTTATTATATAAAATAGGCAAGGGTAAAATGTGGGGGACCCTAAATCACTGGGACAACCATTTTCAATATTTCCAACATGAAGGCTAGTTACTATATGTCAGATATGAGCCCTTGTAAAACACCTCAGGAATTTAAATCTAGCAGGGATTATAAATGATATAAATGGGAAATACGTGTTAATGTAACATAAAGACCTACCCTAGTTTTGGATGGGAAATCTGACAGTCCAAACTGAGGAATTGGTTCTTAAGAATGAGTAAGAATTAGACCAGAAAAAAAATTAAAAAGCAGTGGAACTTAATAGAGATACCGAGAAGAATGTGAGAAAAGTCACATAGGAAATAGAAGTAGGAAGTTGCAGAGACAAAAATGTTTATGTGACTGGCCTGTGAGAAATGTATAGAATAGTATTATATGAATGGCCCACAGATGTAAGCAAGGCATGATTGGCAAAGTTAAGAATTTTTATCTTAACCCTGATAGTAATTTGGAGTCAATTATAAGTATTTAAAACAGAGAGTGTGACTAGATAACATACTCATTTTGTTAAGATTACTTTGATTTTAACAGGAAGCAAACAGGTTTGAATAGAACAAGAGTTAACTTGGAAAAACTACTGCTGTATAGATGGGAGGTGATTATAGGTTGAATGACCAAGGCAACAGAGCAAATGTAGATGTGGATTACATTAAAGTCTTGTATTATTTAGTAGCTTCTATAAGAAAAAATGAAATCTAGTTCCACATATTAATTACTGAGAAAGTTTCCTATTTCTCCCAAAATGTTTCTTGTATAGGCTCTCCATTCACTGTAATTTTGATTTTTAACCTGGTAATAAATCAGTAGAAATTAAAAAACAAAACAAACAAATAAAATATATCAAATATATAAAACACAAAAGAAAAACATAAGTCAAAAGACTAAAGACAGGAGTTAATTAGATGGAGGACCTTCAAGATGTCAGAGGAGTAAGATGTGGAGGTCACCTCCCTCCTCACAAATACATCAAAAATACATCTACATGTGGAACAACTCCTACAGAACATCTACTGAACGCTGGCAGAAGACCTCAGACCTCCCAAAAGGCAAGAAACTCCCCACGTACCTGGGTAGGGCAAACGAAAAAAGAAAAAACAGAGACAAAAGGATAGGGACGGGACCTGCACCAGTGGGAGGGAGCTGTGAAGGAGGAAAGGTTTCCACACACTAGGAAGACCCTTCACTGGCAGAGACGGGGGTGGGCGGGGTGCGGGGGAAGGTTCGGAGCCTTGGAGGAGAGCACAGTAACAGGGGTGCAGACGGCAAAGCGGAGAGATTCCCACACAGAGGAAAATGCTGACCAGCACTCACCAGCCCGAGAGGCTTGTCTGCTCACCCGCTGGGCCAGGTAGGGGCTGGGAGCTGAGGCTTGGGCTTCGGAGGTCAGATCCCAGGGAGAGGATTGGAGTTGGCTGCATGAACACAGCCTGAAGGGAGCTAGTGTGCCACAGCTAGCCGAGAGGGAGTCCGGGAAAAAGTCTGGACCTGCCAGAGAGGCAAGACACCATTGTTTCAGGATGCGTGAGGAGGGGAGATTCAGAACACCACCTAAATGAGCTTCAGAGATGGGTGCAAGCCACGGCTATCAGTGCAGACACCAGAGATGGGCATGAAATGCTAACGCTGCTGCTGCAGCCACCAAGAATCCTGTGTGCAAGCACAGGTCACAATCCACACCACCCCTCCCGTGAGACTGTGCAGCCCACCAGTGCAGTCCAACTTCCCTGGGAGAACACACAGCACTCCTCAGGCTGTTGCAACATCATGCTGACCTCTGCCACTGCAGGCTCACCCCACATTACGTACCCTCCCTCCTTGCAGCCCAAGAGAGCCAGAGCAAACTAATATGCCACTCCTTTAGCCCCCTCCTGTCTGGGCAAAGGACAGATGCTAGAGGGTGACCTACATGCAGAGGCAGGGCCAGATCCAAACCTGAACCCCAGGAGCTGTGTGAACAAAGAAGAGAAAGGGAAATTTCTCCATGCAGCCTCAGGACCAGCAGAAAAATCTCCACAATCAACTTGATGTACCCTACATCTGTGGAATACCTGAATAGACAACGAATCATCCCAAAATTGAGGCAGTGGACTTTGGGAGCAACTATAGACTTGGGGATTGCTGTGTGCGACTGACCAGTTTCTGATTTAAATGTTTATCTTACTACAGTTTTTAGTGCTTGTTATCACTGGTGGATTTGTCTATTGGTTTTGTTGCTCTCTTCTTTTTCTATTATTATTATTATTTATTTTAACATTAAAATTTTTATTTCAATGACATTATTTTGTTTTATTATATTTCTTTTTTTTCCTCCTTTTTCTTCTGAGCCATGTGTTTGACAGGGTCTTGATGCTCTGGCCAGGTGTCAGGCTGGAGCCTCAGATGTGGGAGAGCCAAGTTTAGGACACTGGGTCAACAGAGACCTCCTGATCCCACGTAATATCAATCGGTGAGAGTTCTCCCAGACATCTCAGCCTCAACGCTAAGACCCAGCTCTACTCAATGACCAGAAAGCCCCAGTGCTAGACACCCCAAGGCAAATGACTAGCAAGACAGGAACACAACCCCACCCATTAGCAGAGAGGCTACCTAAAATCATAATAAGGTCACAGACAGCCCAGAACATACCACCGGATGTGGTACTGCCCACCAGGAAGACAAGATCTGGCCTCAACCATCAGAACACAGGCACCAGTCCCCTCTACCAGGAATCCTACACAGCCCACTGAACCAACCTTACCCACTAGGGACAGACACCAAAAACAACAGGAACTACAAACCTGCAGCCTGCAAAAAGGAGACCCCAAACACAGTAAGTTAAGCAAAATGAGAAGACAGAGAAATATGCAGCAGATGAAGGAGCAAGGTAAAAATCCACCAGGTTAAACAAATGAAGAGGAAATAGGCAGTTTACCTGAAAAAGAATTCAAAATAATGGTAGTAAAGATGATCCAAAATCTTGGAAATAGAATAGAGAAAATATAAGAATTGTTTAACAAGGACCTAGAAGAACTAAAGAGCAAACAAACAATGATGAACAACACAATATATGAAATTAAAATTCTCTAGGAGGAATCAATAGCAGAATAACTGAGGCAGAAGAATGGATAAGTGACCTGGAAGATAAAATAGTGGAAATAACTAGCAAAGAGAAGAAAAAAAGAATGAAAAGAATTGAGGACAGTCTCAGAGAACTCTGGGACAACATTAAACACACCAACATTCGAATTATAGGGGTCCCAGAAGAAGAAGAGAAAAAGATAGAGACTGAGAAATAATTGAAGAGATTATAGTTGAAAACTTCCCTAACATGGGAAAGAAAATATTCAATTAAGTCCAGGAAGCATAGAGAATCCCATAAAGGATAAATCCAAGGAGGAACACGCCAAGAAACAGATTAATCAAACTATCACAAATTAAATACAAAGAAAAAATATTCAAAGCAGCAAAGGAAAAACAACATATAACATACAAGGGAATCCCCATAAGGTTAACAGCTGACTTTTCAGCAGAAACTCTGCACTCCAGAAGGGAGTGACAGGACATATTTAAAGTGATGAAAGGGAAAAACCTACAACCAAGATTACTCTACCCAGCAAGGATCTCATTCAGATTTGACAGAGAAATTAAAACCTTTACAGACAAGCAACAGCTAAGAGGATTCAGCACCACCAAACCAGCTTTACAACAAATGCTAAAGGAACTTTTCTAGGCAGGAAACACAAGAGAGGGAAAATACCTACAAAAACAATCCCAAAACAATTAAGAAAATGGTAGTAGGAACATACATATCAACAATTACCTTAAATGTAAATGGATTAATTGCTCCAACCAAAAGACATAGACTGGCTGAATGGATACAAAAACAAGAACCATATATATGCAGTCTACAAGAGACTCACTTCAGACCTAGGGACACATACAAACTGAAAGTGAAGGGATGGAAAAAGATATTCTATGGAAATGGAAATCAAAAGAAAGCTGAAGTAGCAATTCTCATATCAGACAAAATATATTTTAAATGGAAGACTATCAGAAGAGGCAAAGAGGGACACAAAACGATCAAGGGATCAATCCAAGAAGAAGATGTAACAATTGTAAATATTGATGTACCCAACATAGGAGCACTTCAATACATAAGGCAAATGCTAACAACCATAACAGGGAAAATCAACAGTAGCACAATCATAGTAAAGGACTTTAACACCCCACTTCCATCAATGGACAGATCAACCAAAATAAAAATAAATAAGGAAACACAAGCTTTAAATGATATATTAACACTTAGTTGATATTTATAGGACTTAATTGATATTTATAGGACATTCCATCCAAAAAACAACAGAATACACTTTCTTCCCAAGTGCTCATGGAAAATTCTCCAGGATAGATCATATCTTGGATCACAAATCAAGCCTTGGTAAATTTAAGAATATTGAAATCCTATCAGGTATCTTTTCCAACCACAGCACTATGGAATTAGATAACAATTACAGGAAAAAAACTGTAAAAATTACAAACACATGAAGGCTAAACAGCACGCTGCTAAATAACTAAGAGATCACTGAAAAAATTCAAAGGGGAAATCCAAAAATACCTAGAAACAAATGGCAATGAAAACATGATGACCCAAAACCTATGGGAGACAGCAAAAGCAGTTCTAAGAGGGAAGTTTATAGCAATACAGTCCTACCTTAAGAAACAAGAAAATCTCAAATAAAAAACCTAACCTTACATATAAAGCAATTAGAGAAAGAAGAACAAAAAATCCCCAAAGTTAGCAGAAGGAAAGAAATCATAAAGATCAGAAATAAATGGAAAAAAATGATGGAAACGATAGCAAATATCAATAAAACTAAAAGCTGGTTCTTTAAGAAGATAAACAAAATTGGTAAACCATTAACCAGATTCATTAAGAAAAAAAGGGAGAAGACTTAAATCAACAGAATTAGAAATGAAAACTGAGAAATAACAACTGACACTGCAGAAATACAAAGGATCATGAGATTACTATAAGCAACTATAGCCAATAAAATGGACAAACTGGAAGAAATGGACAAATTCTTAAAAAAGCAAAAAGTTCTGAGACTGAACCAGGAAGAAATAGCAAATATGAACAGGCCAAACACAAGCACTGAAATTGAAACTGTGATTAAAAATCTTCCAACAGACAAAACTCAGGACCAGATGGCTTCACAGGTGAATTCTATCAAACATTTAGAGAAGAGCTAACACTTATCTTTCTCAAACTCTTCCAAAATATAGCAGGAGGAACACTCCCAAACTCATTCCACGAGGCCACCATCACCCTGACACCAAAACCAGAAGAATGTGTCACAAAAAAAGAAAACTACAGGCCAATATCACAGATGAACATACATGCAAAATTCCTCCACAAAATACTAGGAAACAGAATCCAGTAGTACATTAAAAGTATCATACACCATAATCAAGTGCAGTTTTTCGCAGGAATGCAAGGATTCTTCAATACATGCAAATCAATCAATGTGATACACATATTAAAAAACTGAAGGAAAAAAACCATACAAGAATCTCAATAGATGCAGGAAAAGCTTTCCACAAATTTCAACTCCCATTTTTGAAGAAAAACCCTCTAGAAATTAGGCATAGAGGGAACTTACCTCAACATAATAAAGGCCATACATGACACACCCACAGCCAACATCGTTCTCTATCGTGGAAAAATTGTAACCATTTCCACTAAGATCAGAAACAAGACAAGGTTGCCCACTCTCGCCACTATTATTCAACATAGTTTTGGAAGGTTTAGCCACAGAAATCAGAGAAAAAAAGGGAATAAAAGGGGACTTCCCTGGTGGCACATTGGTTGAGAGTCTGCCTGCCAATGCAGGGGACAGAGGTTCGTGCCCCGGTCTGGGAAGATCCCACATGCCACAGAGCAGCTGGGCCTGTGAGCCATGGCTGCTGAGCCTGCGTGTCCGGAGCCTGTGCTCCGCAATGGGAGAGGCCACAGCAGTGAGAGGCCCACGTACCGCAAAAAAAAAAAAAAAAAAAAAAAAAAAAAAGGGAATAAAAGGAATACAAATTGGAAAAGAAGAAGTAAAGCTGTCACTGTTTGCAGATGACATGATACTATACATAGAGAATCCTAAAGATGCTACCAGAAAACTACTAGAGCTAATCAATGAATTTGGTAAAGTAGCAGGATACAAAATTAATGCACAGAAATCTCTGGCATTCTTATACACTAATGATGAAAAATCTGAAAGTGAAATGAAGGAGACACCCTCATTTACCATTGCAACAAAAAGAATAAAATATCTAGGAATAAACCTACCTAAGGAGACAAAAGACCTGTATGCATAAAACTATAAGACACTGATCAAAGAAATGAAAGATGTCACAAACAGATGGAGAGATATACCGTGTTCTTGGACTGGAAGAATCAACATTGTGAAAATGACTATACTACCCAAAGCAATCTACAGATTCAGTGCAATCCTTATTAAACTACCAATGGCATTTTTCACAGAACTAGAACAAAAATTTCACAATTTGTATGGAAACAAAAAAGACCCTGAATAGCCAAAGCAATCTTGAGAAAGAAAATTGGAGCTGGAGGAATTAGGCTCTCTGACTTCAGACAATACTCCAAGCTACAGTAATCAGGACAGTATGGTACTGGCACAAACACAGAAACATAGATTAATGGGACAGGATAGAAAGCCCAGAGATAAACCCACGCACATATCGTCACCTTATCTTTGATAAAGGAGGCAAGAATATACAATGGAGAAAAGAGAGCCTCTTCAATAAGTGGTGCTGGGAAAACTGGCCAGCTACATGTAAAAGAATGGAATTAGAACACTCCCTAACACCATACACAAAAATAGACTCAAAATGGATTAAAGACCTAAATGTAAGGCCAGACACTCTAAAATTCTTAGAGGAAAACGTAGGCAGGACACTCTATCACATAAATCACAGCAAGATCCTTTTTGACCCACCTCCTAGAGAAATGTAAATAAAAACAAAAATAAACAAATGGAACCTAATGAAACTTAAAAGCTTTTGCACAGGAAAGGAAACCATAAATAAGATGAAAATACAGCCCTTAGAACGGGAGAATATATTTGCAAACAGACAACTGACAAAGGATTAATCTCCAAAATATACCAACAGCTCATGCAGCTCAATATCAAAAAACAAGCAGCCCAATGCAAAAATGGGCAGAAGACCTAAACAGACATTTCTCCAAAGAAGATATACAGATTGCCAACAAACACATGAAAGGTTACTCAACATCACTAATCATTAGAGAAATGCAAATCAAAACTACAGTGAGGTATCACCTCACACCAGTCAGAATGGCCATTATCAAAAAATCTACAAACAATAAATGCTGGAGATGGAGTGGAGAAAAGGGAACCCTCTTGCACTGTTGATGGGAATGTAAATTGATACAGCCACTGTGGAGAACAGTATGGAGGCTCCTTAAAATCTAAAAACAGAACTACCATATGACCCAGCAATCCCAGTACTGGGCCTATACCCTGAGAAAGCCATCATTCAAAAAGAGTCATGTACCACAATATTTATTGCAGCACTATTTACAATAGCCAGAACATGGAAGCATCCTAATTGTCCATCAACAGATGAATGGATAAAGAAGATGTGGCACATACATACAATGGAATATTACTCAGCCTTAAAAAGAAACAAAATTGAATTATTTGTAGTGTGGTGAATGGACCTAGGGTCTGTCATACGGAGTGAAGTAAGTCAGAAAGAGGAAAATAAATACTGTATGCTAACACACACATATGGAATCTAAAAAAAAAAAAAAAAGGTTCTGAAGAACCTAGGGGCAGGACAGGAATTAAGGCGCATATGTAGAGAATGCACCTGAGGCCATGGGGAGTGGGAAGGGTAAGATGAGAGGAAGTGAAAGTGTGGCGCTGACATATATACACTACCAACTGTAAAATAGATAGCTAGTGGGAAGCAGCCACATAGCACAGGGAGATCAGCTCGATGCTTTGTGACCACCTTGAGGGTCAGGATAATGAGGGTGGGAGGAAGATGCAAGAGGGATGGGATATGGGGATGTATGTATACATATAGCTGATTCACTCTGTTATACAGCAGAAGCTAACACAACAATGTAAAGCAATTATACTCAAATAAAGTTGTCAAAAAAAGACAGTAAAATAATAAAATAAGGTATATATAATTTCTAGAATAAAGAATAAATAATAACAAGTAACAACCAGGGTATAACTAATAGCTTATTTTACAATATTGGTTCATCTAATAAGGTCTACTCATCAGTTTAAAGTGGATATATAAAGCATTAGTTTCATGGATTCAGCAATGTGTGCAATTAAAATTTTACTGATTTTTCATGAGTGTTGGTTAGTATTCTTTCATCTTTGTCAACATGATAGAAATATATTCATTGTTTTAATTTTTATTTCTATGATTATTTACAAAGGAAATAAGTTTCATGTGTTAATAAATTATTTCTTATTACATGAATTATATGTTTTATATTTTGTTCACTTTAATCTTCATAATTAATCTGAAAGGGAATTTTTATAGTAATGTTATTAAACTTCTATTCATAACTGGTTTAGAATTATTTTCCCATGTTGATATTTTGATGGTGTTTGTAATACAAAAGCTATGAAATGTATTCATTTATAAATCTTCAATTAAATACACAGGCATTTTTAAAACATTCTCTTATTAACATATGTTCACCCATATTTTCTAATATTTTCCTTTTTGCTCTCTAAATTTAATATTTCAAATTTAATATGGATATATAACAACTCACTGAAAAGTCCATCATTTCTTCATTCAACACAATATGTTTCTTTTCTTTTGCTCAAATTACTAGTCAATCTGCCTATTTTAAGGGAAGAAGATATCCTTTAGAATTGTAAATGTAAAGAACATTTAATGTCATTAATTTTTGCCTTTGCTATTTTCATATATTTATCTTACACTGGGATTTTAGAAAATCTCTGCTTATAGAGATTATGCAGGAAGACAAAATAATTTAAAATTTCATTGTAAATATAGGAAAAATTGATAACAGCTGTTTTTCATGATCAATTAATTGTAAACATCTATAGTATAGTCTGTATAGAAATTAAAATCATAATGCTGATATTTACCAGTTCCAATGAGAGCTTAATATTTGTGTTATGATTTTCCTTTAAAAAACATTTAATTTCTCTTAAGAGGTTCCATTTTGTTCTTTTTTCTTTACATTTCAAATTTTTATGGAAAATATTGATAAAATAAAGCAAAATACAATTGCTTTCCAAAGTTTCTCCCTCCATTTATTTTGAGTTATTATGTACCTTATTTTTATATCATCCATTTCAAATTCCTTCTGGGATACATTATACCTCATTTCTTCTGAGAAATGGGCTTGGCTTACAGCATTTGTTTTATTATGTGATACTCACTGCCCTGACCATAATTTCATTGGTTTGTTTTAGTTTCTGGTTTGTTCTGTTTTTAACAATGTTTTATAATCGAACAATAGGTATTGAACCAAAAGGGAATCCACTTTCCTAGAGCAGGAAACACCTTCAAGATAATTTAGAAGAAATAAAATGAATTTTTAGTAAATCTGTGGGGCAAGTTTACATGTCATTGAAAACTTATGGCCAAGCAGATGAATTTAAAGAACCAAATGTTCTTTAAACCAAACAGAATGTTTGAATTTTTACCAACAGTTGGTGAGTCTAAAACATGTTTGAGAACTTGGAGCAGGTTATCTAAAACAGAACTGGATATACCACACGTCCAGTTTCCTCAGCTATTGAACTGCTTCCTTTTAATGATAATGGTATAATTTTAAAGCTTTATGCAAATTTAGTTTGTAACCATCTATTTTCTAAGTACTTCCTCCTAAGGGCAAATCTGAGTAGGAGATTTAATTGGAATTTCACAGCAAATGCTGAGATCTGCAGGAAATAATTTGGGTTAGGTACAAAGAAGTTAACTTGTATCTGTCTGCTCTGGAAGTTCCAGGGATTGTAGCCTAGTTGCGTTATGAAGAACTGTAATTATAGTCTTTGTATACAATAAGTTAAATTTTTGGATTTACACTGCCACAACCACTAGGTCTTTTGCTCTGGCTGGGTGGAAAGGAAAGTCAGTAGGGACAGATTGATATCAACTTATACATGGGCTCATTTATCATGCACCTCAGTGTGCAAAACGGGACGTTTAGGAAATAGCATCAAGAGTTTCAGAGCCTCACATGGATTTTCTGGGTGTTTTTGTCCCTATTTCTATATATGGCCATTTACTGAGATATAGTAAAAAAAAAAAAAAAAAAAAGACTTGTTTGCTTGCTTAAATAGGTGTCATTTTAGGGCAGTTTTAGGTTCACAGCAAAGTTCAGCAGTAAGTATAGAGACTTCCCATAAGCCCCCTGCCACCACACACATGCAAAGTCTCCCCACTCTCAACATCCCACACAAGAGTGGTAAATTTATTACAATTGATGAACCTACATTGACAAATAAATATCACTCAATGTCCTTAGTTTACATTACAGTTTATTTTGAGTTTGTAAATGCTATGGGTTTTGACAAATGTATAATGATATGTATTCATCATTGTGGCATCATACAGAATAGTTTCACTGCCCTAAAAAATCTTTGTGCCCGGGTTTCCCTGGTGGCGCAGTGGTTGGGAGTCCGCCTGCCGATGCAGGGGACGCGGGTTTGTGCCCCGGTCCGGGAGGATCCCGCATGCCGCGGAGCGGCTGGGCCCGTGAGCCATGGCCCCTGGGCCTGCGCGTCCGGAGCCTGTGCTCCGCAGCGGGAGAGGCCACAACGGTGAGAGGCCCGTGTACCGCAAAAAGAAAAAAAAAAAAAAAATCTTTGTGCCCAAATTATTTATCTTTTCTTTCCCCACAGCCCCTGGCAATCACTAAACTTTTTCTGTCTCCATAGTTTTGCCTTTTCCAGAACGTTATATAGTGGAAATAATACAGAAAATATTATTTCCAGATTAACTTCTCTGACTTAGAATTATGCATTCAAGGTCTCCCATGTCTTTTAATGGCATGATAGTATATATTTTTTAGTGCCAAATAATATTCCATTGTCTGGATGTACCACAGTTAATTCATCCATTCACCTACTGAAAGACATATTTGCTTCGAAGTTTTGGCAATTATGGATAAAACCACTATAAACATCCTTGTACAGGTTTTTGTGTGGACATAAGTTTTCAGCTCATTTGAGTAAATACCAAAAAGTGTGATGGCTGGATTGTATGGTAAGAGTGTGTTTAGTTTTGTAAGAAACTGCCAACCTGTCTTCAAATTAACTGTATCATCTTGCATTCCCACCAGCAGCAAATGAGAGTTCTGTTGCTACCCATCCTTATCAACATTATTCTGGAATATCCAGGTTTGTTCAAGGTAATCACAAGGGTTCTTATAAGAAAGAGGCAAAGGTCAGAAGTGTAGAAAAATATGTCATGATGGAGGCAGAGGTCGGAATGATGCAGACACAATCTGAGGAATGCAGGCAGCTGCTAGAGCCAGGCAAGGCACAGAACAGATTCTCCTCTGGAGCCTCCAAAAGGAACACAGCTCTGCTGACAGCTTGGTTTTATCCCTGTTAAACCTCTTTCAGACTTCTGACTACTAGACTATAAGACAGTTCATTTGTTTTGTCTTAAGACCCAGTGTTTGTGGTAATTTTTTGCAGCAGCAGTAGGAAAGCAATACACTAGCATATTCCACAGTCCAGTGAGATCTGTGATTTGTGTGAGTCCATTTCACAGTACAGTCCTCATTTATCAGTCATTGTATTTCCACAAAATGCCATAGAGATTACTTACAAAAAGGAATTATTTGGTATCTTATGAAGTCTTGAAATTATATCACTTTTTAATATATTTCTTAATATGCAGAATCAAGTATATTCTGCTAGTGAGAACATGTGCCTTTTTTTTGTATGTGTTTACCTTCATTTTGAAAAATAACCAGTGTCTCACTATGGTGGGGACACAATTTAAGTAATTTTATCACCATTTATTCCAGTGTGACTTTATTTTCACAGATATTTTTCTCTTTATGACTAACTTAAATTTCTTAGGTTACTATTTGACAAGCAGGTACGGTTCTCTGTTCTGAACCTAATATATGCTGGTCAAAGATTGAAAAGTAAGAAGACACAAAAATTCCATGTTTATAAAACAGATTAAGTTAACTACATATACAGAGTGTTCTGTATAAAGAGTAAATTAATTTTCTCTGTTTATTATATTTTCACATAAATATTGGTTTAAAACTACCTTTTGGAGACAGACTTTGTATTTTGACATGTGGCTCTTCAAATTATTTTTATATCCAAATCCTCTATAATGTGTAAGTTGGTACTTATAGAATTATATTTATTGAAGAGAAAATTGTTGCTGGACATTTTAAATCTAAATAAATGTTTTTGAATGCTATTATATAATATGAGAGACTGTAGGAAATTTTGTAGCCTATGTAATTTAGAATTTTTCCTGTAGTGGACTTTATTGGACAACAATGTAGCAAGCTCATGTTTATATACAAAATGTAGTTCGTGGTTGATTATAGACACTAAGTACACAGTCATACCATTCTTACTTTATTTGAAGCAAATGAAATTGCTTTAAAATTTTAAATTTCTGAAATACTTGCATTTTGTAAAGAGATGTGCACCCTTCTCAGGCCTTGAGAAAAAGAGTAAATCCTATTTTTACTTTATTCCATATCTGGACATCTGAGGTAATTTTGCTTCAATGCTGCTTTGAAAGTAAGAGGTCTTTTCATTTCCTTCCATCAGCTGAAAGCAATGAAGCATTACAATTCTCTGCCCATCCTATTAATAGATTTGCAACAGAAGCAAAAGAAATTCAAGGCCTTTTTTAGATCTTGGAGAATTTTACAACAGTATCACCAGCAAAAGTCCATAGAAAATAACACACAAAGCAAAGCACACAAAGCAAAACATACTTTTTGATGTGATAGGAGATTTAGTGTGCTTATCAAACTGTTTATACGGATGTAACATTTTTTCTCAAGCTAACAACATAATGCATAAATTCTCTTTTACTCATATTTTTAAATTAAGAGAAAAAATTTTTAATGTCAATATTAAGGGAACAAATGAACACTTTAATAATTCAAAAACATATAATTTTAAATGAATATAAATTTCCATTGGATTTCTATCCCATTGAAAATGAGCAGGACTCTATGTACCTTCCCCCTAATATCCTCTGCTGCCTTTTGTCTGTGAAAAAACTTCAGCCAAAGAATAAGTTTAATCAGAGAAGTGAGGAAATGCAGAAACAAAGGAAAACAGTCCAACAGGACTAAATAATAATTGTTTAGTCATTAAGCAAAGTCAAGGACGTTTAATTACTCCACAAGGGCTATAGATAATATTCTGAGCCATATCCTGTGAGCTGTCTTGTAGATACTGAGACCCCCACCAGGTGGAAGAAGTTAACTATATGATGAGCAGACTGTAGCCATGACATAAGCTGCTACAGTTATGAGAATTGGCCTCAAGGAAATGCGAACAAACTGACCCTGGAACTGAAGATAACTGTACTTAAAACAATCAAGGTGATACTGGTCAGACCACCACATGACCAATTTCAAGATGACTTTTAGAGCTGACTGTGTGGGTTTTACATGTAGCCCCCTCCCTCCATGTATAAAAGCTCTTGCCCACTGACTGTCAGTGGCAAGGAGTCAGCCTTTGGACAGTCACCCTCACCCTGCTCCCCAGGTTGCTGGCATCCAAAATAAAGCAAACTTTCCTTTCCACCAACCTTGCCTCTTTATTGGCTTTTGAGGTGCAAGCAGCCAGATCCCACTTTTGGTTACACCATAAATGCAGCATAATTTATTATTGTCAAAATAAAATCTTATTGGGGGGAAAATTGATTGTAAACAATTAGTTCTTTTTACTGTAATTTCCCAAATTTACATTCAAACAAATCAACCAATTCTGTGATGCTTTAACTTAATGTAATTATGGAAAGTATCTCAATATTGCATCTTGGATTGGCTCTGCAAAGATTCCAAAACTAAATCAACTATACACTACTGAAGATGGAATAGTGACAAAAAAGAATAAATTATGTTGCCCTACTTGAACTAAGGTATTTACAAGTTGATTTTTCCCTCCTCAGTAATTTTCTCTCCTACTACTGAGAAAAGTAGAGAAAGCGCTACTTTCTCACTAGCCAAACTTTAGTGTCCAGTGGGATGGGATTAAATCTGATCCAAAGTTATAAGTGTGATCTCTAAAGGACTAAATCTAAACCTAAGGGGCTATCAGTCTATGCTATACAACAGAGTATTTGAAAAGATTTTTTGAAAATATTCAGGTTTGGAGATTGATTGAATAGATCTAAGACATGATTCCTAGCATCAATATATTTTGTTCACACATGTTTCTAATATAAAAACCAGTATTGAAAACCACTGAACTATTCAACATAATCATATCTTGTCTAGGTGATTTGTTCAGTATACACCCTCCTAAACCAGTCAATGGGATGAGATGTATTATTCAGTCTGCAAATTTTGATACAAGAGTAAAAATCAGGGTGGATATCAGAACACTATGTGGTAAGTTTGGGCCACAAATAGTCTTCCCCTTAAAAGTTTGGTGTATAAATACGGTACATGAAATTGCTTCAGTCACTCAGATGAAGCCAGCACAATGAGTGATGAAATTCCAAGAGGATCACAGAAATGCTAATTTAGTCTTGATTCTGCATCACTTGCAATATGTCCATCCTTAATTATTTGCAGTTAAGCCAATAACTACAAAAACCTTTTTTACTTTTTGATTGAATTTAAGTTAATATTCTCTTACATAAAACTTAAATTACCTGACTGATATAAAAATCAAGGACTTTTAGGCCTTACTGTGTCATTTAATATTGCTTTAAAATATTTTTTGGTCTTAAGCATTATGCTCATTCTTAATTCTAAACTGCATCATATTCCTTCAAAAGGACTGCTATATTTAATCTAGTCAGGACAGGAAACTATGGGAACATAGTGAAAAATAACACTCTGTGATAGTCTCATAATATCTAAACAGTAACACAGAAAAATCCCCTCCATAGTCAGAAGAGAAAAACATAGATGAAGTACTGGATTGAAAATTATTGCTACTATTACTCACCAGAATATTTGATATTTGATCTGCATCATCAAGAAAAAACATAGATGTAAATATTGGAAATTAAATTACATAGAATCTAGAAAGATATTGATAAATGTCAGAGTCAAAGGAAAGGAAGAATTTATTTTTATAGCTTATTTGGAATACAAGTTAAAGATATGGCACTGTAGATAATTTCAAAAATAGGGATCAGTCATAAAAAAATCGATCATGTATAATCTAAGGCCAAGGAGAAATCTCGTGTGTCTGGGTGCATGCATGACTGTGTAGCAATTAAAAGCGGTTTCATTGAAAAACATGAGTAATAGAGATATGCTTTTAATGAATGTCATCAAGGAAAGGGAAAGAGAAGGTGCAACTTCGAATACAAAAATAAGACATATACAAGAGCAGTGTGAGTAGCTGTGCTGTAGAGAGCAGGACGGTTCCTCTGTGTGTGTATGACTGGGGAGCAGGGATAGGAGGTACAACAGCATAAAGTTTGCAGTGAAAACTTAGCAGTCTCAGCTCTACTGGAATAGAAACTATCATCTGAGATTGGCCTCATGAGACTTACAGACACCAGCTATCAGACCTGATCTGGGAAGATGACAAAGATGACTTCACTGCCTCTGCCCAGAAGCCCTATAACGGAGGTACTTCAACCCTAATTGTAGCTGTGTGGCTGAGAGGGTCTCGGTGCTCCAGCTGGGTGTCTGGCCTTGCCTCTGAGGTGGGAGAGCCAAGTTCAGGACATTGGACCATCGAGACATCCCAGCTCCACGTAATATCAAATGGTGAAAACTCTCCCAGAGATCTCCATCTCAACGCGAAGATGCAGCTCCACTCAACAAGCAGCAAGCTACAATGCTGGACACCCTATGCCAAACAACTAGAAAGACAGGAACACAACCACACCCATTAACAGAGAGGCTGCCGAAAATCATAATGAAGTCACAGACACAGCAAAACACACAACTGGATGTGGTCCTGCCAACCAGAAAAACAAGATCCAGCCTCATCCACCAGAATACACAGGCACCAGTTCCCTCCACCAGAAGGCCTACACAACACATTGAACCAACCTCAGCCGCTGGGGGAAGACACCAAAAACAACAGGAACTACAAACTTGCAGCCTGCAAAAAGATCCCAAACACAGTCAGTTAAGCAAAATGAGAAGACAGAGAAACACACAGCAGATGAAGGAGCAAGGCAAAAACCCACCAGATCAAACAAATGAAGAGGAAATAGGCAGTCTACCTGAAAAAGAATTCAGAGTAATGATAGTAAAGATGATCCAAAATCGTGGAAATAGAATGGAGAAAAAACAAGAAATGTTTAACAAGGACCTAGAAGAGCTAAAGAGCAACAAACAATGATGAACAACAAAATAAATGAAATTAAAAATTCTCTAGAAGGAATCAATAGCAGAATACCAGGCAGAAGAACGGATAAGTGACCTGGAAGATAAAATAGTGGAAATAACTACTTCAGAGCAGAATAAAGAAAAAAGAATGAAAAGAGCTGAGGACAGTCTCAGAAACCTCTGGGACAACATTACATGCACCAACATTCGAATTATAGGGATCCCAGAAGAAGAAGAGAAAAAGATAGGGACTGAGAAAATAATTGAAGAGATTATAGTTGAAAACTTCCCTAATATGGGAAAGGAAATATTCAGTCAAGTCCAGGAAGCACAGAGAGCCCCATACAGGATAAATCCAAGGAGAAACACACCAAGACATATATTAATCAAACTATCAAAAATTAAATACAAAGAAGAAATATTAAAAGCAGCAAGGGACAAACAACAAATAATATACAAGGGAATCCCCATTAGGTTAACAGCTGATCTTTCAGCAGAAACTCTGCAAGCCAGAAGGGTGTGGCAGGACATATTTAAAGTGATGAGAGAGAAAAACTTACAAGCAAGATTATTCTAGCCAGCAAGGATCCCATTCAGATTCGACAGAGGAATTAAAAAATTTACAGGCAAGCACAAGCTAAGAGAATTCAGCATGACCAAACCAGCTTTACAAAAAATGCTAAAAGAACTTCTCTAGGCAGAAAACACAAGAGAAGGAAAAGGCCTACAATAACAAACCCAAAACTATTAAGAAAATGGTAATAGGAACATACATATCTATAACTACCTTAAATGTAAATGGAGTAAAGGCTGCAACCAAAAGACATAAACTGGCTGAATGGATACAAAAACAAGACCCATATATATGCCTTCTACAAGAGACTCACTTCTGACCGAGGGACACATACACACTGAAAGTGAGAGGATGGAAAAAGTTATTCCATGCAAATGGAAATCAAAAGAAAGCTGGAGTAGCAATTCTCATATCAGACAAAATAGACTTTAAAATAAAGACTATTGCAAGAGACAAAGAAGGACACTACATAATGATCAAGGGATCAATCAAAGAAGATATAACAATGGTAAATATTTATGTACCCAACTTAGGAGCACCTCAATACATAAAGCAAATGCTAACAGTCATAAAAGGGGAAATCAACAGTAACACAATCATAGTAGGGAACTTTAACACCCCACTTTTACCAATGGACAGATCATCCAAAATGAAAATAAATAAGGAAACACAAGCTTTAAATGATACATTAAACAAGATGAACTTAATTGATATTTATAGGACATTCCATCCAAAAATATCAGAATACACAATCTTCTCAAGTGCTAATGGAACATTTTCCAGGATAGATCATATCTTGGGTCAAAAATCAAGTCTTGGCAAATTTAAGAGAATTGAAATTGTATCAGGTATTTTTTCCAACCACAACGCTATGAGACTAAATATCAATTACAGGAAAAAATTTGTAAAAAATACAAACAGATGGAGTCTAAAAATTACGCTACTAAATAACCAAGAGATTACTGAAGAAATCAAAGAGGAAATCAAAAAATACCTAGAAACAAATGGCAATGAAAACATGATAACCAAAATCCTATGGGATGCAGCAAAATCACTTCAAAGAAGGAAGTTTATGGCAATACAATCCTACCTCAATAAACAAGAAAAATCTCAAAAAAATTACCTAACTGTACAGCTAGAGCAATTAGAAAAAGAAGAAGAAAGAAAGAAAAAAAGCCCAAAACTAGCAGAAGGAAAGAAATCATAAAGATCAGATCAGAAATAAAGTAAAAAGAAATGATGGCAAAGATTAATAAAACTAAAAGCTGGTTCCTTGAGAAGATAAACAAAATTGATAAACCATTAACCAGGCTCATCAAGAAAAAACGGGAGAAGAGTCAATTAATCAGAATTAGAAACGAAAAAGGAGACGTAACAACTGACACTGCAGAAATACAAAGGACCATGAGAGATTACTACAGACAACTATATGCCAATAAAATGGACAACCTGGAAGAAATGGACACATTCTTAGAAAAGCAGAAACTTCTGAGATTGAACCCAGAAGAAATATAAAATATAAACAGACAAATCACAAGCACTGAAATTGAAACTGTGATTAAAAATCTTCCAACAAACAAAAGCCCAGGACCAGATGGCTTCACAGGTGAATTCTATCAAACATTTAGAGAAGAGCTAACATCTATCCTTCTCAAACTCTTCTAAAATACAGCAGAAGGAGGAACTCTCCCAATCTCACTGTAAGAGGCCACTATCACCCTGATACCAAAACCAGACAAAGATGTCACAAAGAAAGAAAACTACAGGCCAAATTCACTGATGAACATAGATGCAAAAATCCTCAACAAAATACTAGCAAACAGAATCCAACAGCACATTAAAAGGATCATACACCAAGATCAAGTGGGGTTTATCCCAGGAATGCAAGGATTCTTCAATATATGCAAATCAATCAATGTGATGCACCATATTAACAAACTGAAGGATAAAAACCTTATGATCATCTCAGTAGATGCAGAGAAAGCTTTCGACAAAATTCAACATCCATTTATGATAAAAACCCTCCAGAAAGTAGGGATAGAGGGAACTTACATCAACATATTAAAGACCATATACGACAAACCCACAGCCAACATCATTCTCAATGGTAAAAAACTGAAACCATTTCCACTAAGATCAAGAACAAGACAAGTTTGTCCACTCTCACCACTATTATTCAACATAGTTTTGGAAGTTTTAGCCACAGCAATCAGAGAAGAAAAAGAAATAAAAGGAATCCAAATCAGAAAAGAAGAAGTACAACTGTCACTGTTTGCAGATAACATGACACTATACATAGAGAATCCTAAAGATGCTACCAGAAAACGACTAGAGCTAATCAATGAATTTGGTAAAGTAGCAGGATAGAAAATTAATGCACAGAAATCTCTTGCATTCCTATACACTAATGATGCAAAAACTGAAAGAGGAATTAAGGAAACACTCCCATTTACCATTGGAACAAAAGGAATATAGTACCTAAGAATAAACCTATGTAAAGAGACAAAAGACCTGTATGCAGAAAAGTATAAGACACTGATGAAAAAATCAAAGATGATACAAACAGATGGAGAGATATATACATGTTCTTGGATTGGAAGAATCAACAATGTGAAAATGACTCTACTACTACCCAAAGCAATCTACAGATTCAATACAATCTCTGTCAAACTACTAGTGGCATTTTTCACAGAACTAGAACAAAGAATTTCACAATTTGTATGGAAACACCAAAGACCCTGAATAGCCAAAGCAACCTTGAGAAAGAAAAATGGAGCTGGAGGAATCAGGCTTTCTGACTTCAGACTATACTGCAAAGTTACAGTAATAAAGACAGCATGGTACCAGCACCAAAACAGAAATATAGATCAATGGAACAGGATAGAAAGCCCAGAGATAAACCCACGCACATATCGTCACTTAATTTACAACAAAGGAGGCAAGAACATAAAATGGAGAAAAGACAGCCTCTTCAATAAGTGGCGCTGGGAAAACTGACAGCTACGTGTAAAAGAATGAAATTTGAACACTCCCTAACACCATACACAAAAACAAACTCAAAATGGATTAAAGACCTAAATGCAAGGCCAGACACTATAGAACTCTTAGATGAAAACATAGGCAGAACACTCTATGACGTAAATCACAGCAAGATCCTTTTTGACCCACCTCCTAGAGAAATGGAAATAAAAACAAAAATAAACAAATGGGACCTAATGAAATTTAAAAGCTTTTGCATAGCAAAGGAAAACATAAACAAGACAAAAAGACAACCCTCAGAATGGGAGAAAATATGAAGCAAACTGACAAAGGATTAATCTTCAAAATTTACAAGCAGCTCATGCAGCTCAATATCAAATAAACAAGTAACCCAATCCAAAAATGGGCAGAAGACCTAAACAGACATTTCTCCAAAGAAGATATACAGATTGCCATCAAACACATGCAAGGATGCTCAACATCACTAATCATTAGAGAAATGCAAATCAAAACTACAGTGAGGTATCACCTCACACCAGTCAGAATGGCCATCATCAAAAAATCTACAAACAATAAATGCTGGAGAGGGTGTGGAGAAAAGGGAACACTCATACACTGTTGGTGGGAATGTATTTGATACAGCCACTGTGGAGAACAGTATGGAGGTTCCTTAAAAACCTAAAAATAAAACTACCATACGATCCAGCAATCCCACTACTGGGCATATACCCAGAGAAAACCATAATTCAAAAAGAGTCATGTACCACAATGTTCATTGCAGCTCTATTTACAATAGCCAGGACATGGAAGCAACCGAAGTGTCCATCGACAGATGAATGGATAAAGAAGATGTGGCACATAGATACAATGGAATATTACTCAGCCATAAAAAAGAAACAAAATTGAGTTATTTGTATTGAGGTGGGTGGACAAAGAGTCTGTCATACAGAGTGAAGTAAGTCAGGAAGAGAAAAACAAATACCGTATGCTAACACATATATATGGAATCTAAAAAAAAAAAAAAAAACAGTGGTTCTGAAGAACCTTGGGGCAGGACAGGAATAAAGATGCAGCCTTAGAGAGTGGACTTGCGCACACGGGGAGGGGGAAGGGTAAGCTGGGACGAAGTGAGAGAGTGGCATGGACATATATACACTACCAAATGTAAAATAGATAGCTAGTGGGAAGAAGCCACATAACACAGGGACATCAGCTCCATGCTTTGTGACCACCTAGAGAGGTGGGATAAGGAGGGTGGGAGTGAGATGCAAGACAGTGTTGATATGGTGATATATGTGTATGTATAGGTGATTCACTTTGTTATAAAGCAGAAACTAACACACCATTGTAAGGCAATTATACTCCAATAAAGATGTTAAAATAAAAGAGACATATACAGGTACAGTTGGTTTTTTATTTTTATTTTTTTAGTATAACCTTTTTTATTGGGAAAAAAAAGCCCAAAACAGAAAAATTTTCAAACCACACACAGGAGGGGCATGGGTTGGGGAAGCGTGTCTGTCCTTCCTGCCCAGGTCCCCAGCCCATGTGGTTTTGGCAGCATAAGGGGTGTGGGGTAATGGCCTCCAAAATAAAAATGGCGTACGTGTGTGTGGGATGTAGAGGCGTGCAAAAGCAGTGGGGAGTGGGGGACGGGGAGGGACAGACGAGGTCAGTATTGAGAACGCCGCAGGTGGGAGGCCATTTCATAACATTTCTTGTTGATCATACCATCCTGTACACCTTCTTTGCCCATCAGCAGGGCTAGCGTCTTGGCATTCAGGGTAACAATGATATCGAAGGTGGCGGCTCTGCAGGTGCTCTTGGTACGAAGATCCATGGTAAATTCCCCGTCCTGCAGCAGTGAGTCCTGGATCACAGACCATTTCTGGCCCCCAAGCGTTAGCCCATTCACGTAAAAACTTGACCCGTCTTTGCCAACCAGGGTACCAACCTCAGCTGGCGTGATGTTGATGAAGTTTTTTCCAGGGACGGCTGCCCAGACGGAGGGCAAGTTCTTATAGCCCACGATGGCCGCGTCCTGACAGGTCCCTTCCGCCATGAGCTTGTCTTTGTAGACGTTCCACCCGGCCATGGCGCTGCTACTGGGGTGCTCTCAGGGCTGCTGCTGGGGCCAGGGGCTGGGCTCGGGCTGCCTCGGGCTGGCGGGTGGGGGAAGGCGGAGAGCTTCAGGCACACGCTGTGGTCCGGACCACGGCTCTGCTAGCTGTGCCGCAGCCCTCGCACAGCCACTTCCTCTGCATTACTTTTGAATTGAAGGATAGTAACATCTTCGTACCAATAAATTTAAAAACAACATTTTGCATGAATACTGTGTAAAATTATGGGTGTCGGCGCAGTATAAAAGTAATTATATTTTTCTTCTTCCTAACGTGTTCAAAATTGAAGGGCATTTAAAAATTTTCTTAAGCATCCATTAAATATAAGACAAATATCTGAAATAAAATACAATACTCTATACTTGGCTATTTACTCAAATCATTGGTGTTTAAGGAAAATTTTCAACTTTTTATTGACAACTTGGAGTTGCATGCACTCTGGTAGGTTGGTTTTATAAGAGAATAATTTGAATAAACGTAATTTTAATAGAGCAATAAAAATGTGGTTATATAAATTGTATATTAGTTTATTGCTTCATTATTGTTTTAAAAATTATTTAGTTGTTCGATTTTTTCAAGATATTTTGAACTCAGTCATTTAGTGTATCTTCTTCCTGATATTTTGATAAAATACCCCACAGACATGTAATATGAAGAAAAATTCAAATCTAAGACCTAGAATTGAAACAAAAACAAATCATAATATTAGGAGGTATTTTAAAGTGAAGAATGTGTAAAGAATTGGGAGAAATGTCAACTAGTGTAAACTGGCCTTGGTCTTAACACAAACTATAGAAACCTGTACAGAGTACATGGATATTTGCTTTGATGTGGGAAAATGTAGACATTACTGTCAAAGAAAAATACAATAGAAAAAAAAATAAACTATCAGCTTTTAGAAACCATCAAATAATATGTGAAATAGTAATCATTAACTCACCTCTGTAGGCCAGTTGTCGTGAAAGTTAAAACTCTTGGTTTAAAGCACCTGACCATTTAGATTGTCTAAATGTATAATTATCAATAGTCATAGAGGTATAAACAGTGACGTATCCATCCAGTGATGTATAGTATACTACACACTGTTAAAATCAGTAAAATCTACATTAATGTTTGTATTCATTTGCTAGGACTGCCATAGCAAAGTACCCCAGACTGGGTGGCTTAACAGAAATTTACTTTCTCACAGTTCTGGAGGCTAAAATTCTTAGATCAAGGTATTAGCAGATTAATTTTCTTCTGAGACCTCTCTCCTTGGCTTGTAGATGGCCGTCTTCTTTCTTTATCTTTTCATGGTCTTCTGTATGTGTCTGGATCCAAATTTCCTCTTTTTATAAGGGCCCAACTCAATGACAACATTTTAACTTAATTACCCCTTTTTAAGATTCTAAATACAGTCACATTCTGAGGTACATGGGGTTAGGACTTCAACGTACAAAGTTTGGTGAAATACAACTCAGACAATGACAATATTTTAACATGGAATAATCACTATCAAATACTGTGTGTGGGAAAATCAAGTTAGTAAAACTGCACAGAATTATTCTGCATATATTAAATACACTCATTTTGAGTGATAATCAAAGGGATTTAGTGATTATTTTAACATTTTAATTTTATGACAGGTATGTATTTTATGTATAATTAAAAATTATAAGACTATAAATCATAGCTTCTGAAATTATTAAAAAGGAAAATACACTAAATAAAAAATTGATAATAGAAATAAAAGCAGAAATAAACTCCAAACTCTAGTGAAAGTACTGTTACCATCAAGTATAGGTTATTCAAAGGCAAATTATTAATAATTAAACTTGGTAGCACTTTTAAATATAAACAGAAATATAGACTGGCCTGTAACTATAAATGATATGAAGGCGAATTTAGTTTATAAACAAATGGGTGTCAGGAAAGTTCACTTTTAAGAAATAATTTATTCAAATTAAATACCCTTCTCGATTTTTCTCCTGTGAAAATAGTAATAAGTTTAATATCCTTGGTGTGATAGACTGAATAAAATCCCCAAAGACATCAATGACCTAATCCTTGGAACCTGTGACTATGTTAATTTACATGGCATAAGAGTTTGCAGATGTGCATAGATTAAGGATTATGAAATAGGAAGATTATTTTGGATTTTCTGGATGGGCCCCAAATAATACAAAGGGTCTTTTAAGACGGAGACACAGGGGCAATGTGATTAAGAAGCAAAGAGAAAACGGTGATGTGATGACAGAAGCAGAGAGAGATTTGAAGATGCTACATTGCTGCTGGCTTTCAATATGTGGGAAGGGGTCACAAGTCATGAAATAAGGGCAGCCTCTGGAAGCTGGGAAAAGTAAAGAAACAGGCTTTCCCCTGCACCCTTCAGAATGAACTAGCTCTTCTAACAGCTTAGTTTTGGACAGTGAGACTGATTTTGTACTTCTGATTTCCAGCACTATACTTTAATAAATTTGTGCTGTATTAAGACGCTAGGTTTGTGGTAATTTGTTACAGCTGCAATAGTAAATTAATGCACCTGGGAATTGGAACATACGCTTTTCTCAAGGCCACATGGAAATGTGGGAGTCCTGACCCCGGGCTTAGAGACAACAGGGAGTCTCATTTCTAGTCTATCATGAAATCTTCTGAGTCCCTTTCCCAAATCTGAAAACCAGTGGTTCTTTACCCTGTCATTCCTTGATTGAACAAAAAAATCTTCAAAATGGTTGTATTTCAATACCTAGGATCTAACTATCCTAGGTAAACTGTGGGCTATTCTTTCAGAGGTTATGCTGCTGACCTTGAGTGTGGGTACAAAACCTGGCTCTGTTCTTGGCCCTGGATCCTGACAAATACTCAGTCTCTGGGTATTTTTTGCATTACCTTTTTTTTCCCTCATCATCAGTACATTTCTCCAGTCTTTCTCCTCTAGGATACATAGTCTACTCCCCTGAATTAGTGAATAGGAACCATCCCAGTGCAATCTCTTATTGGCTTGGGCAAGAACATTAAAGCAAAAAATAATAATAATTTGGGCTAGCCTAATAGGAACAACTAAGACATATTCTTAATCCCAGAGATATTGAATTTGTTACCATCCTTATAGCACTAGGGAAGTTTTCTTCCTTCCTCTTTTGCCAAGGAACATGCTGTAATTATACAACATGGTTGAAGTTTATGTGCATCAGTAATTATGAGTCTGAGAATTGATGTAAACATTCTCTTACCTCCTTTATTATCAAGCAAAGGGGGATGGCTTTGCCTGAATAGGCTTTGTCTATTTTCTTCCTAATTGACTTAAGTAAAATGTATATTAACCTGTTTCCAGACTTTAGTTTTACTTAGAGCATTCCATGGAAACAAATCTATAGGAAAAATATAGGAGCTAGATATCACCTCATCCTGAATTCTTCACTCTTCATATTTGTATGTTAGAGTCATGGCCTGGACAATGCCTGAGACCCAAAGCTTTGGAGTGCTTTAAATAAAATAAATTGTCTTAAGTTTCAAACTGCTAAAGCTCCCTGCTCTTGTGATCTCATATACTTATTGCCCCAGGACTCATAACATAATACATATGTAGAGTGGATTGGGGGGGACAGCGAGTCAGTGAAGATTAATCTTATTGGTATCCAGGATTTATAGGTTTGGGATTCTTCAATTTTAAATTATGTAACCAAGCACGGTATAGGCATGACATTCCAATGATATTTAAGAAATGAATTTATTGCATTATAGTCGTTGCTTATTTGGTAAAACATTTCAGCAACTTCTTTAAATAATAATTTGAAAATTTCTATCTAATAAATCAATCTAAAATATATCACCATTTTGTGAAATTTTATGTATTTTTCATCAAAGTGGCATTTTTAATGAGATGAATGATGGACTGAACAACTAATTATATTGTTAATCTTTGACCCTGGCATCCCATTCTATTTATTTCAATTACAATACTTCGTGGGTATTATGAATTCTTTATATGATATATTAGCTTATGCATTTTTTTTAATTTTTTAATTTTTTTTTTTTTTTGCGGTATGCGGGCCTCTCACTGTTGTGGCCTCTCCCGTTGCAAAGCACAGGTTCCGGACGCGCAGGCTCAGCGGCCATGGCTCATGGGCCCAGCCACTCCGCGACATGTGGGACCTTCCCGGACTGGGGCATGAACCCGTGTCCCCTGCACTGGCAGGCGGACTCTCAACCACTGCGCCACCAGGGAAGCCCAGCTTATGCATTTTTAACAAGACAAATTGTGCTGTAAAGAGGACACTATTATAATGAAACTTCCTTAAGCTAAGAGCAGAAATTCTGACACAAACATATATTTTTCAAAGAATATTAAGAAATATTTTATTTTTATTGTTCATTCTTAACACAATATATTTACTAGCTTTTAAGAGAGTAAAAAATAATTTAAGGATTGCCCAATGTAATTAAATAAAACAGTTCAATATTTATGGAATGCATATATCTTTCACAGTGACATGTTATTTAGCAACAACTGAGAAAAAAATGAAACATAAGCTATTTATTAAAATTATAAGCATTTAAATGAGACAGTACAAAAAGTAAAGTGATTGCATTTGCCCATATGAGTGTCTTTTCTGGCTTGTAGAAATTTCCTTTTCACTCAATGATTTCATCTTTTTGTGCATGGAAAATATGAATACAAAATGAATCAATTCTGATGAAATGAAAATATTTCCAGTAAAATAGCTTGATTATTCCAAATATGATATATATGTGTGTGTGTAGTTAATGAAGTCATTCATTTCTGCCATCACTGCTATTACTTAACACTGTCTTATTAAGATAAATGGATTAAGAGAATAAAAATAAGTATGAGGTCATACCAGTAGAGAGAAGAATATATAAGCATTAGTTTTTATATAGGCAGTTACTACTTATACAAGAACAAAAAAAGGACAGAAGAAATTATCACAAATTATTTTAATTTGTATTAAAATCACAAAGCAAGGAATCTACTACATATCTATCAAACGACAAAGCAAGCTTGCAATTGTGGTAAATGGAGAAAATGACCACAATTCTTCACATCTCTGTCTGTGTGCCCTTTACAATGTGACTTTGCAGCTCCTCCTATGAATAGGTTGGGCATATTTTTTTGCCTCTTGAGTGATGACTCTGTCAGATAACCGGATTTGACCAATGACTCAAGAGCAAATATGATACATGCAGAGACTTGAAAAGCATTCGCACATTCGAGTAGTTCTCTCTTCCTGTTCTTGGGCTAGCCTGCTGGATGACACATATCGCCCCAACACATATCAAGCCAACAAATGGAAATATAAGTAAGGTCATCCTAAAAAAATTCAGCCCCATCAGCTGAGCTTGGAGACCAGAGAAGTTGGACTATACCAGCATTTTTTGTTGTCAGTATTCTGGATTTTGGCCATTCTAAGTAGGCTAGTTGTGATATCTCATTATTTTAATTTGCATTTTGTTAATGACATGTGATGTGGAACATCTTTTCGTATGCTTTTTTGTCACCTGTATATCTTTTTTGATGAAATGTCTGGTCTGTTCATTTCTTTTGACCATCCCACAAATTTGATAAGTTTTCATTTTCATTTAGTTCAAAATATATTTAGTCTCCCTTGAAAAGTTTTATTTGACTCGTGTTATTTAGAAGTGTGTTGTTTAATATCCAAGTATTTAGGGATTTTCCAGTTTTCTTTCTGTTAACGATTTTTAGCTTAATTTCATTGTGATCAGAAAGCTTACATTGTCTAATTTTCATATTTTAAAATTCATTAAGGTGTATTTTGTGGACCATAATGTGATCTACCTTGGTGTTTATTCTACGTGAGCCTGAGAAAATGTGCATTCTGCTGTTGTTGGAAAACATAGTCCTAGATGACGATTATACCCAGTTGCTTGATGATACTCATGAGTTCCTCTGTATCCTTACTGATTTTCTGCCTTCTGGATCTGTCCATTTCTGATAAAGTGGTGTTGAGTCTTTAACTATAAGAATGGATTAATTTATTTCTTCTTGTAATTCTATCAACTTTTACTTACTATATTTTGATGCTCTATTTTTAGGTACATACAGATTAAGGATTCTTGTGGCTTCTTGGAGAATCAACCCCTTTATCATTATATAATACCCCTCTGTCACTGGTAAATTTCCTTGCTCTTATGTCTTCTCTGTCTCTAATATACCTACTTCCAGCTTACTTTTGATTAGTGTTAGCATGGTATATCTTTCTCCATCCCTGTATTTTTAAAATATGTGTCTTTAAATTTAAGGCTAATTTTCATAGACATCATATAATGGGGTATTGTTTTTTTATTCACTCAGAATATCTGCCTTTCAGTTGCTATGTTTAGACCATTGACATATAAAATGATTATTGATATGGTTGGATTAATATCTACTATATTTGTTATTTTCTATTTTTTCCCTTGTTCTTTGCTTCTATTTTTATCTTCCAATACGTTTTTTCTATTTATACTTTTAATTGAGGGTTTTATGTGTTTTGATTTTCTCTTGTTTTTTAGCATATCAGTTACACTTTTTTAAACTTTATTTGTTGCCAGAGATTTTGTGAAATATGTTTAAATTAATTCAAGACCTCTTTCAAATAACAATATACCATTTTATGCGTAGTGTGAGTACTGTATAATAACAAAATATTTCTAATCCCTTCCTTCTATCTCTTGTATCATGGGGTATTATATATACCCATAAAGATATATAATTATATAGATTGTTACTATTATTATTTTGAACTGTTATCTGATCAATTATAATTGATCAATTAAAAATAAGAAAAATGAAAGTTTTTATTTATCCTCACTTTTCCTTCTCCAATGCTTTTCCTTTTTTGAAAGTAGATCCAAATTTTTGATCTATATCAATGCCCTTCTCTCCAAAGCACTTCTTTTAACATTTCTTCCAAGGCAGGTCTACTGGCAACAAATCTGTGCAATTATTTTTTTTTGTCTGAGAAAGTCTTATTTGTCCTGTACTTTTGAAGGATAATTTCTCAAGATACAGAATACCATACAATGGTTTTATTATTCTCTCAATAATTTAAATATTTTATTCCACTCTCTTATTGCTTGAATGGTTTCTGATGAGAAGTCCAATGTAATTCTTATCTTTGCTCCTCCATAGATAAGGTGTTTATTTCTTCTGTCTTCTTACAAGATTTTTTGTTTATCTTTGATTTTCTGCAGTTTAATTATGATATGTCTAGGAGTAAATATTTTTGCCATTTTTCTTCCTGGTGTTCTTTGAGATTCCTGGATCTATGGTTTGGTGCTTGACATTAATTTGGGAAATTTTCAGTCATTTTTTTCAAATAAATCTTTTCTTAGAATGTCCTTCTCTATGCTTACATTGCCCATATGCTCTTGCATGCTGCCTACTTTATCCATTAGACCCCTTAGCATAATAATTATAGTTGTTTTAAATTCACTCTGATAATTCCAACAACCTTTCCATATCTGAGTCTGGTTCTGGTGCTTTTTCTGTATCTTCAAAATGCTCTTTTGCCTTTTAGTGTATTTGAATCAGTAGACTGAGTAAAGAAGCTCATCCTCATCAACGCATGGACATCATCCAACCTACTAAAGGCCTGCATAGAACAAAAAGGGGAAAGAGGGGTGAATCTGTCCTTCTACTTGAGCTAAGACATCCATTTTCTCCTGCAGTTAGATATTGGCACACCTGGTTCTTGGGCTTTGGACACAGACTGGGATATACACCATCCACCCTCATTTTCAAATTGATATAGACATGTTTAGGCAAGACAGTCATGCTTACCTTGCCAAACCTCTTTCATAAATTCATCTAACTCTAACAGAGAAGTTTCACAAAGAAATTGCTCTTTGTATTATTTTATTAATGATAGTTTCTGATAAAATATAAATGAGTAATTTTGATTTGCTTAGATGGCTCCTAGTTGGGACACATAAAATATATTTGATAAATTGCTCTCCATGCACCATTATTATCTGTTTATTAATTTTTATGGAACTAATTAGCTTACATAAAATAACATTTTGAGTTCACAATTCTCTTTTAAGTTTTACATGTGATTAATTAATGATACAATGGTTTTATTAGTAGTCCCTGTGTTTAGCCTGAATGAGGAGGGCTAAGTCAGTGAGAGTTAAATCAGCTCTCATCTTTACTGTCTCCCTTGGAAACTGATCAACATCTGGCTAGAAATTTGAAGATTATCAGTCACTGAAGAATCAAAGTAGGCTTTGGATCACTCTCCATTCCATTCAGCATCCTGAATGATTCTCTCATAGGTAGCAGGATCATACTTTCATTTTGTTTATTTTAACATTATAAGATCTATTCCAGTTGTCTTCCCATTGGAAAGCCTTAGGCATTGCTGCTGCTTTTAAGCATGCCAGAATTAAACACTGGATGATACCTAGAAGTGACCACGGAGTGACCAATTTGGACCCACTGGAGTTTACCTTCTTAATTAAGCAGAAAAAGAAGCACAGTAAGTATACTCCACTGAAATAATTTGCTACTATTCTCAGAGGCAAATTTTTCCTGTTCACATGAAAGGATAGTTCAGTCAAATTTATAGGTCTCAACTTTCTTGATTCCCAGAAATCTTACTCCAAGCTTGATTTGAAGACATACATAGAATCCTGCCATCAATATTTAGAGAATGCACATGTGGTAAAATACTGCTGCCACCAAAGATTTTCATATCCCAACTTCAGAACTTATAATAAAATGGATTACCTTACATGGAAAGGACTTTGCAGATATGATTAAATTAAGGTCTTGAAATGTGAAGATTATTTTGGATTATCAGGTGAACTCAATAAAATAAGAGAAAGAATCAGGAGAGTCACCATTTGAGAAGAAGATAGCATGACAGTAGCAGAGGTCAAAGAGTCTGAGAGAGATTTAAAGATGCTAGGCTGCTAGACTTGAAGATGGAAAAAGGGACAATGAGCCAAGGAATTCAAGTGATATCTAGAAGGTGGAGAGGGGAAAGAAATGGATTCTTACCTAAAGCCTCCAGAAAGGACCATCCTCTCCAACACCTTTATATTAGCCCAGAGAGACTGATTTCATACTTTTGACTTCCAAAACTGTAAGATATTATGACCCACATAATAAGTCATAGAACAAGTATCACATTTCAAGGAAATTGCATGTAAAGATAGATAATTAACTTGAAATCAATGGTGAAAAGGATAAATAAATATAATGCTTTAGGAAATTTGAAAGCAGTCTACTGAATAATTCATAGATCAAAGGAGAACTCAACATTAATATGTAAAATAATTAAAACAAAATGTAGTGAAAAAAAGAAGGAAATACATAGCCTTAAATCATATATTAACAAAATAAGAAAACTTGAAAAATATTGATCTGTCTTCAAATTAAGGACTTATAGAAATATAAAAAACTTTAAAAAAATTAAGTGGAGGAAATGCTGAAGATAGGTGAAAAAATTAATGAAATAAGAAAGAAAAATACAGTAGCGAAGGATTTGTTTCCTGGTCAGCAAGAAGCCCTGTGGAAACAGTTGACAGGTAGTCAGAAGGCAAGTGAGAAAGAAAGAATAAAAATCTATATAAAACTTTATTTTTTCTACTTAAATATTACTTTTCCTTGGCCATTGTCCCTTCTGTTTTCCCTTTACCCAGTTCATGTTCTTTGCATGGCCCTCAATTTATGAAGATGAATTTAGCTAAACATGTTCTAGAGTCATGATGGATCATGCTTAAGTGTAACTATATCTTGGGGAGACACACCTTCCTCTTTTTCCTCTTTAGATTCTTCCATTTTTCCTCTCTGGGCTACTTCCTATAAGGAAAATCTTGGTCCTGGGACATTCAACACAGTGTTAAAAAGGTTATCAACTGACCAACTTTCTTCCTTAGCTTAGATTGTCCTGCTCCTATTTTAGGGTGCTTATTTGGCTCAGTCTGGTCTCCTGATATCAATGAAGATGGCTTTGGCTTTTTGTAGTTTGTGCACAGGTCACTGACACTGAACTCTTTCCAAATTTTTTTTTGAAAATGAAGAAGAAAGGAAAGGGTGGAAGGAAAGAAAGCAAAGAGACAAAACAATGTCCAAAGTGTTCATTAATAGAGAAAATAGGGAGAAAGTACACATAAACAATGTTGTAGATGAAAAATATGTCAAATAACCAGATATTTATTTAATGTAATAGATTTTGTATTAGGAGAAAGATCAAGGTGTTGGGGTGTGTGTTTGGTTTGAAAAACATTCTAAAGTATTATATGATTTAGTAAAGTACTTAATATACTGTGAAATGTTACAGGGCTCTTAGAAAAAAATGTAAGCTCTTGTTTATGATTTCTTTAGGATTCTTCTTCTAAGATGGTATGCACGCAAATGTTGGGTAATAGACTTTTGATATTGCAGACAAATATTTGCCATATATATGTATACATATATAATAACACATGAATTCATAATAACATATCATTTTTCATGTAACATATAGATATAGCTGAATGGTACTCAAAAAGCAAATAATTATTTTAAAAAACCTTTAATGAATCGGTTCTACATATAAATATAATATCAAATTTGATACATAAACCTATGCTATAAGCCTACATGGATTGTGCAATCCCTCCCTTTTCTTTCTAAGTTAAAATAAAATTAGATATTATATAGCTTATGATAAAATAATAAACAAATATCTGCTTTAAATATTTACTTTCTCTAAAACTCACCACTCATTTTATTTGTTTTCTATATGGCATAGGATTAAAAGAAGACTTCTAAATAAAGAATTTAATATTAATTCTATGAAATTTCACTACCACTACTGGTGTGATTATTTATACATTTCTTATACTTTTTCCATTTTTTTCTAATTTTGAGATATATTTGCTCACCAGAATAATTTATCTCCTTGTATTGGAAAAATTAATCATACACTATTTATTTCTCTAAGAAAAATGCAAAATGCATTTATTCATCTGAAATCTATTTACTTCTTATTGGTTGTATAAAATCCTATTGATGCAGAACTGTGGTTTAGAACAACATTATTTCATGAATTTTATTTCAGATAGCTCTTAAGTTTGAAGAAAGTGCACATGTATGTTTGTCCTTTGCAGTCACACTCAAATCCCCAGAAATGCAGTGAAACAAACAGCATGATTCATGTCTTATTTATCTTGAAATAAATGTTTGTTGATAATATAAATTTCCACTTACATCATATTCAAAAATGTTGAAAATCATAAACTACTCTTTAAGAAACTTTTTAACCACAAAGCCACTAATTTTTAAATTAATTTATTTACTCAAAAATAAATTATTACATAATTCTTAAAGAATTACACATTATTTCTGAATGTACCAACACCAAAATGACCTCTGCAATTTGTTCATATCATTATATGAGGGAAATAAAGACGGACTTTTACCTAAAAGAACAGAGAAAGGGAGAAAGAAGGAGAAAGAGGGAGGGAGAGAATGAGGTATCTTTCCTCATCTCAGTTGCCTCCTCTTCAGCTTTTCCCAAACATGTTTTGAGCCCACATACCTAAACTTTCTCCTTTGCACATTTAGAAAATGGAAAGATTTCTATTTCTCTGTTACTTCACTTACAAAAAAATAATAAAGTTTTCTGGCTTCTATTATTCACTTTTAGTAGTTTAACTTATTCCAGGAGAAATTGCTCATGGTGCAACTATACAATCTCTATATATTTTTTCAGCTATGTCTATCCTTCAACAGACAATTGACTAGCAGTTTTAAATGGCCTGTGGATTTATCATCCACCAATAGCCACCATCTATTCATTTTAAATAAGAGAAGCATTTCTTTGGTCTGAACTGTGTTTCTTCTTCTACAGAGATGGAATTTTTCAACATACTAGATAGATTGCTCAAGTTGTTTCAAAGAGAAGCAATTCATCTGTGACAACCCAAGATCCATAACAGAGTTAAGACTCACACTACCTGCCCCTAATCCAATAAGATAGTTTGGGCTTATCCTTCATGGATAGGAACAAAGAAAGTAACTGACTCATGAAATGAGAAACGTAACTGAATAACTTCTGGTTGTGAAAGGAGAAAATTTGTTGACCAAGTATTGCACAACTTTGAAGCACATAATAATAAGGTTCAGTAAGGGTGGTAGGACATCCAGAATGCCTGAATTGGTCAGGAAAGTGTGGTATAATTTTATATAAAGTGAATATAATTAAAATATCACTAAGCTTCTGAAATAAATAACATCTTTCACTGATATATTTTAATTTTTCTTACACACATGCATGTACCTACTATCTTTCTTTATCTCTATATATATACCTGAACAAATGTATATGTCTGTGTAGCATTATGAATATGAAAAAATCATCCTTCAGTGTTTTAAATATCTAAATTTGTACTTTTATACTTATCTGAATTAAAATAACATTAAAAAATAACACTTACAGTGTAAAGACATCTGATGCTTTCCAAGTAGCCAGGCATACATACTTTATAAAATTTGCTTAATCTTCAGAAAAGTTTTATGCAGTGGAAACCATTTTATCCACACTTTACTGCTGAGGAAACTGAGGAATAAAAGGTTGAAATAAATTTACATATATCACTGAGCCAGGAAACTGTGGAAAGAGTCTTCAAACCCTGGAAGTCTGAATTCACAGCACAGGATTTAACCAGTGTGATATACCACACTTTAGTTTGACTACCATCGATTCTTGAGTTAAAATGAAAAATGAAAGTATTATTTAATCTACATCTTTGCTAAAGAAAAAGATCCAGTCTACAGGATACTCCTAGAAAAATATATTGTACCAACAAATTCTCAGTGAGTAATTGTTAAGGTAAAACAAAACAAAACAAAAGACTGGATAAATAACCCTTAAAAATGAAAATTGATCCTATTTCAATAAATTTGATGATTGTGGGACTCATGAATCCAAGTAACATTCCAGTCAGTTTCTAGACAGCTCTGATAGAATGCCATTGCTTATTTGGAATAAATCTGGCTTCTACAATAACTCAGTGGTCATAATTCTATCCTCTATTTTTTATGCAAAGTTTTCTAAAATTTGAAGAAGTACCTTAAATCTTCATTTCCAATCTGAATTTATGTAGATGCCTCATTCTACTCTATAAGTGTTATAAAATATTTCTAGGATATTCATTTACTTTCACAGTATCTTTTATCAAAAGATACTAATCTTCTGATGTATAGTCATGCATCTATGTGGCTATCAAATTTGATTACATCTTATATGTAATGTTTAATTATATGATATATCGAAATTTTCCACATTAAGAAATAGATATTTCTAGCAAACAAGAAACCACAAGTAACATTGTAGTTATTAGCCTATCCCCCAAATAACCACTATTTCAATTCTAACACCATAGATTTGTTTTGCTTTTTGTCTATTTGTAAACTCTATATATGTGTGTGTTTGTGTCTCTGTGTCTATACATATAGTGATATATATTGCTAGGTTGTGTATGATTTCATTAGCTAAATATTATTTTATGATTCATCTATGTTGTGTGTTTGACAGCAATAATTTTTTCATTGCTACAGTATTCTATTTTATAAATTCTCCAACGTTTTTAACAATTTTGGTGTTTGTGGGCATTTGAGTTATTTCTAAATTGGGAGTAATAAAATGGTTCTGTGAATATTTCAGTCATTTCTTTTGCTGAATATATGAACATATTGTTTTAAATATTTCTCTTGAAGTATATATACTAGTTAAATTTCTAGTATACACTGACTTGCAGTGTTGTATATGTTCAGCTAATGTTAATTACTGACAAAAAGATTTCTGCACTGGTTATAAAAATGTATACTCTGAACAGCAGAGTATTAGATTTATAGCTGTTACTCATTCTCACCAGCACTTAGTATTATTGTCTTATTTTTTATTAATAGAGCAGGTACCACATTGAAGGTTTAGCTTACTTTTCTCAGGTAACTAATGAAGTTAGTTTTCATGTGTCTATTGATCATTCTGAAATACTCTTCTCCAAAATGTCATTCTGAGTCTTTTGCCAACTTTTTAAAGGTTTTCTGCATTTTGCTATTTGATTTGTAAAGTTCTTTGTATATATTATCTATGGGATGCTTTATCAAAGGTATGTGCAATCACCTTTTTATGGTGTCATTTAATAAAAAGCAATTCTGGTTTTTTATTGTATATATTTAAGCTGTATAACTTGGTGATTTGATATACATACACATCGTGAAATTATCAGCACAATCAAGCTAATTAACATCAAATTACCTTACATAGTTAGCTTTTGCTTATTTTTTAATTTTGTGCTAAGAGCACTTAGGATCTGCCCTCTTAGCAAATTCCAAGTATACAACATGGTATTGTTACCTAGAGTCACCATTATATACATTATATAATGTGAAATTTTTCATCTTGCATAACTGAAACATTTGTGTCTTATTAAAAGTATTTGCCTACTTCACTTTAATTTATTAAAGGCAATAATCGTGTTCCCATGCAACTATAAATATTATTATGCTTCATATGATTTTAATAGTAGAAAGCAATTTGTCAGTGATATCAAAATTCACTAAAAAAATTCATTCATTCGAAATGAATCCTTTCCCACTTACTAATTCCCATTTTGGAACTAGGCACTGTGACACACACTTTATCTTTAAAAAGTCTGAGGGACTTCCCTGGCCATCCAGAGGTTAAGACTGTGTGCTCCCACTGCAGGGGGCACGGGTTCGACCCGTGGTTGAGGAACTAAGTATTCTGCATGCCGTGTGGCACTGCCAAAAAAAAAAAAAAAACTCTGAGAAAATATTTCTTCCTTTTGGTACAGTATTTCAGATTTGCTAACTTTAAGTTTTATTAATATTAATTAACGTTTAGTGAGAGACTATATTTATTCTTCAAAAAGTGTCCATAAATAGCATGCAATCTTGAGAGTGTGTGATTCATCCCATAGAGATTAAGAGCAACTGTCCTTGAATAATCTTTCTTGTTAAAATGTAAAAAATCATACTGAGTAAATAAGGCATGCTGTTATTGCCTGCCTATTTATGACCACTGTCTTGATGGTGTTATTTTATATCTCTACATTTACATTCTCAGAGTGAATCATTTTTCCTATCTTTTTTTTTTTTTTTTTTTTTTGCGGTACGCGGGCCTCTCACTGTTGTGGCCTCTCCCATTGCGGAGCACAGGCTCCGGATGCACAGGCTCAGCGGCCATGGCTCACGGGCCTAGCCGCTCCGTGGCATGTGGGATCTTCTCGGACCGGGGCACGAACCCGTGTCCCCTGCATCGGCAGGCGGACTCCCAACCACTGTGCCACCAGGGAAGCCCCAGAGTGAATCATTTTTGAAGAGTGATAAATAATCAGAGATACAGAATAGCACTTAATTAAATCTTCCACATTTTAACATTTCAAGTTTGTAAGTTTCTTGTAAAAGTCACTGTCATTTCCCAACAGTAACTATTATTAAACCCTTTGTTATACATTAGTTTAAAACAAATTAGTAAAATGGAAAATACTATATAGCCTCTGATGTTGATCAAAAAAATATCATTCTATTTCTTTTAGGTATCAGTTTACAATGAGTAATTATGCAGTATAGCAAATGAAAGAAGTGAAAGGAGAGACTAACTTTATTCATATTCCAGACCTATGTAATTAGTTTTCAAATATTAAAATTAAGCATGTGTACCATAGTAAAGTAAAACGTTGACAATCAAAGAAGCAGAATGCAGGATTTATGGGCATATTTGCAATTTTTACATAATTTTAAAAGTATACTAAATGTTTTTAAATACGAAAAATGAAACCCTGTCATTAAAGACAAGATTTTGTAAAAACAATTCTACAAAATTAAGATTCTATTGCTGAAAATGTGCAAGGGTTTAAGAAGGCGAAAGGTTAGCAGTTTTATCAGAACACATTTTAAAAATTATCTCTAAGCAACTTGTATGATGACCCTTTTCAACTTTCAAGTTAGAATATTCTATAAATGAAAGAAATGTTAAGAGAAAAAAATAGCGATTTTTTTCCCATGCATGCTGATCATTTGCTTTCTAATAAAACTTAGTATACTCATGATTTTTTTCATAGACAATGTGAGTTGATCCCTGCTAAGTATTTTGTGCAAGAGAGTCAATAGTAAAATAAACCAAACCCATCCCTGCCCTAAGGAAACTTAGACTAGTGAGAAAACTTGTTATCCATAAAATGAGCATATAATTAAATGTAAATTTGCATCAATGATAGGTGCTAGAAGGAAAATGTATTCAGGGATATAAAATATACATAAGTGGTTTAGAAGAGATAGAGTTTTTCCTGTTATGTAAAATCATAAACTTTCTTTCTTTTTTTTTTTTTTGTGGTACGCCGGCCTCTCACTGCTGTGGCCTCTCTCGTTGCAGAGCACAGGTTCCGGACGCGCAGGCTCAGCGGCCATGGCTCACGGGCCCAGCCGCTCCGCGGCATGTGGGATCTTCCTGGAGCGGGGCACGAACCCGTGTCCCCTGCATGGGCAGGAGTACTCTCAACCACTGTGCCACCAGGGAAGCCCTAAATTCTCTTTGGAAGAAAGTTAATAGGGAGCTAAGCGTATTACAGGCAGCTTGCCCAATAAGGTTTATGTAAGCTGGAAGTGGACTTTCAAGGTATCTTAGTTCACTAAGGGCTGGCCCAGAAAGAAAGTAAAGAAAGGAAATATTCCTAGCAGGTGGGACATTAAACAGTTTATTTCATTTCCCTCCTCTTTTAAATCGAGAATAAATTATCTGAATATAGACTATAAAATGGTAATATTTTGCAGTTATTTACAGAAATAGTCTGGGACTAAATAAAAACATGAAAGTGGGTTTTAAGAAGTTATATGTGGATGGTCTTCTTGAAATCTTCAGTAGTGGGTGCTGGTCCCCCATGGCCATTGTGTCATCCTGTGGCGAAGGCAAGGCCATAGTCTGCATGCACCCCACCATGCTGTAAACAAAGGACGCTATTCCCTCCCTACCAGGAACAGATATAGCCTGGGGTTGACCAGGTGCCATATGATGCACATGCTTAAGCAGAACAAAGGAGTACACATTGAGTCTGAAGAAGGAAAAGATATTCCCACATCAGGGGATAAACCCAGGATGGGCTGTCAGGGCTTTAGGTCTATGTAAGGAATAGTTACGAGTTCAAGGCCCATTCTTCTGTGCTTGAGTAGGGGTAGAAAACCTGTGAACGTGAGACTACCTTTTCCATCACCCATGTAAATGCTTTCCAAAGGCCCTACTGCAGAAGAGATTCCTCACAATCTGTCCTGTGGATGTCAATCAGCTTCTACCTTTCATGATTCAAGGATTTGATCAATGGGCTCATGAACAGTGTGGAGAGAATTGCTGAAAGATTGATTCTATATGTACTAAATATCATGTACTTCCCTCTATAAAATCTGACCTGGGAATTGCCTATTCTGAGTGTCCAATGTGGAACCCACTCTATCATCCCATCACCTGAAGGGACTAGTCAGTTTCTTTATAGCAAGTTGATGGCATTGGGTAGATTCCAGCATACAAGTAGGAGATGAGAGGATGAACAATGATCTGTTCTGCTGGATAGCATATGTATTCCAGATTTAAATTTTTCTTACTTTCATGATTACTACTTGTAGTCTCACCTTCTGTGGTATTTCACATATGAACAAAAAATGGAATTCATAAGGTAAATGTAAAGCAACATGTTAATTCCCATGGGTTAAATGGTTATTATTTTAACTTATACATCAGAGGCACCTGGATCTATAGAATGAAAAATGGCCTCTTGAAGAATCAACGATAGCGCCACTTGCGGGGGAAAGCACCTTTTGAAGTCGGGGTACTGTAGTAAAGAATATTTTATATACTCTAAATCAATATATTCCATTCCTTTCATCACTAAAATAATTAAACTTAATGACCCACACATGAATTTTGGCATCTTCCTCATGACTGTGAGCCTTGCTGATTTAGTTGCTTTTTTTGGGGTTTTTTTTTGTTTGTTTTTTGCGGTATGCGAGCCTCTCACCGTTGTGGCCTCTCCCATTGCGGAGCACAGGTTCCAGACACGCAGGCTCAGCGGCCATGGCTCAGAGGCCCAGCCTCTCCGAGGCATGTGGGATCCTCCCGGACTGGGGCACGAACCCGTGTCCCCTGCATCGGCAGGCGGACTCTCAACCACTGCACCACCAGGGAAGCCCTGATTTAGTATTTTTAGCACCCAAACTAGAATCTATCCATCAGGTGTACCGGAAATTGCTACTTGTACTTGCCATTCTTTTATTGTTTAGTTTTATTTTTTTGGTAAACTCCTCAATCAAGGGAAAATCATTCAAAAATAAGACATAAAAAATTATTTCTCTCTACCTCATAAATCTGGAAACTTCACTAGATTTACATCAATAAAATTAAATGAAAGGAGTTCATAATAGGAAATCTCTATTTTGCATACAAAAGGTGTCATGATGTTACTCAAAAGTTTTTAAAACTCAGTGACCTAAAATAATCTAAGGAAAGTTAAACTAGCCTGAACTGGATTTCTATAGGGATGCCTATATTTATCAGGCAGAATAACAAAACGATCATATTCTTCATAATTTTAAGATATTTCACTAAAACTAGGCAAAATATGACTCCATAAAAATCCAAAATTCTAGACAAAAAAAAAAATGTTGTTTATAAGCCAGTAAATCTAGAAGTCTTATTAATCTAACAACAGTTCTTTTATAGAAAAACAAATTAGTGGTGTGATAGGTTATAGCCAGATCTGCTGTACAGAAACCTCAAGAAACCCTAATGATATAGCAGTGAATATTGTGGACAATGGATAGATGGATTGCAACACATATTGCGAATTTGCACACTTGTTTAAACAATGCCATTTAAGTGGCACATATAATATAGTGTATTGAAAAATTATGAAGCCAGAAGCCAGACAGTATGTGTGGGTAAATAAGTTTTAGAGGACTCTTTTTCAGTGATAATATACACCCTCATGCAGTCCCATTGCAGCTCAATGGGCTTCGATATTTCCCCAGTTGAGGCATTTCCAAACTTTGGTGTTCTGGAGATAAATTTGGTGTTGTGGGCAATCTTGTTGCAGTTCTAAATGGTGGTGTGAGAGACTGAATCTTCAGCCAAGAGAAGAAAAGTTTCTATGATGGGTGATAAAAAAGTGACAATGACAATGAGTGGGAGGAAACAGAGATAGTGTGGTTTGGGTACATTTTCTCTGCAAAGATCTTCATGAAGGTGTGCATGTCAACACACTGTTCTGCATATAGGGCACTAGGGCCCAGCGTGCCTCTGACAGCAACAAGGGGAAGGCCACGTTACTCTATATATAAGAGAGTAGCATAATGGATAATGAGGTCCATGCTTAATGGAGAGTGAGGTCCATGCGTAATGGCATAAAGTGTTAAGAGGATTTCAGGATAGTAGGAATTTAATTTCTCTTTCTGATCTTTTTTTGTTAGTGTATAGGAATACAAGAGATTTCTGTGTATTAATTTTGTATCCTGCAGTTTTACTGAATTCACTGATGAGCTCTAGTAGTTTTATGGTAGCATCTTTAGGATTCTCTATGCATAGTATCATGTCATCTGCAAACAGTGACAATTTTACTCCTTCTTTCCCAATTTGGATTCCTTTTATTTATTTTTCTTCTCTGATCGCTGCAGGTAGGACTTCCAAAACTATGTTAAATAAAAGTGGTTACAGTGGACATCCTTGTCTTGTTCCTGATCTCAGAGGGAATGCTTTCAGCTTTTCACCGTTGAGAATGATGTTATCTGTGGGTTTGTCATATATGGGCTTTATTATGTTGAGGTAAGTTCCCTCTATGCCCACTTTCTAAATCACTGGAGCTTCTAATACTTGGGTGGTGTGAATTTGCACTGATGCAGATGAATGGGTAGACATCTCTGGGGAGGAGTTAGGATGACTTGATTTAAAGTCATGTAGATATAATTATGGTTTATTTAGAAATATAGGGAAAGTAAAGGAGAGACATTCTGACTCATTGTGCTTAGTTATAGGTAGTGTTCTTTAAGCTTCATGTTTGGTTATCTTTTCCAGTTTCTCTGTTTCAGGACTATTTCATGATGTTAAAAAAGTTATGATTTTGGTATTTTTAAGTTTCATTATTTTAATTTATTATATACACACTAAATACTATGTGTGTTTGTGTGTGTGGGGTGTGTGTGTGTGAACCCACTTGTTACTGGAGAGCTTACTTCTAAAAAGGATGTCCACTGTTTCTGGAAAGCTGTTTGAAAATATATAATAAGAGCCTGAAAAAAATAACTAGCATCTCTTGATTTAATTTATATTCCAAGAATTTTGCATGAATTAGTTTCATCCTTGTAACAAGTCTGTGAGGTAGGAACTATTTCTATTCCGATTTTACAGATAAAGAAATGAAGATAGAGAGAGATTGAGTGATTTGTTTACTCAGCTGGTTGAGACAGAAACTGGATTCACATGCCTGCTGACTGTCTCCTCAGCTCCATGCTACACAGCCTCGTGAATTTAACACTATACATTCACCTCTAGATATCTATCTTACATCAAAGTGCATTATGAATATCAGCTACATATGGGACATAGCTATGACTGATATTCACAAAAATCCCATATATTAAAATGAACAGGGAAAAGAAAAACTTTGGAAACATATTAACTATGGCTGCTGCTGGATGACAGGAGTACGGTGGATTTTATTCTTTATACGTTTGTGCACTTCCTGTGTTTTCTCCTCCAATAAACATATTTTATAAGGAGCAAAGCAAAAATAAAAACGCTTTTATCCATTACTTTATGACTTAGTTCAGTCTAGCTAAAATATTGCTTAGTTCAGTCTAGCTAAAAGTGGCTTAGTTCAGTCTAGCTAAAATATTAATTACATTCAATGGCTGCACAGGGGAAAACAGCAGCATTTGAAACCTTCTATTATTTTCATTAAGCAGTTTTGTAACACCAAGTACAAAATGTCACATGTAAATGGGTTCTTAATAAATGCTAGTGAAAGGGACAATTTTCCTGCAATAGATAACTGTGGACAGCTGTACACTAAATGATGATTTTTATGGAGAACTACATTGCATAAGCCACATTTGTCTGGTAGATGGAACTAATATAAATATAGAGATATCCTGTTTGGATTTGATTGTCATAAACCAATTAAGATATTGTTCTCTTAAAAGTTATTTTTGTATTATGATAATTTAAGATTTTATCAAGTAACAAATGCAGTGTTTTTTGCTTCCATGATTTAATTTCTTGGTAGTCTTGCTATTTTGCATGCAGAAACATAGAATTTGCAAGCACATTATATTTTTTGTAATTTTCGAGATGTGCAACTTCATGAATAAAACACACTTGAAGGTAACTTAAAAGGATTCATTGTAGTCAAATTTAACTTGACATGTTCAAAATTAGATGCATGATATTCATCAAACTTCAGTCAGATAATTCTATTCAGAATGTGCGTTATTAATAATCTAAAGATTCTTTTAATCCTTTCTGGGAAACGTACCACTAGAAATTTTACTGAAAATTGCATCACTATATTTAGTAGTAATAAATCTGTCCTAATTTTAATTGAGTTCTAAATATTTTATATATTGTAACAAAGTATACAGACGATTATAGTGAAATAAGATATATAGCTTTCAAATTACAATTATGAAAATTTCCCAAATGATAATTAAACTGTAAACTAAACTCAGCCTAACTATTCTTTTGCCTGGAAAGTAAACAATGACAATGCATCCCAAAAATACCCTCTGCCTTGAAAAACAGAGAGTTTTGCTAAGTGTCTGACATATGTAAAGAATCTTGCTTGAGTCATTAGAATATCTTTATATTTTGATGTTTAATTTTTTGAGTCTATGTTCTATTTTATGCCTTCCTAGAAACATACCAAGATTCCTTATGCATCAAGGGTCTTTGTCCACAGCCTCACTTTCATGGGGTATTTTGTTGTTTGAATTCTCCCTATCGCACTAGTCATCAAAGCCCCAGTTGATGTCTTCCTAGACTCCTCATGAAAGCACATTTTGAACTTTGAAAAAAAATTGACAAATTGCTTAACAATGGTATTTGAAAATGGTGTCTTTTTCTTACATTCTTGAAAATACTAGGTAGAATTCAATGTCCATCTTTAACCATCTCCCCAGAAAAAAAGAAGTCAGTACTTCAGTTTTGTTTTGTTTTGAATTTCTTGTAATTTAGTCATTCATTCAACTGAAAAGTCAGCTACTGTGTGTCAGGCAGAATTTTAAGTATTAAAGAGAAAGCAGTATCCAGAATATACATACCTTTTAAATTAATTATTTGTTTGGAAACATGTTTTCTGTTTCTTCACTTTATATATAGGTTTATTAAACATAATGAACTCTTTATTTATGTTTAATAATAAAAAATAGTTTCTAGCTTGCATATCCATGTGAAGATTTCCGTTTCAATTATATATTAAAAATGCATAGAAAAGGCCTGGAAAGAAATATGTCAGTATGTTAACTGCAATAATATTATGTAATTAAATTATATATCTATCGCTATTTTATTAAGAATTGGATTTGACCTTTCATCAAAATTCTGTTTAACATTTAAGCATCTGGTAAAATGTTTTTTCTATACTTTATATAAGATATTGAATATTAAACTATGCTTTTATTTTCTTGCCCTAAACTACTCTCAGTACTACTGATTGGCCAACACATTCACCAACTTAATATTCATTACAGGCCTCCTCTGCTTTTTTGCATTATACTATAGCCTATAATTTCAGGGACTTTTTTTTTTTTTTTTTTTTTTTTTTTGCGGTACGCGGGCCTCTCACTGCTGTGGCCTCTCCCGTTGCGGAGCACAGGCTCCGGACATGCAGGCTCAGCAGCCATGGCTCACGGGCCCAGCTGCTCCGCGGCATGTGGGATCTTCCCGGACCGGGGCATGAACCCGTGTCCCCTGCATTGGCAGGCGGACTCTCAACCACTGCACCACCAGGGAAGCCCAAGGGACTTTTTTAAGAAGAAAAATCCTTCCAAAATATTTCAATGTGAAGGGATAAATTATTTAGGTATTGCTGCATTAAGAAACTATCTTAAATGTCAGTAGTTTAAAATAATAACCTCTAACAATTGCTAACAAGTCTACAGGAGTTCTCCTCCAAGTTGGCAGTTAACTCCGGGTCAGGTAAGTGGCTCCGCTCATCTGGTAGGGGTTCTCTGTTGGCAGGCTGACTGGCCTAGAATGGTCCCTATTCAGACTGCGAGAATCCCCTCCACATAATCTCAGATGGAAAACTTTCCAATTTACCTACAATTTAGTGCAAAATAAAAGTCATCATTTTTTAAAATTGAGGTTTAGGCAAGTTTGTTATACAGCAACAGCTACATGATTCAGAAATTGTTCAAGTTTGGGATGCTGCCATATCGGAATGCTATAAGATATGGCACTGACCATGACCTTCGGTGGACAGAGGCTGAACAAAATGGAAAGTCTATCACTAGTGAAGGCTGCAACAAAGTGAGGAAGATGTAATTGGGTGATGGTAAGATGGTAACCTGTGTTATGCAGTAGCCAAGCAGTTGGTAAAACTATTACCAGGAAACTTGAAAAATGGATATTGTACATAATGAATATTTCAGTTTGACTAGGGAATCTGCAGGTAGAATATGACAACTGCAACAAAGAGAAGGGCTAGAGAAAGTGGTTGTTTTATATTTATAATACGAAAGAAATGTAAAGAGCCCAGGTCTTCTTAGGTTAGAAAATAGTTTTTCATTTGCAGCCTCTCAATTCTGCCTTAAGGGCAGAAGAGATTTCTCAACATTTAATTAGAAAAGCACTTAACATAATACCTTATGTATATAGTGATAAGACCTCCGTTAGTAATTCTTAAGGAAATTAGTGTGATGAGTTGAGATTTCCATTTTTTTAACTACAAAAGATTAAGGTAAGATGGTTGGATGAAAAACTTTTTGAAGTTTCTTCAAACATATAAGACAGGGATTCCCTGGTGGTGCAGTGGTTGAGAGTCCTCCTGCCTGATGCAGGGGACACGGGTTCGGGCCTCGGTCCGGGAAGATCCCACATGCCGCGGAGCGGCTGGGCCCGTGAGCCATGGCCGCTGAGCCTGCGCGTCCGAACCCTGTGCTCCGCAACGGGAGAGGCCACAACAGTGAGAGGCCTGCATACTGCAAAAACAAAACAAAACAAAACAAAACAAAACAAAACGAAACAAAACAAACAAATAAAAAACATATGGGACATAATTCTGGCCAGCAACTGCGAAGATGTCTTGGTTTTTCATTTTGACTTTATCTCTTTTAAAGCTTAATTCATTCATTAATTCATACACTCTTTCAATAGACATTTATTAGGATATGTTGGTATAAAGTGAACAGGATAGAAAAACATGTAAAATTAATGACTTCATTCAGCATACGGTATTCTAAAAAGGGGAGAAAATCATGCTATAAATGCTAAGATAGAAAACTGAATAAGGTGTAGCTATGTTTCTGAGTGACAGAGCAGAGTTAAATCACACATTTATTACAGTAGTTAATACTCCCCAAAAGCCAAAGGCAACTTAGAATACTGTGTGAATTTTATCTTAAATTTTCATTTAACTTTGCCTTGTAATCCACAGACATACAGGTTGACTTTGCTATAAATAGAATGTTTTAACTCCATGAATATTGAGACCTTTAAGTAACAACAGTGTAGAAAAGTACCCAGAAAATAATTTTACTTTGGAAATAAAATTTCATGTAAGACATATTATCTATGTTCAATATTGTATATGTAGTAGTATGCAGAAAACAGAAGCCGGAGCATAATAAAAATAACAATAAAATGTATTATTACATGCTAACCAGAGTTTTTAATATGTTTATGTATGTTAAGTGATGGTCCCCCAACAAATACATTAATTATTTACTATTTTTACCATTTTATAGAAGAGTAAACTAAAGGAGAGAGTAGATAAGAATATGGTAGAGGAAAATAGAGTAAATAGAGCCTGAATCTAAACACAGTAAGATTCCCGTCTTCCCTGAAGATACAAAAATAAACATTTTTTATTGATCAAGATAGTATACTTGTCCTGTATGGAATAAAAACCCAATAAATGTTATTATTTTTTCTTTATTTTTAAAATTTTCTCTTTTGACTAGTCATCAATTTCTCTGGACTTTTCTCCTACTATGTCCATTTTGTTGTTATATTGGCTAATTCTTTATTAATTTCTTTTTGTTGTGTTTATATATATTTTACTTCTTTTTCAATACACCCCATCTTATGCTTTTTGCTCATCTTTCCTTCTTTTAAAGTCCTTTTTTACTAATTCCAATGTCTAGATTATCACTGGCTCTATGTATGTTAATTACTTTATCTTTTTATATCACTTTTATCTGATTTTTCAGAATATTGTAAAAATGATTTCAACAATTCAAAATTGTTGAAAATATATTGTAAAGGTTTTCCTAAAAAGTGTTTTGGTTTCTTTTTTCTGGTAGATAGTTTAGTTACTGGCAATTCTAATTAATCTTCCCAATGCCTGGTTATAGTTCTTGTTATCAAGGAACTACAGAAGCCTTTCTTGGTTTGTTTGGTTTGTTTTGATTTTTTTAATCACTCATGGGAAATATGTTTTGCTTTAGGGTATGACCTGGTTGCACTCCCAAATAAGTGTGTGGGGTGTTTGAGGAGTCTTTATTCTGGCTGGGTCCAAACTCTATCCCACACCATGTGTAATTGTTGAAATCTCCACTCAGCTGTGTGCCTCCCAGCAACAGTTACCTACCAGATCTCTTCAAGTCCATGTGCACATACAATCCAAAAAACCAGGAAAAAAATATAAAGTCCAAGGAAATTTTTCACACTGTTTTCTGGGGTTTCCTTTTAATGACTTCCCCTGTCCGGTACCTGATTTCCAATTTCAAACCACTTTAGTTGTCCTGGAATCTGATCTTTGCCTCCTTTGCATGGAAAGACTATTTCTATTTGGGTTTCATCTATTTTCAAGCATACTGCTTTGCACTGATTTTTGCTCAACACTTTCAGATTTTTTTAAATGTATACTTAATTTAGACTTTATATTTTTCTGGAGAAAAACAAGTTTAATCCAGCCAGTCTGCCATTTCCAGAATAAAAATTTGTTGAGCCTTCTTTTGATCAATTTCTAGATTGGATGTATTTAATGTAACCCATACACTTTTAATATCCTTTGAAATATATAGTCATGCTGCTTTAAATATCTTCATCAATGAATCTTTTTGTTCTTCTTTCCTTTACTTATATGTCCAGTAAATTTCTGGCATACAAATTTGACATAATAAGTCAATTCAACACAGCTATGTGTTCAAGTGGCTCAAAACCTAGGCTTGTGTCTCACAAGTCTTTTTGTTTGATTATTTGGTGTTATCTGTGTTTTGTTGTGTTAGCATCTGCAAGCTAAATATTTTTCATTTTTCTCCCCAACCTTCCCTTTTTCCCAGGTCACATTTTAATTTTCTATGTGTAACAAATTTTTATGTGTAAGAATGTTTTTTTAAGTGATTAACTTACTCTCTTTGAGCCTTGATGGAACCTGGTTTTGGCTGTGCATTCATTCTAAGTATAGTATCAGTGGATGAATCCTCCAGGACACCTTCATTTATTTCATTTATTTTTCATAAGAATCCAGATCTTCTTGGGATTTTAATGTTCCTGTTCTGTTTGAATCCAAATTTATTTATATTTATTTTTGCCAGAAAGACTTCACAATAGTTCTAAGTATTTCATTTTTTAAAATGAAATATTTTCTCTTTTCCTATTTTTAAAAATTTTGTATTGTTATTTTTGTCATCCAGGAATAAAACTTCACTAGACTTTACTACATTGAGAGGTCTCTTTTATTGAAAAAAATCATTGTTAGTAGATTTAAATATTTTTTATATGTATGGTCAATTAAACTCTGCATTTTATTTTTAGTTAAATAGTATTCTTATTTCTCTTAACTTTTCTGACTTTTATCAGAATATTTGAATTTTCTTTGATACTTTGTTTTCCTTATAATAATTTTAAGTTGCATAACAAATGCTTTTTGCAATGCTATTCTTATTTGTTTTTATTTGTTTTATTTGTTTGCAACAACTTATTATTCACATTTAGGGCATAATAAGCAGTAATATAATTAGCATTAGAAAACAATTTTTCTCATAAAACAGGATTGGCCATATCCAATACATTTTTATATGCAATATTCTCATGGTTACAGAACAGATTTTCTAGTCCAATAGCTAGTTTAAGCAGGGTTTTACTTAATACTCTGTTAACTGCCTAATTCCCTGGAAATTTTAAAAGATAAGGCCAACAATATGCCCTAAATCTCAGAATGCATTGTCACTAGGCTTTTTTCTATTTTCAACTGTGATTATAAGTTTTGCTTATGCTGATGCCTGGAATTATAAAAATGGAATTCCCACTACCAATGTCAGTCTCCCAGTTTTTCCAGAATTTGCAATATTTTCCTGAGTTTTTTTTAAAACCACCATAAATTTTTGTAAATATCAGAGTCTCAATGAAGAATATACATAGATTTTCCATTACTACAGGCCCATAGTATCTGAGTACCAAAGGTAAAAACAATATTTTTTTTTTTGAAAGTCTATATTCTAAGGTTCAGGTATGCCATGATTTTAAGACCTTATTTGTGTTGTTGCTGTTATTATTTCTCATTTATTTGTTTTTTCATGTGTTTTGTTTTGTTTTTGTCCATTTAATGCTTATGTTCCAACATTCTAGACTTGATTTTTCTCTTTAAATAATTTGAGGAGGGATTTCTTTGAACTTTGATTTTTTCTGTTCACACATGTAAGTATACAATTTAGAGTGTCTTCTATATGCATGCCTTTTATCAAGCTAAAAGTAAAAATTAATACACATTTTTGTATTAATTATCATGTCTAATATTTTGAAATTATACATATCTTTAATCTGCTTTATAAATGCCTTATATTAATTCATACTCCTTCTTGTATTTGTTTATATTTATTAGCCACAATGTATTAAGCCACTAAGTGTTTACATAGGTTAATTTTCAGTTTTCCCAAAGCAAAATATATATTAAATATATGTGAACCATTACTCCATTTTCTATTATTAAATCTATCTTTTGATAAAAATTGAATTATAAAATGTTTTAATTCTAAAATATATATCTAAATCTTAAAGAAATGATGACCCTGAATAGAAATAAAAAATAGTGCATTTACCACTAAAACAAAGGGGATAATAAGAAAAGTAGTGCTCAGATAAAAATATAAATGAATCATTATATCACCAAAATATTTAGAAGCGTTATTCATTTTAATCAGTAATAGCTGAAGACAAAATAAAATTTGTTGTATATGTTATTATCATGCTGTTAGATCATCTAAAATGTGGGACTTTAATTTAAATGTAGCCAAATTAGAAATTAACCTTAGAAATTGTATTCTTAACATAAAACTTAGATAAATAGTTTTCATTAAAATTTCCTAGAAAATCTATAACACAGATTAAAACAAAATGAGAGTTGTTCTGTAGATATGCAGATATGTAATTAAAATTAGATCAAGTTTTGATAAAAAGTAGTATCAAATTATCAAAATGCTGAAATATTATTTTAAAAATTCTAGTTGAAATCACGATGTAATTAAATTAATACCATAATAATTTTCAGGTATCTGTTTTGTATTTGTTAAGTTTCAATGAGCATGGAATTGCCAAATATCAATTCATGTGTAATATGAATACATTAAGTGTTTCTCCTCTATAAATTAAAAGGACAGTAATGTAGAAAAATGTTACTTATTGTGTTAAATTAGTACACTAGTTGAACTTTTAAGGATATAATGAGGTACTTAACATGTAAAATGAGATAAAATATGTTAACATGAAAAGAATAGATGCAATGCATTCATAGTATAGAATATTTATATACAGTAAGAACAAGTGAGAAAAAAAGTAAGTTATTTATAACAATACTATAAAGCTATAATGGGTTCAAAAATATAATGGAATGTAATAGTGTAATCAGTTATTGTGGAATTAAATGTCAGTGAAAACCATTAGATTGTAGCTTAATTTTCCTAGGTGATAATTCAAAACACAAATTACCAATTTGCATATTAAACCTACATAAATAATGTGGTAGTTATTGCTGTGAAAAATCATATGTTACTTCTGGATAGATTTAATAGTAAATTACCTACTTATTATTACTGCACAAAAGTAATCTTCTACCATACAATATACTTAATTTGTTGATTAGTAGAATTTGAAAGCCAAAAGTTACTTTTAAAGTCATTCTTTAGCACATTTTACAAATAAGGAATATAAGATGCACAAAACATACATGATTTTAACATATGCCATCACTTATTTATTTACCGGCAGAACCTAATTTCTACTTTTGTCTCTGTATGGAACAAAGAGAAAAATACACTCACCGCCCAGATAATCTCCACTGAGACTTTTCCCAGTCTTGTGTTTTATAGCTCTTGGCCCTGATTTCCTCTCAATTTCTTTTTCAAGAACAGAAAACAATGGAAAGCAAGCAAAGCCAATGTTAACCAAGAAAAATTGTGCAAATGGTATCATATCCAGTTGTTTGAACCCAGCAGTTGACTGAAAGAAGAAAAGTCCAAATGACTAGCAAATATGAAAAATGTTTAATCAGTAGTAATTGGGATTTCATATATAAATAAAATCTTAATTTATGTAATAATTAATATTTATTAATATATCTGTATATGTTATAAATATATACATAAATAAATATGTATCAACATTTAATAATTAAACTAGTAGAATTTTAAAAAGAAACAAAACCTTGGCAAATAGACATATCATATATTATTATAAACGTTTTAGAAATGTTTAGAAATGCCTATTGAAATTAAATATTATATATATATATTTTTATATATATATATATATATATATATACACATTCTGACCCAATAACTTCACTATTGAAGTTCAAAGAAGTAAGATAAATGAATTGAATTGTTAAAAATTGGTTCTTCATTACATAAATATCAATATATTAAAATAATTAATTAGCTCCTAAAAATTTTATACATTTGTATTTGTTTTCTAGGGCTGCCATAACTAAGTACCACAGACTGGTGGCTTGAACAACTTCAATTTATTTTCTCAAAATTTTTGAGCTAGATGTCAGAGATCAAAGTGTAAGCAGGGTTGGTTTCTTCTGAGGCCTCACTCCTTGGCTTGTAGCTGGCCTTTTCCCTGTTTCTTTGCATGGTCTTCCCTGTGCTCACATCTGTGTCCTAATCTTCTCATAAAGGGGTACCAGTCATATTGGATTAAGACCTACCCATTTTAACTTACTACTCTTTTAAGGAACCACCTCCAAATACAGCCCAATTCTGAGTTACTGTGGTTTAGAACGTCAACATATGCAGTTTTGGGGAGACACAGTTCAGCCCATAGCAACATGAAGGCTTATTATGTTGTTATTTTCAGTAGCAAAAGTGTTGAAATATTACAAATTGCCATTGGGAGAGAAATTGTTGGGTAAAATTAAAACATCCATACTAGAGTATATTATGCAATATGAAAAATATGTTTATTTTTATCCATATTAATCTGTGTGGATATTCATGATATGTTGTCAGGAGTAAAATATAATGATATAATATCCCTAGAGGTAGGCACTTTTCTATTCATCTGTTAGAAGAAGCATGCCTTTTTTAAGCTAATAAAGACATTTAAATGACAGAAACCATACATCTCTTTCCATTAGTTTATCTGTTACTAAAGTTCCATAAACAAGAAAAAGAACGAAGTTTTAACAATTCATTTCATTTATCTTACTTCTTTGAATAACTAAAATGCTCCAGAGGGCAGGTCAGACATTAAAACAAGACTATTATTTTGACTATATAAATGGTTTGACATTTTAATCATGGAAGTTAAGCAAAAAATGCTTTAAAGTTTCTTAGAAAACAATTACTTTTAGGTTACTATTAAATCTCAAATTTAGTGTGTAAGGTTTATCATGTTTTCTGACTGTTGTTTCAGTTTTTAACTTTATAAGCAAATTTACAAGTTGTTCTAGTAAATATTCTAAGCAAATGCACAATTGCAATGAGAAAAAGATAATAGACATCAAAGTCCTCAAAAAATTAGTATATAGAAAGAAAATATTAAAAGTATGAAACTTAGCTGTAAAAATTAAAATTGATGTATATTTTAAATTAAGATTTTAGAAAAAAAATAACTGAGAGTTACTTTATTTTATTTTTTCTGATCATTTTCAGGACGTCGTTACATTTAATTCATAGTCCATATAGTTAATGATTCACTTTAATATTTAAAAATGAAGCTCTCTTTGCCAAAGGAAAACATTTAAATGCTATTTTAGGTATATTTCCTAAAGGTGTCTCTGGCATGATTGATTGATTAATTGATTAGCTATAATTATTCAATGACTAAGAGTAGAAGCAAATTTCTGCTAGTTTGTATGAAAATGTTCCATTTCCTTTCCATAGCATGTCAGACCATGAGTGCTCAAATGTTAATACAGTTATCACAAATCTTAAATCCTTAATCATAATGTCAACCAAAGCTTTATAAAGAAACTCTGAGGTTTGAAGGCATGAGTAACTTTATATAGTAGAAGAATCTTTGGGAATAAGTACTGAATTTTTTTTTTTCTGTCTTATTAACCAACACAAAAAATTGCACTTTTGACTGTTGTTTGCAATTTTACTAAGGTCGTCTACCAAAGCAAACAAACAAACAAAAATTGGAATAAATTTATAATATAATTACTTTTGAAACAAACTGAAATGAAATTGCACAGCAAAACAACAGTAGTTCTGAAATCTTGGAAAATATAATTAAAAAAAAATGTCTGGTGACGTAGGGTATATTTTTGAAAAGGAAATGTTTATTAAGTGATAACAATTACTGATTTTCTTCATTTCAATGAACTGTATTTTCTCCTTTTTTCTTCAAATATTAAGAATTTTAGGAAATACAATAAATCATATTATGTATCATACTTTCTATATATTTGGAGGATGAGGAAGGAAGCATCTGGAACATACTTCCTAAATAGTTGTGCCACTTCATGTATATTAGCAATACTTATATTTTGGAATTTTTTAATGTTATAATTTTCATGAAACTATACTGGGAAACCTCCAGCAAAACAATATTTTTAATATAAAGCTAGAAAAAAATATACACAAAGAGATAGTGCAGTTTTTATAACCTGTAAATCTAAGTTTTTGTCTTAATCATGGCCCTGACAGTAATTTACTTTCTATGGTTGAATAGACAATATATTCCTACAAAATACCTGCTACATCAAAAATTAATCTAAAATGAATTGAAGAAATACAGAGGCTTTTCACTAAATAAAGACATAGAGAGTTGTCTACCTTGAATTACCAATAATAAGTTTATTATACAAAGATATATTCCAGATATATTAAGAAAGAAAATGAGAAAAAGAATTATGAAAGCAGAAGAAAACAAGAAAATTAAGGTTGATAAAAACTTGGATCTGGTAATTATAAACTCAATGAAAAAGAAAAAGAAAGATCTATTTGAACAAATTGATGGAAAGTCTATTTAGGGTGCAGTTAGAACACCTGATCTTCAATCTTTTCCGTTATACTAAAAGTTGATTCTCAAGAAATGGCAAAACCACTAGACACCAGACCTGAAAATCTACATGGGGAATATTATTTCCCTCAGCATCGCCCCTGAACTCAGCTATAAAATCACTGGATTCAGGTTAAAACCTCTACTCAGAAGATAGGAGGACTTTTCTGAGGAATCTATTAGGAAAAGAAAACCTTTTTTAAAAAAATATTTTAAATCCTGAGAGTTAAGAATCCCTTAATAGGGGCTTCCCTGGTGGCACAGTGGTTAGGAATCTGCCTGCCAATGCAGGGGACACCGGTTTGAGTCCTGGTTCAGGAAGATCCCACATGCTGTAGAGAAACTAGGCCCGTGCGCCACAACTACTGAGCCTATGCTCTAGAGCCAGCATGCCTTGAGCTGGTGCTCCAAGACGAGAGAGGCCATCACAATGAGAGGCCTGTGCACGGCAATGAAGAGTAGCCCCCACTCACCACAACTAAAAAGAAAGCCCACGCGAAGCAACGAAGACCCAACGCAGCCAAAAATAAATAAATTAATTAATTAAAAAAAAATCCCTCAATAAAATGGCACATCTATTTACCTTTGGAATGTCCACCAATCAATAAGCATGGCCCGTGCAGTTGGAGATTACAAAGGACAGTGATCTTCAGGTAGCTGAGAAACACCTCTATTGTGAAAGATAAGGGAAAACAGCAACAAGAACAGAGAGGACTGAACAAAACCCAGTAAATGCCTGGAGAAAACAATCTAAAATAAAACAAAAAATGGAGTATTGGTATCCTTTAAGGTAAGTTGTATATAAGAAAGAAGAAAATGAAATATTAATTTTAAAAAATTAGAATAGAAACTTTAGAAAAAAATAATAACAATAAAATTATTTTGAAATTAAAAGCAGAAATTTAAAAAAGAATAAAAAGTGATAGTTGAGGATATTTTACAGAGTGTAGACAAAAGCATGGCAATAGGACTGTATTATGGCTTTGCCAGAGGTTAGTAAATAGAATAAAACATGGTACTCAGAAACAGACATTTTAACTTTGATACATAATAGCTCTAGCATTTCAAATGTGTGAGTAAAATTTAGACAATTCCATAATGAGACATTTGCTATCCATATGAAAAAATATAATTGGTGCTCTACCACATATCATTACCACATTCATTAAAATTATAAATATAAAATTTTAAAAACTTTATTTTTGGAAGAAAAATGTACAATAATTATATGTCAGGATATTTTTATGATATTTGGTCTGATTAAAAACAAATTTCAGGGCTTCCCTGGTGGCGCAGTGGTTGAGAGTCCGCCTGCCGATGCAGGGAACACGGGTTCGTGCCCCGGTCCGGGAGGATCCCGCATGCCGCGGAGCGGCTGGGCCCGTGAGCCATGGCCGCTGAGCCTGCGCGTCCGGAGCCTGTGCTCCGCAACGGGAGAGGCCACAACAGTGAGAGGCCCGCCTACCACAAAAAACAAAACAAAACAAAACATAAAAGGCATGCTTCTCTCAGAAAATTTAAAGATAGCCATCTATATGTTTTGTTTTTCTTTTTTTGTATTTAAATCTTAAGCATCTATCTTTATACATGCCATCAGGTAAGCATTTAACTTTTGTTTTTCCAAATGATCTGTAATCAAATAAAAAATACACTTCGGTCATTTTTTAAACTATAGACTTGAAATGTCCCCTTTATCATAATATTTAAGTATGTAGTGTTAGGAAACACAGTGTAATATCCCTTACTATCTGTGTGACCCTGGAAAACCTCAGAGACTCTTGGTCTGTGTCCTCAACTGTAAATGGGATTATAACAGTGCATACCTGACACGGTTGGTATGAGAATAACTTTATGCATGAAGAAAGCATGAAAAGAACCTGGTACATAGTTAATAATTATGGGCTAGCTAAATAATACCTATATTTTATAACTATGAAATATGAAATATTCTTAAATATTAGGCCCCACAACGGGAGAGGCCACAACAGTGAGAGGCCCACGTACTGCAAAAAAAAAAAAAAAAAAAAAAAAAAAAAAATTCAGAATCTTATAAAAATATTTTATAAAATTGTTCTGAAGGATTTATTTGAAAAGATTAAAAATGCACACACACATACCAAAACTAAGGAAGTAATTATAATATTAAAATTGAAATATCTGCATATGAAAAAAGAGGTTATTTCCAGTGGGATTTCAAATTAGATGAAAATTTTAAAATGCAATATTTGAAAAAGTTAAAGAATTTTTTAACAGATATTTGACAAAGATACTTAATGTAGCAACTTTTATTTTATAATCCAAAGGAATAAGAATTTAACCTACCACTATTTAATAAATCAATATAGCAATGTCTAGTAAAGTTGAAGATATGAATATTCTATAGCACATCAATTCCAGTCATTTTTATAGAACTCTAAAGACATTCTTGCACATATTTATAAAAAGATAGATTTAAAAATGTTGAAATCAACATTATTGTTTATAAGAGAAAATATTTAGAAATGACATATAAGGACATCACAGGATAATTGATAAATCAATTGTTATATAATTACATAATGTAATACTATATATCAAAAATTAATTAAATATATGAAGAATTAATTACATCTATGTATTTCAATATGGATAAATATTTCAAATATAATACTGATCAAGGATAGGATGTTATAGAGGATACCAGCATAGATTCAAATCACTTACACTTTCATATATGCATTGCTTGTCATCATGGTTGTTTTAGGCCCTTTAAGCCATCATTAGAATAATCAGGAAATGAGGCTAACTGTCATCCACAAAATGGGCCACTTTGCCCTCCTAATTACTGAGAACCTGCATTGCCTCAGATGCTCGTTGTTTGCATTCATTTGTAATCCAAATGTCTTCCCACTCAGTGTCTATTCTAAGAAGTTCATCCTTGTTACCAATTTTTCAATGTTATTATTTCTAAATACCTGACCATCTTCCAGGTGGTTCTGGCATACCATGGAGATTCTGTACGTTAACCCTGGCTGCCTTTCTTCCTCCTGTGTTTACTGGAGCCTATATCTTAGGATATTAAGAGAAAATCAATAAATTAACAGCTTGTTTAGTTATAAGCTTAGGAAGTTTACTTGTGGTTTTTGGACCTTCTTGATCCCAATTACCAATATACCACCTCAAATGTATAATGCAATACTGCCCTAAATGAGCAATTTTATGATTCAGTGAATTAAAACCACCACAACAACAACACCCATCATGATGATTGGCTCCTCCTTTTGTTCAAGGTTCTGCTCAAATCTGTCAGCCTCATGGATGGAAGAAGCTTGCCTAGGTACAATATATGTTCTGTATGTTGTGTCCTAGTCTAAATGTACCCACCAAACATTGTGCCTCCTTTCCATCGGTGAAACAAAATGGACCATCATACCTTGCTCACTTTGAAAGAGATATCCTGACATGCCTTGATTCAGACCAATTCTTGAAAATTTATCCAGGTTCATCTACTACCCTTTATCACACAGCTATATTCGTAAGATATATAGCATGTTTACTACCTATGTCTAATTAGCATAATGTCATCAAAGTAATAGCAGATGTGATGTGATGTTTCCTGAGATTTGAGTATTATGGCTTTTTATCCAGATTGCATTATATAAACAGTAGTATATTGATTTAGATTGATTTAGTCCTGGAACAAGATAAAGACTTTTTCCCCATTGTTTAGTATTGTTTTGTAAATGTAAACTGCTTCATATTTTTCTTACTAATGGGAATACAAAGGAAGCATATGTTGCCATTCAGGTGCCAAGAGTTATGCTGATTTCCTTGAATAAAGATACCATATCTGGAACTATAGTGAAACAGAGCAAGACCCTATGGTCCTTGCCCCCCTTGTCCTCTGCCTGCCTTTTGTCTGTGGAAAAACTTTAGCCAAAGAATAAGTTTAATCAGAGAAGTGAGAAAATGCAGAAACAAAGGAAAACAGTCAAAGGAGACCAAATAATAATAATGTAGTCATTAAACCTTGTCAAGGACCTTTAGTTCCTTCTTACGGGCTATAGGTAATATTCTGAGCCATATACTGTGAGCTGTCTTGTAGATACTGAGACCCCCACCAGGTGGAAGAAGTTAACTACATGATGACCAGACTGTAGGTATGACATAAGCTGCCACAATTCCGAGAACTGGCCTCAAGGAAATGGGAAGAAACCGACCCTGAAACTGAAGATGAACTGTGCTTAAAACAATCAAGATGATGCTGGTCAGACCACCGCACGATCAATTTCAAGATGAGTGTCAGAGCTGACTGTGTGATTTCTACATGTAGCCCCCTCCCTCAACCTGTAAAAACTCTTGCCCACTGGTTGTGGTGGGGAGAGTCGGCCTTTGGACAGGCATCCGCTCTCCCCCTTCCCCCCTCCCCCCACCGCCGTTGCCAGCATCCAAAATAAAGCAAACTTTCCTTTCCACCAAACTTACCTCTTTACTGGCTTTTGAGTGGCAAGCAGCCGGACCCCACTTTCGGTTACAATAACTCTGATTGCCATCACCCCCTGATTTAGTCCAAACATCCAGTGTTACTATGCATTGCTCAGTTGGTTTGTGTGCTGGACAGGCAAGCAAGTTAAATCGAAGATGTAGGTATCAGTACACATGCATCTCTCCTTGATGATAGAAATAATCTCTAATCCTCAGGGATGGAGCAGTTCTTTTGACTTACTCTCTTTGATAGAGTATGTAGTTCTGGGGGCTTCTGAGTAGCTCTTTCTGCCATAATACACTTTACTCCATGAATAATGAAATCAAGGTAGAATTCTAATTTATATTTTGGGATTTATAAATAACACATGATTTTTCAACATTTCCACTGGACACATTATTAAATTTGCCTGGACCAAATCTTTCTATTATCTATTACCTGACCTCCATAAACCCTTTGTTTGTGAACCAGAGTGGCATTGGGTCTCTGCGAAGCAGTGCAAGTTTAGAACCAGCATCTGACATTCTCTTAAAATTCTGGGTAATACATATTTCTTAGTGCTCTGTCACACACACACACACACACATCCCAAACCCTACCCTGGTAAATATCTGCAAAGCCCACTTGGGAATGCTTGGGGTAGAGTCTATGCTTCAAGCCAATGACCATGTTGTAGGATTCTCTTCAGATATTTCCCTCTCCATCAGTCAAAGGCCTCCACTTACATAACCAACACAAGGGAACTAGTAAGAAGCTAAGCATCCTCACAGTCTGCACTTGAGTGAGGGTTCTATCAGTCCTAGACTTTTTCTTCCTGTACATGTCACATATCACCCTAAGAGACTGTCAGTCTCTGACAACTACAAGGTCCCATGATAGTTTGTCTATCATTATAGATGTCATTCTGCCTCCCCTTATCTCTGATGGAGCACTGATATCTGGCCTCTGAGATCTCATTTTTCTCATTGAGATCAGGGAACTCAATTCTATCCGGTACTTGCCGCTTTCATTTCTGGCACACAAATGACATATATAGATCCTTCTAAGGATATTGATCCGCCACCCACTCTTCTCCTACCAAATTTTAAATGTCTTACTGAAAGTAGCATATTCCAGTCCCTCACTGGGTGATACTGCATATGACATAGAGGTCAAAATCAGAGTGAAAGACTGAGTTGAAATATTAACATTTTTATTTCTTCCCATATTTGAATTTTCAGACTACGAGTCTCTCTGGGTTTTCTAGTCGTAAAATTCCACAGATGACAGTACAGAAAAAGCTTGTTTACTTATTTTTTCAGTATTCTCAATTAAAATGTAAATATCTATGAAATATGCTGCACAGTGTTCCTGAAATGTGATTCAGGGACTATTTGTATCAAAATTATCTAGAGGCACTTGTATAGAACTGGAGGGTGCAGGGCTTCACACAGGGACAATTGAATCAAATTCCCTAGGAGATATGTGTGTTAATACACATTTTAACAAAAATTTTAGATGATATTTATGCATACCAAAATGTGAGATGCAGTCATACAGAGAAAGTTAGCATACATAGTCAGAATTCAGAATTGCATTAACTGTCCACATCATAATCTTCATGCTGCATTAGGAGCAGATAGGTTGGAGAAAGAGAGGAAAGGTGTCATGTTGTCTGTATAATAACTCCCTCCTCCTTGGGTCATGAAATAAATTCCAGATGTTTGCACTACCAACCCACAGTATGTTTTTACCTGTCATCACATACTTTCCTCCTTTCACCTCTAAACAGCACAGTGGTTGGAAGACACTCACCAAGCTCTTTCTCAATGTGGGGATTAGATTTCTTAAAATAGCAGTTGACAGCTAATTTAAAGTGAGACTAGACCTAAAATAACAGCCTAATGGAGTAGGTGTGATGTTAACAGTAGACTCAGGGATCAAGGTTGAGATGGAGCGAGGCTTTGGGTCGTGGCTGGATCCAGCAGTGCTGGGCACATACCTTCAACACTCAGGGTTTCTGTTCAAGCCAAGTGCTTCCTACTGCAATCACCAGCCTGTCTACCTGAGGGCTTTCTCTGGAAGTGATACGGATTTAATGCCCCTTTGAGCAGCCCTCAACCAATGACGAGTGGAGTTGACGGATAAATAGACGAGCTTCCTCACCCCATAGATGCGACATCACTGAGGCACATTGTATATGGTCTCTCAGAGGTCGGCCGTGAGTGGATCTCCCATGGCCCACAGTGTTTTTCCGCTTTAACCTAGCATATATTAACCTAGCATATATAAGCTTCCTTCTTCCTTTCTTTCCTCGGCTTGCTACCCACCTACCTTAAGCATACTTCCTGAATGATGAAATGTTTCATAAATATTTGTATATTCTAATTGTTTCCACATAAATGAAAGTTTGATATAATGTTTATGATATTTTTACATACATAGTATATTAACGATATTTATTTTCAATACCCAAGGAAAGATTAATTATATTTGGGGTGTTCTAGAATTCCTTTTGCACTTTGACCTCATCATTGCTTCAATTATTTAATTAAACACTACCTTTAGTAAATTTTATCACCTAGAAATACATTTTCCCACAGTTGGCTCTATTTATGAGGTAATCTTATTTCCCCTAAGTGTTATTATAATAGTTTTCACCTCATTTAAACTTGTCATTAATTTGATTCTGAAATAAAATGACATTTTTCCCATAAGTTATGAAACACCACCATAATTTGCACTGCAGTTAGGGTGTGTGTCTTTTACTATCTGCTGATGTTTTGCGTGATCACTTTGAAACAATTTTTACCATTTATTTACAGATCTTTTTCACCAAACAATCGCTGGAAACTTATTACAGTGTTTTACATTTCATTTAACTTCACAAGCCTCTAAAATGTGACTGAAGAAGGAAAAGTTTGTATTTTTATTAGATTTTGAGTTACATATAATAGTATTTTTTGAATGTGTTCTATTCAGGTTAACAATGGGCAGAAAATATATGAAAAAAAGTTACTTCTCTCCTTTTTATGAAATTAATAAAGATAATTACAATTAAACCTTTTAAGCATTATTTCATTTTGGTTTTAGAATAAGTGATCTTAAATTTCTAAAACAAAGGATTGTTTTCTGGTACATAGAGGTTAAATCTTACATTGTGGGTAAGGTGTAAGTTATATATTAGTTATTGATTAGTGCAAAACAAAGTGCCCCCTAAATTACAACTACTTTGTTGAAAACAACAAATATTTATTACCTCACATAGATTTTGAGGCTTAGAAATCCAGGTGTAGCTTATCTGTATCTTTCTGGCTCAGAGTTGTCATGAGGTTGCAGGCAAGACTTCTGCTGAGACTGCATCATCTGAAGGCTCCTTGACTCACTTGTCTGGTGTTTGATACTGGCTGATGGTTGATGCCTCAGTTTCCTGCCACTCAGTCTTTCCTTCCACAAGTGTTTTGAGGACATCCAGTCACTTTCCTTAAAATGAGTTATGAGGTTTCGATATGCATTTCCCTAGTAACTACTGATGTTGAGCATTTTTCTGTGTGCTTATTGGCCATTTGAATATCTTTTTAGGAGGAATGTCTATTCAAACAATTGGCTTATTTTTTGGTTGGGTTATGTTGGTGGTGGTGGTGATATTGTTGTGCTGTAGGTTTTCTTTATATAGTCTGGATATTAATTCCTTATTAGATGTATGATTTGCAAATATTTTCTCCATTCTGTAAGTTGTCTTTTCACTTTCTTTGGAATGTCTTATAATTTTTAAAATGAATTCCAATTTACCTAATTTGCTCTTTTGTTGCTCATGCTTTTGGTGTCATATCTAAAAACCTATTTCCAAATCCAAAGTTATGAGTATTTACACCTGTGTTTTATCCTAAGAGTTTTGTGTTTAGCTCTCATATTTCAGTCGTTGGTCCATTTTGATTTAGTTTTTGTATATGTTGTGAGGTAGAGGTCCAACTTCATCCTGTTGCATGTGGTTATCCAGTTGTCCCAGCACAATTTGTAGAAGAGACTGTTTTTTCAACATTTAATGGACTTGGTATCCTTGTCAAAAATCAATTTCCTGTAGAAGTATGGGTTTATTTGTTTTCTGTATATCTTATACACATTTTTTTGGTTTCTCATTTTCTCCATTCCTTCCATATTTTGTATTTAGTTGATTTTTTTAAAGAACCATATTGATTCAGTTTCATATATATACATATATAAATTTATTTATTAAATTATAATTTAATATATTTATATATATATATATAAATACATGTATAACTAATATACAATTGGCTCTTGAACAATGTAGGGGTTGGGGCACCAGGATTTCATGCAGTTGAAAATCCCTGTATAAATTTATAGTCAGCCGTCCATATCCTGAGTTCTCCACCCTTGGATTCAACCAAACTCAGATCATGTAGTAAATACTGTAGTAACGTGTTTATTGAAAAAAATCTGCATATAGGTGGACTTATGCAGTTCAAACATGTGCTGTTAAAGGATTAACTGTATATATATATATATATATTTAATTGACATAATATATAAATTAATACATTTTATTGACTTTATATTTTAGGGTAGTTTTGGGTTCCCAGCAAAATTAAGAGGAAGATACAAAGATTTCCCATATATCCCTTTCCCTACACATGTTGACACTCCTATATTATCAACATAACTTCTAAGAGTTTATCTTCGTTACAATAGATAAACCTGCTTTGACACTTATTCACCCAAAGTCCACAGTTTATATTATAATTCACTCTTGGTGTTCTGCATTCTGTGGGTTTGGACAAATGTATAACAACATGTATCCATCATTATGGTATAATACAGAATATTTCCACTGCTCTAAAAATCCTCTGTACTCTGCCTATTCACCCCTCCCAACTCCTCAACCCCTAGAGCCCACTGATATTTTTACTGTCACCTTAATTTTGCCTTTTCTAAAATGTATAGTTAGAATCATACTCTAAGTAGCCTTTTCAGATTGGCTGCTTTCACTTAGTAGTATACATTTTAGGTTCCTCCCTGTCTTTTCATGGCTTGAAAAATCATCTATTTTTGGTGTTGGATAAGATTCCATTTTCTGGTTGTACTACAGTTTATTTACCCATTTATCTACTGAAGAGCATATTTGACTGCTTAAAAGTTTTGGCATTTATGAATAAAATTCCTATAAATAACCATGTGCAAGTTTTGTGTGGACATCAGTTTTCAACTCATTTGGGTAAATACCAAGGAATGTGATTGCAGGATCATACAGTAAGAGGATGTTTAGCTTTCTGAGAAACTGCTAAAGTGTCTTTCCAAAGAGGCTATGCCATTTTGCATTTCTACCAGCAATGAATAAGAGTTCCTGTTGTTCCACATCCTTGTTAGCATTTGGTGTTTTCAGTGTTTGGGACTTTGGCCATCCTGATAGATGTATAGAAGTATTTTATTATTGTTTCAATTTGCATTTCCCTGATGACATATTCTGTGAAGTATATTTTCATATGTTTATTTGCCATCCATATTTCTTCCTTAGTGAGGTTTTTGGTTCAGGTCTTGGGCCTATTTTTTAATTAGGCTTTTTTTTTTATTATGGAGTTTTAAGAATTTATGGCATATTTTGGATAACAGTCCCTTATAAAATTTGTCTTTTCTAATATTTTCTACCAGCATGTCTTGTCTTCTCATTCTCTTTAGATTGTATTTCACAAATAGAAGGTTTTAATTTTAGTCCAGCTAATCAATTATTTCTTCCATATATTGTGCTTTTAGCCTTGTATCTAAAAAAGCCATTGTCATATCAATAGTCAGTAGTCATCTAGGTTTTACCGTATGTTACTTTCCAGTAGTTTTATAGTTTTGCATTTTACATTTAGGTCAATGATCCCTTTTGAGTTAATTTATGTGAAGGTGTAAGGCCTGTGCCTTGATTTTTTTTCTTTTCGTTTTCTTTTTTTTTTTTTTTTTTTGCATGTGGCTATCCAGTTGTTCCAGCACTATTTGTTGAAAAGACTGTCTCTGCTCCATTGTATTGCCTTGGTCATTGTCAAAGATCAGTTGACTATATTTACGCAGATCTATTTCTGTGCTCTCTATTTTGTTCCATTGATCTATTTGTCTATTCTTTTGCTAATACCACATTATCTTGACTACTGTAGCTTTATGGTAAGTCTTGAAGTTGGATAGTGTCAGTCCTCCAACTTTGCTCTTCTTCTTCAATCATATGTTGGCTATTCTGAGTTTTTTACCTCTTCATACAAACTTTAGAATCAGTTTGTCAATATCCACAAAATAACTTGCTGGAATTTTATTGGGATTGCATTGAATCTATAAATCAATTTTAGAAGAACTGATATCTTGACAATATTGAATTTTTCTATCCATAAACATGGAATATCTCTCCATTTATTTAGTTCTTCTTTGATTTTGTTCATCACAGTTTTGTAGTTTTCTTCATATACATCTTACATATTTTTCTTAGATTAATTCCTAAGTATTTCATTTTGGAGGGCACCTAGTACTGTGTTTTTAATTTCAAATTCCACTTGTTTATTGCTGGTATTTAGAAAAGCAAATTATCTTTATATATTAACTGTTTACTTTGAAACCTTGCTATAATCACTTATTAGTTTTTATTTGTCAGTTCTTTCAGATGTTTTACATAGACAATCACCTCATTTGCAAACAAAGCACTCCTTCAACAGTTAGCCAGGCTTTCCTTGAGCCCAGGAAGCACCCTACGGGGTGATAGTTCTATGTCTTCTCAAATCTTTGTGAGCATTTGTCTTGCCCTGAATGTGAACATAGCCTCCTAAATCCCCTTTTATACTCACATTTTTTAATGTTTTAATGTCCCAAAGAAATTCTTCCCAGCTTTTGCTCCCAGGTATAGGTAGCCTATGATATGTTTCAACTGTAATCTCTTGCCACAAGTGTCTGAAGGTTGTTAGGTTGTCTTGCAGTGTTTTTGAGTAGTAGCCACTTCTTTTATGGCCTGATTTCTGAGTTAGAGGAAATAGATATTAGCACCTTGGGTTGATTTTGGATGCATGCAGCAGTAAGCAGTAGCTTGCAGTGAGCTGCAGCTGGAAGTTAGTTCCCTGGGACTAGTTCCCAGGAACCTTAGTTCCCTGACTGGGGATTGAACTCTGGTCACCTGGATGGAAACCAAGAATCTTAACTGCTAGACCACAGGGGCCAGTGGCTAAAATCTAAATCCCCAGTCCTTGTCTACCTTAAAAGGAGGAATATGACAAGGAGATGGAAGGTATAGAAGAAAGTAAAGTATTTATTAGAAAAGCAGAGTACACGTTGACAGACTCACGGGCGAACTCAGCGAGAGACTCACAGAGTTGCGCCTTTGAGAAGTTTAAATTCTTTATAAGGGGGCGGTCTTTCGGGTCTTTGACTTTTTCTTGGCCAATCCTCTTGGTTTGACACCATGTCTAATTTGTCTCAGAACCCTCCCCTGGGTACACACGCACCCCTCAATCGAGATGGATTTAATCACAGGCTTCTGGGAGGAAAATAGCAAGACTCACTATGGTCTGGCGTCTCCTGCCTTCTTGACCCTGTAAAGACTTTTGCACATGTGTAGTGTCTCCCTTGCCCCAAGGATGGGAAACGTATGACCTCTTGACCTTCTAACAGTGTTTAGTCCCTCTCTGTCTCTGCCATAAAAGTGTCCAATGTCCAGTTATCCACCCTATTTTTGTTGTTGTTTCTTATATCAAAGTGCAGATCTCAAAATGTAGACAGGAGTCTGGTCATAAATATGTAGCCCGGAGCCCATTTGTCTCTTACCTCAGGAAATGTAAACAGGGGCCTGGTAGCGAATGTCCAGCCTGAAGCCCATCTTTTTCTCACCCCAGGAAATGTGAACAGGAGTCCAGTTGTAATGTCTAGCCCGGAGTCCGTCTATCTCCTGCTTTAGGGTCACTCCCACAAGTAGCCCTTAGGTAGGTTAAAACAGACATACAAAATAATTTGCAAATAAGGTCTGCTCTGCTTTCTCCAGTACCAAGAACCACAGTCCCACTCCAGGAACGTGGCTTTCCCTATTAAAAACTGTTGTCACATCCAGGAGAGGCAGAGAAAGGGAAATTCAAAACTCCACAAAGCTTTTCCACAACTTGAAGTTGCTTTTTATTCACTTTCCTTGGTTGCTGTAAATCTTTGGCTTTTTTTCCAGACTTCTGACAAAGTTGATACTGACAGTTTTTGCTTGTTTTTCATTGTTTCTGTAGGGAGTTGAGAGCTTGGCGCTGCCTATTGCACTATTTTGCTAGAGTCACTCATACTATTGATTTGGCATATGCTTCTGGTTGCACAACCAACCTTGGTACAATACTAAGAGAAACTGAAAAATGGTGTAAATACCAGGAGGCAGGGAGATTGTGGACCAATATCAAAGCTGTCTGTCACAAGTTAACTTTCATTCATTTCTTTAAGTGGTTTTGAGACAGAGATAAGACTAGTTAAGGTTATTAGGAGAAGTTTTGGAGTTTTTTTTTTCCATTCTGGCTTTCAAACTCTTGGTTCATAAAATTAGAAATAATTCACTTAGTTCAGGTATGTGCACAAGTGGAAACATGCATACATGCATACATGTAATAAAATATAGAAAAATTATTTAATTTAAAAAAAGTAAGAAAATGACCTCATTGGTCCACATCTCAGTGAGAAACAAGACACATTAAAAGCATTACTATAAGATAGATATTGAAGTAACTTTTATCAAAGTTTGGAAAGAGTTAGGCAAACAAATGACTAAACACCAAGTTAACAGTAGTAGCAGAAGACCAATGCCACAACCAGGTTTGAGATGAAAAAGGAGGAAATTTTGTAACCAGAAACTGGAGGATTCTACAGCCATGAGTAGGAGTAACACAATAGGACCTATGTCTTTTGGAAAATGACGCAGCCACTGCCAAATCACAGTATAACAGGTAAATAACGACACAATAATATCTCAAACTCACTGTCTTCCAGTCTTCTGATCTCCAACCTGCACCTATCATTAGCCAAAACTAAGCTAAAGCCAGAGTGAAATTGATCCAAGTTATTATTCATAAAGTTCAGCTCTTCGAGACACAGGTCAAGGTGGAGCAGAATAGATGATAGATCTGAGTGGGTAAACGGAGAATATTCAGCATAATTTAAGTTGACTTCCATACACATAATACAGCAAAAAGTAATTTTACTAAGATTAGATAATGAAAAACAAGTAAAAGGAGAGTAGAACAGGTAGAAAGAGCCAAGTGAGGACTAAGTGTGAAAAATATGGCTTAAATATCTGTAAGCCTAAAGTTAGGCCATTTATTTCCCTCTTCCAGCCAATGCAAAGATCAAATTTTGGTCAGTTAAATTAAACATAGAATCATAAAAGAACAGAAAATTTACTGAGGTATAGCACTACTATTCCCAGTACAGTGACCAAGGAGACATGCCTAATGCTGGTCCTCACACAAAAAACTGCAATTTATTGAACACTGCAACCTTACAGAAAATACAGGAAAAGTTCAATAAAGTTACATCTTATAGCATCCCATAATGACTGCTGCCAAGGTATTTGCCAAAGGTATTTTAATAAAACCATTCTAAGCAGACTGAAATGAAGTACTTTATATTTGCAACCTCAGCTGTTCTGATTGAGCCAGGGATAGATTATGTAGAATGGATAAACTGCATACCCCAAAGGTTATATCAGAAAGGTTGTATTTTCAGCAGAGCACCAAGGTATTGCCACTTATAATTCCTGATAGGTACTTGGAGTGCAGGTAAATTACCTTGCAGGTCACATTAAAGGCCATGTGATATTTCTTGTAACTCTCTAGCCACCAATGTTCCCTTTTCATTCTTCTTTTGCCTTAACTCTTAAAATTTAGTGTAGTCCTGGGAGTTCATTCTGCCTGTTTCTCTTTTCAACATGTGCATATCATATATGAACAATATAATCCATCTTCATATTTTCCATTTTTTAATGCTTTGATGATTCCCAAATGTTTACCACCTGTTCTAATTGTCCTCTTGAGCTCCAGACCCCAAAGCTTCACTTACTGACTGGATACCTGCCCTTGGACATCTCAGGGTGATTTTAAACTCAGCACAGCTCTACCACTCTGCACAAGTCTGGTTCTTTTGTTTGCCCACACATAATCAATCTCTAAACTTGTGTCATTATTTTACAACCTACTAAAGTTATAGTTTTATACTGAACAGAATTCTCATAGTGCACCCACACTACTTTACTGTAAGATCATGATCATTGACTGTAAGACACCATGTCAAAGATAGATCTACTTTGGTCCCTCAGAGACACACTGGCTACCAGTCTAAATAGTTTTGTTTTGTTTTGATTTTGTTTTGGTTTCGTTTTGATTTGTTTTCTGAATTGGTCTGAGAAATTCTAGGAGTTCTGAAGATCCTGATAGTTTGGTGCAGCTTACTTTCTCTCTTTGCCAAATATGTTCTTTCTACATTTTCCTTCTAACCTCTAAACAAAAGGATGTTTCTATTTTCTACCAGACTTTAACATGCTGGAGGCAACTATCCTGACTTAAAGCAGCTCTGTGAAGTTTTAGTTTTGCCGGGTATTAAGAACTGGTTCCACTTATACCCATTTCCTAATCAGAGTCATTGACCTCTCTACCTACTCCTCTTTCCAGGCCCCAAATTTTGGAATGGATATTCTGAGCACACTAATTTGATTCGTAGAGACTATGGAAATAAACAATTCTTCCCTCAGTGTCAATAACCAGGTTGATGTATCTGCATCCTTTCTTCTTACCTCCTTAATCTAGGCCAATTTTTCCTAACCTTGAATATACGTTAGCATTATCCATTGAGCCTTTTGCTACTAACAAGCAGGCAGATGAGAATTGCTGATATATACTACTGGGGGACAGCTATTTCCCAGAAATCTACTTGACCTCTTCTCCTAGATATTTCTGAAATTTGCTCAAAAATCACTTTCTCTCAGAAGGCTAACCATTTCACCATGTAAAATAGCATATTTCCCAGCACCTTCTGGGCAACCTCTCTATCCCTCTTTTCTTTCTAAATCATTTCCCATAGCACTTGTTACCACTTGACAATTGTTTGTTTATGCACACTCTCCCTGTCACCACATATTATGTACGATCCATAAAGGAGAGATTTGTATGTTTTTTGTTCATTGTCTGTTACAGTGTTTAAAGTAGTGCTTGGCAAATAGACTTGCTAAATATCACTGAAAAAAAGTGAATGGTCTTTTATGTGACTCAGTGGATAACACAGCCAGTAGTCTCTAAGGCTTAGCGGAGCCTCAGTGGAACTTTCAGGATACTAGGCTCTGGCTCATGGCACTGGATTGCTGTGGCTTTGTCATCTCCCTTAGGCTGAGTCTTCTTTTACTAGTTTCAAGAGGAAAATTTCTCTTCATTTTACTTCTTAAATCATAATAAGTATACCCAAGAATGTTCTTTCTCCTAAACTTTCTTTAGGACTTGAACATTTGTAACTTAATAGCCAGAAGGTTTTGTTTTTTTTTTAATCTGTATGTATTTCCAAATATATACGAAACAAATCAAAGCATTTTTATTGAAAGGAAGGAAAAGACAGGGAAAGACATAGGGGCAGAGGATAGGATACCTATTCCATTTAAATTTGTTATAATCATGTTATATAATTTTAATCTAGAAAGCCATGTTCTTTGCATCGAAGATAAAACTTGTCTTATCAGATTCTGGAAAGAAGATTAATTCAAGAGGTGGGGAAAGGAATTGGAAGAAAACATCACCTGCACAACTATTTCAAATTCTAATTCTAAACTTATCACATTAATTGTGATATGACCCTATGGACTACTGCAAAGGTTCTAAATGAGAGTATGTGCAAAAATTCCAGGAGAGATTTTGTAAAGGCAAATGTTCATGCTTCATCCCCAGAGGTGGTAATGCAGTAAGCCCAGAAATCTGCATCATTTAGAATGAAAAACGATGTTTGGCAGATGCTTGATATATGTAAATTTACCTAACAAGGTAGAAATAAATAGTAAAACAACAAGATAGGGCTTCCCTGGTGGTGCAGTGGTTGAGAGTCCGCCTGCCGATGCAGGGGACACGGGTTCGTGCCCCGGTCCGGGAGGATCCCACATGCCGCGGAGCGGCTGGGCCCGTGAGCCATGGTCACTGAGCCTGCACATCTGGAGCCTGTGCTCCGCAAGGGGTGAGGCTACAAAAGTGAGAGGCCCACATACCGCAAAAAAAAAAAAAGAAAAGAAACAACAAGATAACAAAATATATCTGAATTCCAAAACACAGAAGTAACCACAAAAATATGGGAAAACATTATTCAGATCTACACACACACATGCATACACACAAATATTTATGTAAATACATATGTAAAATAGGTCTAAATATTTATAGATGGATACATAGATATGTAGATTAAAAGTGTGATAATCCCATGGATACTACTCTTTAAATATTAAGTTTAATAATACTATTTTTGAATAGAAATGAAATAAGACAATGTTAAAAGAAATTTTGAACTTCATATATATGTATATATGTGTGTGTTATATATATAAATATATATAAATATCACATATATATCTACTTATCTATGTCAAATACTAACAAAGAATTATTAAAAATTTAGAGTCATTGTGGTTGGAATCTGCCTGTTTATTTAGCACCTCCTATAATTTTGATACAGATAATTCTTGGACTATGCATTTAAAAAGTCTGTAGTGGCTGTGTAGCCCATCTGAAAGCAAAGAACCTATGTTAACATCCTTATGAAACAATCCTACACCCCAAACCAATAAAATGAAAGTTAATGTCATAGTTTGATTTTAGTTCTAAATGCCAATAAAATTAGGTGAAAGGGAACAAATGTCCAGTTATAAGATAAATAAGTTCTGGGGATCTAATGAACAGCATGGTGACTATAGTCAATAATACTGTATTATGTACTTGAAAGTTGCTAAGAGGGTAAATCTTAAATGTTCTTGCTACAAAAAATAAATGGTAATTATGTGATGTTATGAAGGTGTTAAGGTCTTTGTGTATTTTAGATAAAAGTCCTTTATCAGATATATTTTTTGCAAATATTTTCTCCTTTTCTGTGGATTGTCATTTCATTCTCTTGACAGCATCATTCACAGAGCAGAAGTTTTAATTTTAATAAAGTGAAGCTTATCAATTGTTTCTTTCAAGCATCACCACTTTGGTATGTTATCTAAAAATCATCGCCAATCTCAGGTCATGTAGAATTTTTTTTTTTTTTTTTGCGGTACGTGGGCCTCTCACTGTTGTGGCCTCTCCCGTTGCGGAGCACAGGCTCCGGACGTGCAGACTCAGCGGCCATGGCTCACGGGCCCAGCTGCTCCGCGGCATGTGGGATCTTCCCGGACCGGGGCACGAACCCATGTCCTCTGCATCGACAGATGGACTCTCAACCACTGCGCCACCAGGGAAGCCCCATGAAGAATTTCTTGAATACTATCTTCTAGGAGTTTTATAGTTTTGCATTTTACAATTAGGATTATGATCCATTTTGAGCTAATTTGTGTGAAAGGTTTAAGGTCTGTGTCTAGATTGTTTTTTTTTTAACGTGAATGTCTGGTTGTTTCACTATCATTTGTTGAAAAGACTATTTTTGCTCTATTGCATGTTTTCCTCTTTTTCAAAGATCAGTTGACTATATTAGGTCTATTTTTGAGCTCTCCATTCTGTTCCATAAGTTTATTTGTGTATTCTTCACCAATACCGTACTGTTTTAATCACTGTAGCTTTGTGGTAAGTCTTGAAGTCAGATAGTATCAGTCCTCCATCTTTATTCATGTTCTGCAATATTGAGTTGGCTATTGTGGGTATTTTACCTCTTCATATAAAATTACAAATCAGTCAATATCCACAAAATAAATTGCTGAGATTTTGTTGAATCCTTGTATTAAGTCACATCTACTTTTTAAAGTAGATTTGCTAAAATTTCTTCTTTATATTTATGTAACAGTGCTTTTTTTTCTATTTTGAAAAGCAATGAATTTTCCTTGGAACTATTTTGCATATATGCATAGAAAAGAAAATTAAAATAACCATAACTTTATGGTCACACTAATAACAATGTTGACTTTTTAAATATGCACATGTATTTATTATACTTTTTTGTAATCATATAATTTATACTCTATATATGAATATGAATATCTACTATACACTAACATGATAATTTTATCACATCTTGATACTATGTTTTCCTCTAAATTATGGTATTAAATATAACTGAAAAATATATATAACTTTTCTTTTATCTAATAAATTTTGCTTATTACCATCAACTAACTGCTGTTAGATTGATATAAGAATTTATTATTGTAATTAAAATAATTTTGTTATGACTCTTAGGATTTTACTTGATTAACTCTATTTTATATGTCCAAAATATATCAACTATTGGAGCATAGTTTTTCTGATTTTTTCCAGTTTTTTTTAAAATATACTACATGATTGTGTCTTATTTATTGTCAAAATATTTTCATGTTGCTATGGTTACTTTATTAATTTGTAGTCATAATTCTGATTTAATATGAATTACAAATATTTTCTTTTTCTTAAACTATTCTTTGGAATTAAAAGCAAATTCATACTAACCTTCAGAAAGAAATTTATATTTTAGAAATTGGTTTTCATTTAATTTAATATTATTCCATAATTTGTCAAAGGCTTTCTTTGACCATATCTTGTCTGCTTTTGTTGTTTGTTGCAACTTCTATTCATTTTGTATGAGGTAAAATATATTAAAGTGTTCTTTTGAAATGGCATTCAGCTTTGTAAATTTAATTTCTGTGAAACAAATCAGGCTGTTTTCAGGATAGTCAGCAAAACATGTAATCACAGTTAAGTGATTTTTGAAAATGAAGTTTTTTTATTTGTACATCATGCATTTTCTATTGATACTATATTAGAGAGCAGAGTTTTACCATAAAAACTAATAAATGAAATAAATTATGTAGCTATGCTAAGCAAAATTATAAAGTACCTCAAAGCATATTTAATCTTTGAAAAAGATTAAAGGAATTTTTACATTCCTCAAAGTAACTGATATTTTTTTATTTTATTTTATTTTGTGGTACGCGGGCCTCTCACTGTTGTGGCCTCTCCCATTGCGGAGCACAGGCTCCAGACGCACGGGCTCAGCAGCCATGGCTTAGGGGCCTAGCCGCTCCACAACATGTGGAATCTTCCCGGACCGGGGCACGAACTCGTGTCCCCTGCATCAGCAGGTGGACTCTCAACTACTGTGCCACCCGGGAAGCCCAGTAACTGATTTTAATGTGTTTAATTTGTACATAAGCATGTTTTATCACATTATTTGCTGGTAGATCTTTCATCATTTTATATTCTCAAAACATGTCGTTTTTATAAACAAAAAGAAGAAAAATATATTATTTTACTTATTCTGAGTGAGAGTTAGCAGCACTGTAAATCACCCTGGTCAAATTTTCAGTTTATTTAAGTATGCTAAATGCAAATGTCAGAATGCAAGGCCCAGACTCAACCATAACATTCCATTACTTTCATATAATTTTCCTTTGTTTCTCTATTTTTTAAATAAAAAGCCATCAAACACCTTTACTTCTCCAACCCTGTCACATCCTCATCCCACAATTTCATGAATCTGGAAATTGCTGAAAAGAGGAATTGGAAGTATTATTTTACCTAGCACTGCTAAATTTTTGTATTAAATTGAGCATTAGGCCCATAATTTAAAATATTTACGTAACATATGGCAAATTATAGTGTTAATTTTCTTCCTTCACTTCCACCAATATCTAGTGAAAAAAAAAATATAGCATGCTTCCTAAGTTTCTTCAAGATTATTGAAACTAGAAGAACATAAAAAGGGAAAGGTAGGGAGGGTGGGAGGGAGGGAGACGCAAGAGGGAAAAGATATGGGAACATATGTATACGTATAACTGATTCACTTTGTTATAAAGCAGGAACTAACACACCATTATAAAGCAATTATACTCCAATAAAGATGTTAAAAAAAAAAGGGAAAGGAAATGAAGCAAAAAGAATTGTATTTAGCCGTAGTATATGCGAGTGTCTCCTTCTGACTGTAGCTAAACTATTAATATTCAAGAACGAGAATCTAAGAAATGATGAAAACAGTCTTTATATTATTAATTATATTATCAGCAACCATAGAAAAATCTATACTTACCTCTTTCAAATTCTGGATGTCATTGGGAGCTGACATTTGCCAACATATAAACTTAATATTTTTAAAGTCAAATATTCTTACTTTAGCTCATACTGTGCTCAACTGGAATGATTAGAAAGATGCACTAAAAGTCAGTAGATAAGAAGGTCAAAGAAATCTTCTCTATGAAAAACAGTGTACTATAAACAATTCAGCCTGAAGATACATCTTCTTGTGCCTCTCACAGGAGTGACCAAAAATTCCGTATCATCACCCTACCTCAGTGGGTTTAAGTTAGGTTTCCTAAAATCAATGCAATTTCATGAGCACTTTATACACTCTCCACAATTTTCTGTAATATATATACATACACACACACACGTGTGTGGGTGTATTGTATTTAATCAGGAAAAAATTAAATTTCTCCCTTTTCTTATAAACATATATAAGACAGACATTTTCTCATTCATTTATTCATTCAACAAATATATATTAAAAACTGGTTATGTGCTAGTCACTGTGCTCTATCCTGGTGTTACAGTAGAGATTATGAAAGCATCTTTCCTGCCCTGCCTGCATAGAATTCATAGTCTAGTGAGAAAGAGAAATACTAAGAAAATATTTAATCAAAGAAATCAATTCAATTGTATTAAATGTCACTAAACAGAGTATCAGATAAAGTGTCATGTCTGAGGAATCAAGAAAAGCATTCCTGACAAACTGACACTGAGAGTGACCTAAAAAGATCAAATAAAATATGTTATAAGGAACAGAAAAGAGAATGAACCATGATAAAGATAACTGAGTTTGCATAAAAACACATGTTGTTTTTATAATAAGGTAAAAAATGTTTTCTGGATAGTAGCTTTTTTCAGCTCATGTTCCAATCAGACCACATTAAAAAAAGAGACAGTTATATTGTTTCCTATAAGTGTCATTCAGAGGTACTCCCTATTATCCAGACTTCCTGAAAAATATGGTATGGCAAATTGATCTTCAGTCCATGGAGGCAGCCCCTCAAAAGTTGCAGATTCCTGACTTTGAAACTTCCAAATAGTCCAACTTAGTATAGTACGGATTATCTAAGATAAAATCAAGGAGGCCAACTGAGGAAGCAAAAGCATGTTATAAGGCTTGGACGAAAAATAAGTTATGTGAATAATTCCTTCACCTAGTCAACTATTTATACATCCTAACATAACAAGCAATAATGACAAAAATGAAAATGTTATTAGAGTTTACCAATTCAGTTTAAGCATTTACTCTATACACAGAGAGTATATCTGAGTTCTACCCAGTAAGATTACATCATTGAATAGTCAGTATGGTTCATGGGTTAAGAGCATGGATTTTTCTAATCAGACATATTTCTTTTCTTTGCTCCAGAGCAGTGTGACCCTGAGCAAGTTACTTTAATCAAAATGATCTTTGTCAGTAAATTGAGAAAAATATTAGGTCTTACAACTGAAATAAGCCCTGTAAGAACTAAATGTAAATCAATTAGCATGATGTCTAGCAGAAAGTGTTCAATACATGCTAAATGGGAAAATGCATTCTATGTAAGTAAATATCCCCTAAAGTACTATGTACAATTTAGCTGGTGGCATTAACATAGTTTATCATTCCTTTGTTGTTAGATATTTCAGATGTTTACTTTCATGGTAGAATTTTTTAAAAAATTATTTAATAAATGCCATAGTGATCCTCAGGCATTAGTGCTTTTTTAGCTATATTTATGGATATTTACTAAGAGTAGCTTATGAGCTAGAGTATATGGCATTTTTAAGCATCTCATACATATTGAAAATTTATCAACAAACAACATGACTGCAGCTCACCCTGCCATTAACAATGTCAAGTAGTATTCATTTCACCATTCCTTTCATAACCCTGAATATTCATATTCTTTCTGTGTCTAATTTAAGTTTTGTAGTTTGATAGATAAAAATGATACCTTATTATTTTAATTTAAAAAATTTTTGAACACTAATAAAGTTGAGCATTTTCCCAAAAGTAATATTTGAAATTTCATATGACATTTACAAAATAGCATGTTGTTTTCATGCTCTATATAGATGGAGCTCAAAAGATGGAGTTCTGGTGTTGTATTACCTGACTGCCACCTTTAGAAATTAATTACTTTTTGTTTATACTTCTTCTTCTTAGATTACAATAAATCGTGTCATTCATGCAAGTTCTTACACAGACTTAATTGCTTCTTTGAAAGGTTTGGCAGATATATCAAGCCAGTTCATTAATGCACAGATGATTCCTTCACATTAAGAAAGACACATTGGAGCACCACAAATGTCAAGTCAGTTATTACACACAAAAAGCAGAAAATGGCAACCATCAAAAGGTGAGCCCTTATTCAATTGGGACCAATAATAAAACTGCAGTAATTTCTTTGTGTAATAATGGAGAAATATTAGATTATTTTAAGGTCATGCAAGAAGAATCTTTCATTTGTCAACTATGTCCCTTTGCAGAGGGATTTTGTTTTTTCTGTGTCTCATGATTCTGTTCACAAATCAGTCTGAAAGGAACAGTGGATTTTACTACTGTAATTCATTTATTTGGATTTCTTTGCCCAAATATGTATTGAGTCAATATTTCCAAGCACATGTAGATATGTGTCCTTCCTTTTAGCTATTTAGAGTTTAATAGGAAGGATTAAAATGAAAATATCATTAAATATTTTAAAAATAGCCAAAATGCACTAATAGTAATAATGAGAAAGTAATAAACATAGAGGTTTGGAAATTCAGAATTACTACTAGCTCTGAATTCCATCTGAGTGGGGTCAATATTATTCATAATATTTATTTGACATTAGAAAAATCTCTAAAAAAGTGTTTAAATGCTAATTTAATCATCAACATAGTATACATTTATCTATTCCATCTGCTTTTAAAGGAATAAATAATGAACTAAAATTACACATCACTGGTTAACTAGGACATACCTACTCTTAACAACTTTGAAAAAGATAGATAATTTCCATAATATCACTCCAAAGTTATTATTTCTGCTATATAAAAAGATTTATTTTTCAGTGAGTATGGTGGAACAAAAAGCTAATAAAAAAATTTGTATATAGCCTGTGTCAGGAGGGATTCACAGGAAACAAAAATAGGAAAAACTCCTACTTTCATCAGATTTATATTTTAGTGAGAGGAGAGAGTAAACAACAAAAATGTGTAAACTATATGGTAAACCAGAAGGAGATGTCTTCTATAGAGAAAAGAAATGAGAATGGCACGTAGGAATTAGAAATTTGAAGTTAACGTAGTTTTACATCAAGCTGTGTAGGATGTCCTCCCCAAGAGTGTGATCCCTGAACAAAGCCATGAAATTTCTAGTGGAAAATTGTTGCAGATGGAGGAATGAGCACATGCAAAGACTCTGTGGCCTTATAATTCTTATATTTTTATATGAAATAAAAAAGACTACTGTTCCTGGGGTAGAATGAATCATTGGTAGAAAATTAGGTTTGCCTAGATGGGATCGCGAAGATTCAGCTCATTTTTTAGTAAATTATAGAAAGTACCATATTATCAAGCTGTATTTTGCATGTATTTAGCATTTATGAAATGCAAAATATACTACCACTTGTAACTACATATCACATGCTGGTCCTGGAAGCCAGCCTGTGCATCAGTGGGCACTCCCAAGCATTATTTTCCTATTTCAGTGCAAAGGAAGTTCATAAACAACTTGTTTAAAAGTTCAGCTTTAAAAAGAAAAAAAAAAAAACTTAGTCATGCAAACAGTGGGTGCTTTATACAAATATTACCCTCTTTTTAAAATTTGTGTTTCTCCAAGGAGTTTTTATTAAAGTTTGCAGGTAAGAATGTTAGTGGGAAGAAAATAATTTGTGTTTTAATTAAACCCATATTTTTGTTGTGACAAGCAAACATTTTAATGGACTTCATTTTTCATAATTTTTATTTTGATAAACTAAAAAATTATGAAATAGTAAAATTAGGTTTACATTCACTCATTTTATAACTATTAAAATCAGAAACTCAAAACAAGTTTATAAACAAGATACAAGCAATATTAAAAGTTACATAATTAAAATTGGCAATACTAATCCAATGTGAACAATACTTTTTGATAAAGTTAAAATTGAGTAGTGTGGTGAAATAATTTTTCTAGTGAAACAATCAATTGTTTTTATTTATATTAGCTTTTTGTTTCTGAATATGATGAAAAATATTGTACCATCACTGTTACTGTCATTAACTTTTTAAACATATGTGTATCATTTGTATGAGTAAATATATTTAATAAAGTCTCATACAATATGATAATGAATGTGTAAGACACTATTTAAACTTTGTCCCAATGATTATTTATGACTAGCTTCCATAATAAAAAAAGCGGTTCAAGTTCAAATGTACAAACCTGGAATCTGAGAAATGCCTATACTCTTCGTGTGACTCTGTACCTCTTTACACCATTTAAGGACTTTTGGCTTTGACCTAAATATACTGCTATGTAATGTCTTAAGATGACTTAATTTTCAGAATACTTGTCCTTAAATTGCTATAAAAATGTCCTTTGTGCAGCCACTTCTTATTTCATTTGATCTCTACTGTGCTCAAAAGTCATCATAAATTTAAAAGCAAACCTACATGTGGGCACTGAATTCATTTATTTTACTTTGTTAATCTGACATTTTGCGTGATTCAGAATGCATTAACTGATTTTGTTAGATTAGGATTGAAAACCAAACAAGACATTATTGAAGTCCCAATAAACTAAAAAATGCCAGAGAACATGTCACTTGCAGAGTCCTTTAGAAACTCCAGAAGTTTGTGAATCTTTATTTAAATATCACTGGGTCTGTTCTCTTAACTGTGGAGTTGGATGTTCTTCCTGCAGACCTCAGATAAAGGGTACTGGGCTGTAAAGCCTTACACCATCAAGCACACTCCTGTTAAATCATCAAACTGTCTAATTGCCTCTTCTCTTCAATATATCTTCATTGATAAGATAATAGCAAAGAAGAATTAAAGCCTACTTTTTAGTACTAACCTTCTAGGGGATGAAATCAAAAGAGAAACTGAATGAGGGTTAAGCCAATGGTACATAAAATAAAGCATGGGCCTTTGAACTCCTAGTCCAGCACAGTTTTTTCAAAGAGTAATCTGTAACATTTGCAGCACTAAAAGGTTCACCATGATGACTGAACTAAAATCTATATCAGACTCCTCTAGTTATTTCCACTGGATGGCTAAAGCAGTGGCAGCAGCCCAATGGACTCTGACACTTCATTAGGCAGCAGTTAGATAAACTTCCCACCACACAGGTAGACTAGACCAGTCACAAAAATTTCAATGAACCTCTAAATAATGTAAAAGCATGATGTTTTCTAGTATCATGCAGAGTAGTACAACTTAAAGCAAATTTAGCAATACATGAATAACATAAGACTTAAAAGAAAACAATTCAGATATTATATCAAACCTAAAAAGTCAGGATATTCAATAACTATAAAGCCCTAAAATGAATTCCAATAAAAAATACCTGCTTGTAATGTTATCAATATGTTTAAAAGCTGATCTACATTTTGTCAAGATAACGTAGAACCAGTGGGGTAAACAGATCTGCACTAAATCTTTCAGTATCATTTTGGGAACCTGGTAGGATTAAGTGACTCTGACCTCTTGGCTTTGTTGGTTCATGTGATTTGCTGAGGTCAACGAAATTGAAGAAGTGCTGTGAATCTGGATGTAAATTCTAACAGCCAATACATAACATGCCATCCTCTTTCCCTCTGCCACAACAACCAACAATGATCTAGACAGTGACTACCCTTGCACCCTGGCAACCTGGTTTCCAGAATGCAAAAGATGGGAAGCAGAGCTCCCCACCAGGCCAACATGAACATGTTGTTTAAGCTTCTGAGACGTTATGATCGCTTGTGTCTTACCAAAGCATATTCCCAAGGCTACTAATTGATGCAATTAGTATTTGTGAAGCAATTTATTTATAGCTATTTTTATTCTAAATATTTTTCAAAATTTCCACTTCGTTACTTTTTAAGTATTCGATTGTAAGACACTAACTTTAAATCATTTTTATTTTATCAAATAAGACACATAAATTGCATATAAAAACTGTAGTAAACTTCTCTTTTTCTTTTGGTATTTATCTCGAAAAATGTAAACTGTTTCTTACAGTTTGTTGAATTGTTTGTTCCAATTCTTCCTTGGAAAAACAGGTCATATAAGGGGTATAATATTATTCTACCATAGTAGTTTTGTGATTTATAACTGTTTAAATTAAAAGACAGTTTGTATTAAATATAGAACAAAATGAACAAGAACGTAATCATTAGTCATTAGTTTTAGAAAATGCTGAGTTTCATGCTTGTAATTAGAAAAAGAACAAATGAAGCACAAAGTCAGTAGAAGGAAGAAAAGAATAAATATCAGAGCCAAAATAAATGAAATGCAGTTTGTAACCTCCACAGCTTCTGCCAGCGGTGTTGGCTGGTGCCCTCGTTGTATCTGCTTGTGTCTTGAGGCTCACTGGTGCCTTGCTGCTGCTTGTGATGTCACTGTTGTCAATGGCATTGCCGCTAGGAGCACAGGGATTGTGGGATTCTCTGCCACGTTCGTTCAGGGTCACCGGGGTTGCAGGCTTTGCAACGGGGGGAAGGGAGGTTGGGGAGGACTCGGGGTCGAGGGTGCCTCAGCTGCACCCAAAGGCTGTAGGGTTCATGGAGGCTGCTGCAGCAGGCAGGGAGTGCTGAGTCATGGGCACCTCCATAACTGAAGGAATGGAATCATAGGTCCTGCTGCTTCTGCTGTCCAGTTCCCTGTGGCATTGGCGCCCCTGCGGCTGGGGTGCTTCCCACTGCTTCCTCTGCTGCTAATGGGTTCTCTGGAGCTGCAGGCTCAGCTGCCACAGCCAGTAGTCAGGACTGCAGGCACCCCCCGCTGTTCCTCTGGTTCCACCTCCTCTATGTGTTCCAGTCCACCGCTTTAGACATACAGATTTGTGGAACTCTGGTGTACTGGTGTGTTGGGCAGAGGAAACTGTGGAGTTATGGTTGTTTTATGGTTATAGATTGAAGGAGAGAGACAAAGGGAGGATGTCACACAGCCATCATGCTGATGTCACTCCCCAGTATTTCGTTTTTGATGAAATATTTTAAAAAAGAAAAAGATTAAGTGATAACTACAATTAAAATCACATTTAGAAGACAATTTCTGTAAACAACCATAATCAAGATCTTTATATCTATGTTTTTATAAATTACTACAGAATTTACTTGCTGATAAAGAGACTCATGATTATAAACAGGTAAGAACACCATTCTTCATATGGTTCTATGGAAATCACAAACACACAAACACACACTGTTAAGAAGTAAGAAGAACTGAACACAGCAGAATCTGGGGTACATCTGCATTCACCTGAATGTAAATGAACTGAAAAAGTGTGCTTTAGAGACTCTCCCAGAACTACATTATTGCCTGGGAAGAAGAGATAAAGAGTTTCTAACTTCTCCATCTTTCCCTAGCTTGAGAGTATAGAATGTAAGCCAGTAATAGAAAAGGAAGTAATTACAAGAGTTAAATGTTCTGGGATTGGGGATGTTTATCTAACTTTCACATTCATTTAATTGAATGCATCAAAGCAGGTTGTGGATATGAGCAGCTCTGTACAGAACCTAAAGAATTAGGATACCTATACCTACACCCTTGGAAGCACTTCATAGTGAAAATTATAATTCTGAAATACTGGTCCTTATTAAAGAAAACTACGAAGACTTTAAATTCACTCAAAAATGATGCAAATTACAAACACCTTGAAAACCAAACATATGGATTTCTTGGCCAACTCTCAACCTAAAGATATAACTTTTCTGTTGCAAACCAAGGGAATTTAATTTTAATAAATCCATCAAATGCTTCTTATATATCCAGCAGATCACAACTTCACTGGAATAGAGCTCTCATTTTTACATTTAGAAAACTTATTGATACAGATAGAAGATTTCCTGGCTTTAACTGTTCAATAAACTCACATAAAGCTTTACTTATGAGATGGAAAAAGGTGAGAATAATAAATATGGGAGGACAAAGCAGAAATTTATAACTTAGAAACTGCAGTGGTTTTGCAAGAAAAAAAATGGAACAGAAACGATCATAGAAAAGTTATTTGCTAGTTTAAAAATTATCAGACTTTTTGTGGAACATTACTATATAAAAAAATGAGGTCTCACTTAAGGCTTGATACACATTAGTCAAGATAGCAAGTTATCTGAATTTAAGAATTGTATAATTCTCGCTGCATATTAAAAATGTCTTTCCAGGAGGCAAGTTTCCAAGCGTGTTCTTGGTATTTTTATATACCATACTGAACTGTAACTTGTTACAGGAATATTCAAGTTGCAGAAAAAAGAAAAAATATGTTTTTTAATATTTTCTCATCTAGTTGGGAGTTAATAAATTTATAAAAATGTATGATTACTGTCTCCCTTATTATTATTATAAAAATTGTTTATGTATATCAAATTTATAATAAGTTCTGATATTGAAATAAAAAATCCTTTATGAAACATGTATAATGGCAAGTAGGGAATTGGGTCAATGTAGGTATGGTGTTCTCCTAAGTCATAAGAGACTAATATTTCTATATTGGCTTTGGGTAAGTAACTAATTGTGAACTCCCAGACTCTTGGTAAAAGAAGTATATAAGAAAGTGATAATTTGCTCCTTAGTATTACTGAATAAGTCTTTTTAATAAATGACCAAATGAAAGATAACCACTGTGATCTGATATAAAGCTTTGATGTAGAAGGACTTGTGAGAAACACACTTCTGATAAATACATAAGGGCAATGAACCCTGGCCATGAAATGGTATTCATTCATATTTCAATATAATTCATTGTGTTTTAGGATGTTTTATTTTACAGGATAAAAGTAAAAGTCTTGTGAACATTTGCAGTCATTAAGAAGAGTTTGCCTGTTATTTGAGTTGAGTTTATTTGATCTATGTCCTCTCATTAACCTCTTTTCCTATTTACTTATTTGTGTTGCAACTGATGGTTTTCTAATTTATTTTTCACTCCCTTTTATCTGGCCACTTGAGAACAATTAGGTCAGGGAAGACAGTTAGGCTTTTGATGTTGTTCTAATAGGATAGAGTTTGACAGGTGAAAAATCCAAGGGAGGTCTAATTCAAATTCATAGTGTGTCTGACTAAAGCAAAATATAGGTCTTGCAAAGAAGAATTCAGACTAGTATCTAAATATCTTGGCAGTGCATATGCTAGGTTAACATTGAATATGTACATGCCCTGAAGGAATTAGATCTTCAGTATGTACTTGTTTTGCTTACTGGTCAATACATTTGATACAATTTATAGAATCAATTTTTGAGAAAAAATAAATAAAATTCTAGAGAGGACCAAAAATACACCAGAATTTAAAATATGCTGAAAGAATACAAAATTCTTAAAACCATGTCAATGATGGGAGTTATGAATTTTATATATCTGAATAATTGCTTTTATTTTTTCTTAATTTTTGACATATTTACACAAGATATGTACAGTTATATTTGTTAGTTTTTGCTGTAAAAATTGATGCTTACACTTAGTATTTTAACATTAGAACAAACTTTTTTTCTTCACAAATCTATAGGTCATTGGGCACTGTTGACAATCAGACTTGGGTTTGAGTGATCTCAGTTGGGTGCATTCATGTGTCTGTGGTAAGCTTATGGTTGTGTTAAGACTGGCTTGTCGCCAATAAATTCATCCACATATCTGGTGATTGCTTAGCTGTTAGCTAATATGATCAAGTGGCTGAGTGTTGCATTTCTTACTAAAGAATCTAGGAGGCTAGTCTGGACTTGTATTCATGGCAGAGTGGGGTCCTAAGAAACCTACCAGATGTGTGTAAGGTCTCTTGATGCCTGGGTTCAGAATTGGCACATTGCCGTCTTGGCAGCAGCATACTGGTCAAAGTAAATCACAAGACCAGTGCATAGTCAAGGGCTAGGGAAGTTAATTTTCTTTGATGGGAGGAATTGCAAAGGTAAATTGGAATTGCCAAGAAGGATGGATAAAGTATAAGGAATCATTGTGATATTATATGTGTGTGCATGTTTTGTGCTCTCATGTATATATACATACATAGTGCTGTGTTTCCCTGTAAATAAGGTGATAATTGTATAGCATGGGGGGGAAAAAAGCTTTCTCCCCTTTTGTTGATATAAAACTTTGAACTTGGACCTAGAGCACAACTATGACTGTTAATGCCATATGTTTCAGTATTTACAGGCAGATGCTAAAGGCCATAATGTCAGAAATTCACAAGACAAAATACTAACAGAGGTCTCTCAGGATACAGATCTACAGTCATAGAAATCATGGGTCCTTGGGGATTTTTGTTTCTCTAAATCCCTCTGTTAACCAAGATAGGTATTCTTGGTGTAGTGGCTATTTTGAGAAAGTGGAGGATAAGCAAAGGGTTTTAACATTTTGAGAGTAATAGTAACTTGGAAGCTTATGAGAGACTTCTTTAAAGTTTCACTCAGAGTCAGACTTCAGATGTAGCAGAGACTGTGTACAAAATTGTGCCTTTTCTACAACCCTTCCTTCATCCACATGTTTTACATTGTGATCCTGCAGATCCTGCTTTCAAGCGGTTGAGTCTGTTTTCCTATGTCTTGTATCCGAATAGGCCTTGTGACAATTTCAGTCCAGTAGAGTGTGACAGGAGTTAACACGGTGCCAATTCTGAGTCTATTGCTCAATAGGCTCTGCACACTTGTCCTCTCTCAGTACCCCTGTCTCCTCTGGTGAACGATCTAAGTTGTCCTGCAGGAGGATGAGAGATCACCGGGAGGTCAATCCAGGTGTCCCAGGTGAGGCCCGAAGCTTGTGAATGATTCAAGAAAAGATTAGCACAGCTGACCACGGATGCATAAAAGAATCCCAGTCAAGCCATAGAATTGCAAGTTAAGTAAGTTGTTTTCTAAGGAACTAGGTGTTGGGTGGATTTTATAAGCAAGAATGGCTAACTGATAGATTTAGGGACATTAATTCATTCCGAATTATCTTCAAAAGTTATACCAATCAAATCATCTCTTTATATTTTCTAGGGTCTACAGTTATAAGATGGAATGATAAAAATTTACAAATATATTAATAAAAATATAGTCTCAGTTATATTTTTATATATGGGAAATCTTTAAAAACAGAGCCTAAAGGAATATTTTTATAGGAGTGACTGCTAATTGACTAACACATTAATTCAATTAAAAAATGGCCAACCCATCCATGACTCTTGCGTGGAATAAAATAAAAATATATGTAATGATTCTATTTTATGAAACATATATAACAGATATGTAAAATATGGTTGTCAGATTAATTTTATACAAGGCAGTGTGTCTTCTGAATTCTTACCAATATTAATTAAGAATAAGAACCTCGGGCTTCCCTGGTGGCGCAGTGGTTGAGAGTCTGCCTGCCGATGCAGGAGACATGGGTTCGTGTCCCGGTCCGGGAAGATCCCACATGCCACGGAGCTGCTGGGCCCGTGAGACATGGCGGCTGAGCCTGCACGTCCGGAGCCTGTGCTCTGCAACGGGAGAGGTCACAACAATGAGAAGCCCGTGTACCGCAAAAAAAAAGAACCTCCATCATTAATTATATTTTAATTTCAATAAACATGATTATTTCATCACTGTTATGGGCTTGTGAATAATTCTTTGTAAAAATATCTTTTTATTATAGCACATTATCCTTTTTATTAATAAGCAACCTATATTATTGAATTTTTTGCAAAATGATGAAAACTATCTTGTGACACAGATTTAAAATAATGTTTTGGTATTTTTGAAACAGTGAAAACATATTGTAGTTGCTGACAAACAGTTTAAATAAGAAACGAGGATATAAAAATGTGAGTGATCATTTTTGATAAAGTATTTTAATTAAATAATTATTGATAGATATTTAGTCCTAGGGATTTGTATTTCAAGGAAGAGATTGTTTCTGACCATTTACTACTTACACTGGGGTTCTTTGCACTCAAGTGTGGCTACATAGCAACTAGGAAAAATATCATTTTAGGGAAAAGATTAACCACCCATGGGTAAATTCTAGTTTTAAAGATTGACTTGAGTGTATTAGACACATGGCAATTTGTCTGTACCTTTGAATCCTAATCAATCATTGATGTTGCTACTTCTCTCCAGGATTCCTTCCAATTCATAAATATATCATATGAATTTTTTCCAGTTTTGGCATAGATAATTTAAGTAATCAAAAGATGTGTCAAATAATATTATAAGCACTTTTGCAAATTCACAAACTCCTTTCAATTTGTGGCTGAAACAACACCAAATAGTATGAGTCTGGCTGAGAGCCAAATGCAAACAATTCTCAGTGCTCTCATCCACATTCCTCTCTTAGCCTTTCTGAGTGACAGTCCCCTCTTTCCTTCTAGCATGGGAAATTGAATAAAAGCAGCCACATCTCATTTTCCCTTCTCGGAGAATTTGTCAGTAACGTTGAACCAGATTGTGTCTATAAAAAGCTGAGAAAAAAATACTGAATGGATTCAACAGAAAAACTCATGTTCAAGTGGCTTAGGCAGGGTGGAAAAGATAATCTGTTGAATTAATATTTTCATACCTCACTTGTTTTACTATTATACATACAGAGCAACACAGAACTCCTTTCATCAATAGCCATACACTCATATTTGATTCATGTTCTAGTATTGATTTCATTAAATATATTTTCATATCTTCTATTATTCAGTACCTCACTTAGACACAGGCATGCCCCTGATCTGAGTCCTATGCCTGGGGTGGGGTGGTGGGTACTGCTCTTTGGAGTGCCTTTGAAATTTACAAGTTTCCCACAGTGCTTGGGATCTTCCAGGGCCATCAGGCGTTGTCTTCGTTTCTTTCTTTTAGTGCTTTCCCTGACCCTTTCTCTGCGAGGTCCACTGATCATGGGTTGAATCAGGTACCCTGAAGATATTCAGAACTTTCATCAACGTGATTGTCCCAGGGCTCCATGGCCCAGCCCCAGGCTCAAGTGGATGGCTTGGTAAGAGGATCATGTCCTCTGTACACTGCAGAATTTCTGTCATGGAATCATGATTTCTTTCATGGGCTTCTAGAAAGTTCTGTAACATTGACTTTGAATAAAGTAAATTAATTATACAGTGTCCCGCCTATGTTTTCCTCTAAGAGTTTTATAGTTTCTGGCCTTACATTTAGATCTTTAATCCATTTTGAACTTATTTTTGTGTATGGTGTTAGGGAGTGATCTAATCTCATACTTTTACATGTACCTGTCCAGTTTTCCCAGCACCACTTATTGAAGAGACTGTCCTTTCTCCACTGTACATTCTTGCCTCCTTTATCAAAGATAAGGTGACCATATGTGCGTGGGTTTATCTCTGGGCTTTCTGTCCTGTTCCATTGATCTATATTTCTGTTTTTGTGCCAGTACCATACTGTCTTGATTACTGTAGCTTTGTAGTATAGTCTGAAGTCAGGAAGCCTGATTCCTCCAGATCCGTTTTTCGTTCTCAAGATTGCTTTGGCTATTTGGGGTCTTTTGTGTTTCCATACAAATTGTGAAATTTTTTGTTCTAGTTCTGTGAAAAATGCCAATGGTAGTTTGATAGGGATTGCATTGAATCTGTAGATTGCTTTGGGTAGTAGAGTCATTTTCACAATGTTGATTCTTCCAATCCAAGAACATGGTAATTATACAGTGAGAACACCCACAGGAAAATATGGCTACTACCACAAAGAACACACCAGGGAAACCATGCTATTAATTCTCTACATTTTAAAACATATTTTTTACTGGAAAAGGGAACTATGTAATTATGAAACAAGAGTAAAATTGCAACTGAAAATAATAAAACTGTAAATAATTTTACAGGGGTTTGGAGATGTGGGACTGAAGTAAGTATGAGATGGAACTAAAATATAACTGACTTTAGGCACCCAAACACCATTAGAAGTCATTTGCTGCCTCTTAACTTGGCTTCTATATACATGTTGGTTCATTTCTCTCCTATAAATTTCCCAATGCACACACAATCATGCACATATCAAGTCTCACATACTTAAAGCTTGCCATCAGAAAGGAAAAGAGACACTCTCCTATCTGCTTACATATCTTCTCTATGCTTGTGTATATACCCATTTCTGTGCAGTCACCGTGCTTTTGTTTTGACAGCTTGAAACATGATACAGTATTGAGTTTGGCAGCTACTAAAGACATAATTGAACTAGAAGGGATGGCCAGTTCCCCATAAGAAGAGCTAATCAAAATAATAAACTTATTCAAAATAATGGTGGGAGGAATCACAGATTACAAGTAAATATTCAAAAATTCAGAAATTTATTTAATTGAGAAATTCAATAAAGTTCATATTTGTTATATAAGTATAGTGTGTGAAATGGTTAAATATCCTGAAATCAAGCAGGCTGTATCGCAAACACTGAATATAGAATCACGCAATCTGAGTCCTCATTTCAATTTTTACTAATTTGCTTGGCTAGTCAGATAAAGTCTTTAGGTTTTTTTTTGGAGTGTATCTTGTTCAGTTCTAAAGCGGAAACTTCATTTAGATCATCAAATATTGTGAGTGAAATGGGAAGACAGTGCTGTTTAACTCCTCTGTGTTATTGCTTCACATCTTTCCAGGCATTGAGGAGCCTTCAGAGAGCACTCTGTGATCTTCAGGATCAAACTGAAAAACACTAGATTATATAATCTATAGCTTTAAATATATTATCAAATCCTCTTTACTATTGCATCAAACCAAATTGTAATGATAGAAACAGAGAAGTGCTCAAGACCTAATAAAAATGGCATATGACTTGAAAAATAAAACTACTGAATGTGTTTTTATTAAGCAATCCTTTGGATTTTTAACACCAGCAATATCTTGCTGTTTATGAAAGAAGAAAACAAATATTTTTAAAAATTCCTGATGTCTTTCTACTTTTGTTTAGTGATATTTACTAAGTAACCATTTATACACTTTTAAAAATATACAGCAGCTTTATTGAGATGTTAATTCATCCATTTAAAATACTGTTCAATGGATTTTAGTATATTCAGGTTAGTGTAACCATCACCACAATCAATTTTAGATCATATAATCATCTTAAAAATAATCTATGTCCCTATTGGCAATTACTTCTTATTAAGCCCCCAACACTGATCACAGAGATTACTCCTCTGTTTTCTTCTAAGGTTTTTATAGTTTTAGTTCTGTCTTAACAATATTAAGTCTTCTGATCCATGGACATGGATGGGCTTTCATTTATTTAGGTCTTTAATTTCTTTCATAGTATAAATTTTGTACCTTTTTGTTGAATATATTCCTAACTATATGATTTTAATACTCTTGGACTTGGAATTAATTATATTGTTTTATTTTCAGATAATTTATCAATAGTTTATATAAATAAAATTGATTTTTATTTACTGATCTTTTTTTTTTTTTTTTTTTTTTTTTTTTTTTGCGGTACGCGGGCCTCTCACTGTTGTGGCCTCTCCCGTTGCGGAGCACAGGCCCCGGACGCGCAGGCTCAGCGGCCGTGGCTCACGGGCCCAGCCACTCCGTGGCATGTGGGATCTTCCCGGACCGGTGCACGAACCTGTGTCCCCTGCATCGGCAGGCAGACTCTCAACCACTGCGCCACCAGGGAAGCCCTATTTACTGATCTTATACTCTGCAAGCTTGCTTAATTTATTTTGTTAGATCTAACAGTTTTTTTCTAATGAATTCTTTGGCATTTTCAATGTACAAGGTCATGTTTTCTCCTATAGGGATCGTTTTATGTATTGCTTCCAATTTGGGTACATTTTATTTAATTTTCTTACATAAATGCCCTAGCTAGAACCTCCAGTAAAACATTAAATGAAAGTATTGAGAGTGAACATTACTTTCCTTTTTGACCTTAGGAAGAAAGCATTTGGACTGTTATCCTTAAGTATGATGTTAGCTGTGGATATTTTGTAGATGCTTTTTACCAAGCTGAAGAAGTTCCCTCTATTCTTAGTATGTAGAACATTTTTTATGATGATGGTTTATTGTATTTTGTCAAATGCTTTTGCTACATCTACTGAGATGATCATGTGGTTTTGCCTTTATTCTACTGATGTGATGTATGACTGATTGATTTTCAGATGTTAAACAAATTTGGGATAAGTATTGGTCATGAGGTGTAACCCTTTCAATATGTTGCTGGATTTGGTTTGCTATTATTTTGTTGAGGATTCTATATTAGCAAAAAGAGTATCATCTCTTTTATTGCAATATTTTTCTGTGACAATATCAGAGTAATACTGAATTTATAGAATAAATTGAGAAAAGTTTCCTTTAATTTTTTAAAGAGTTGGTGAAGAATTGGAATTAATCCTTCTTTACATATTTAGTAGAATTCACCGTGAGGACATCTGAGCCTGGAGTTTTCATTGTGAGATGTTTTTCAATTACTATTTAAACTCTTGATTTGTTATTAGTTTGTTTAGAATTTCTATTTCTTTTTGAGGCAATTTCTGTCATTTGTGTCTTGGTATTTCTATTGTATTTGATTTAATTTATCCAATTTGCTGGCATACATTTGTTGATAGTATAGCTTTATAATCCTGTTCATTTCTGTAAATTCACCAGAAACGTACCCATCTATAATTAGTGATTTTAGTAATTTGAAACTTTGCTCTTATTATCTTGGCCAGTCTAACTAAAAATCAATTTTTTGCTTATTGCAAAGAAACAACTTTTATTTGCATTGATTTTCTCCACCGTTTTCCTTTTTTATTATCACTCTAATGATTATTGTTTCTTTTCTTCTGCTTGCATTAGGTTTAATTTGCTCTTATTTTTCCAGTGTCTTAAGGTGGAAAGTTAGGTTATTGATTTGAAGTAATTCTCCTTTATAATATAAGAATTTAAAGCTATAAATCTACCTCTAATCATTATCTTAATGCTTCCATAAATTTTCATATGTGTCTTCGTTTTCATTCATCCCAAAATATTTTCAAATTTCCATTTGAATTTTTTCCTTTATCTATGGGTTATTGAGGACTGCGATGCTTAATTTCCACTTACTTTTGAAGTTCCCAAATTTCCTTCTGCTATTTATTTTAATTTTATTCCATTGTGAAGAATTTACTGTGTAAGATATAAAATGGCCCAACAGATGATCTATTTTGGAGAATGCTCCATGTGCACCTGAGAAGAATATGAATTCTGCTGTTGTGGGGTGGAGTTCTTATTCATAGATATCTGTTAGGTCCAGTTGGGTTAGTAATAACCATCATTACCCAACCATATAATAGCTGAGTCTCCAAGCTATTTTTAAAAAAATGAAACTGACTTGCCATTAACAAATGATTATGCATGACTAGCAACAAAGTCTTTCAAACATAGCAATGTAGTGTTTGTGTGTGTGAGCATGCATATTTGGAGAAAGTAGTTCTAGGCAATCATTTGTTTAGTTTAATTTCACAACTTGATTTTCTGGACCAATTTGCTATTCTGAGGCAGCCCAAATTTTGAAGCTTGCCTGGAACAGCTCTGGGCCAAATAGGTTCTCTGCCTCTTTCCCTGTATATAACCCTCCCTTCCACTAAGCAGTGAGAATTGCCTATTTGAACTGACCTTTAATGGCAGGGCTAATAATTAGAGGTAGATGCAGAGGAGAAGATTTCCAAATGGATGTAAAGTGACTCATTTTATTATAGCCCATTTTATTAGATATGATTACTGACAAGAGAAAAATGAGTTGCTCAAGTTTTAGGAGCTACTAGGAAGAGCCCAGAGTTGAGTATATAATTCTACAATTATATATTAATTTTAAACTGTCGTAATTACAGATTTTACAGAAATTCACAGAAGATGTTTTTGTTTTTCACATTTGCTTTCTCAATCTAATGACTTACTAGGCAAAGAGACATAAAAATTTTCTATATATTTTTCAATGTTAATATCATTGACTTTTAGACATACCAACTTAATAATAGCTCTTCAGAGTACATAAATAGTAGTAAATTAAATATACTTATGAATTCTAAGAAATAGAAAATGCTGATTAAAATTCAACAGATATTATTATATTTAGAAATTAGGTAGGAAATCCATTTACTTAAGTATTACTTAGACTCATAATGATTTTTAAAAATTGATATTATATAGTAAAAATCTCTTCTTTTTATATGAAATAAATTACAACCCAGAGAATTTAAGCATATCACTAGCCTATCAGTTAATATACACTTCTGATTACAACAGTTTTTAGTTTTAATCCAGAGCCTTTTTTTTCTAGTGATGCTGGAGACATAGGGGAAATGTATTGCTTGGAATATATTCTACAGAATTAATTTTTACTTAAAAGAGCTGTGCATTTTTCTTACTATGATCCAAAAAAAATTTTTTAATTGTTATTAAATATTATTTTCTGAATAAAATGTGTTTTACAAAGTGAAAGTGACACTTTTATTTTAAATTAAGATCTGATCTTTGATGTTTAGCTGTAATTGGAAAGACACATTAGGTAATTTAAATATTATTAAAAAAATTAAGACTGTCAATCTTAGAGGTCTGTAGCAGCAGTCTCTATTTCAATGTGCTCAAGTTATTTAATATTTAAATACTTTTATTAAGGCCTGTAACTTAATTGAATAACTATATTAGTTTACACTTATTTTCACCCTACTTTGCCTTTGTTTGAAAATTTATTAATTTTTAATACAGCATAAGGAATTTTTTTAACATTTTAAATTGCTCTTAATATTTTACCTTTTATAATATTTTATTAAAAGAAATTATGTTGTAGAAGATCATGCTCTTACTAGCTTTTCTTCCTCTATTAATGTTATGCTTTGTTTTCATGATGATGTTCTCCTAGCAAAACTTTAGTTCATAGGGATTAGAGTGAGTTTCTTGTTTCATGCTAGACAACATTTTGCCATATTAATAGTTACTACTGAAGAATTAGGAGTATTTTATTTTGCAAATTATAATGAGTATATGACATTTAGTCTTTATATTTATCTTCCTTCATGTTTAATGGATATTTCTAAGGCTAATTACCAGTTTTCTATATTTAGTGAGAAGGAGCACATATGAAGATAAAAGCACAATGTGATATTTATGAGATGTCACCACTCTACAAATATAGAAATTCTCTAATTATCTCAGAGATATTCATGAAATTTTCAGTGCTTTTCTAGGAATTGGATTAATTGAACAAAAGCTGATTACCTTAAATTAATATTTGAGAGAGTTGAGTTTGCCTCAGTAGTAATACAATATCAATTTTAGCATAATGTCCTAGCAGAGGCTCCATAATATTAGTTATTATTTTAATTTATAATTAACTTTAAAAAATTGTTAATAGGGGATGAAGACGGTGTCTCTCCATTTATGATGTTTTCATTAAATTATTTTTATGTTGTGGTTAACCATATCATCAAAAGTTTGAAGAATTAAATTTGTATAACAAAAACTTTTTTTACATGCAAAAACAGCTGTAGAAGCAGAATAGATTATAGTTTAAGTCCTTAATCCAGGGTCAGAGATCTTGTGGACATTCCATTGTTAGAAGATAGTATTTTTGCAGAAATGCAGTTATACTGTACATGGGAAATCCCACATTTTTAAAGTAGTTTTTGGCACACTGGCTTCCTAGGCACAAGTCTTTCTCTTCTAAATGCTATAACAACTGAAATTTTTACCTTTAGCAACTTTTATTTGGGATTAGGCTACCCTTGTGAAAGGGTCCGACTTCTTTGCTGTCATATATTTATGAGTTATAAGATAGGTAATTTTTTTCTTTTAAGTTTACAATTTTTCTTCAAGGTAAATTATTATGGAAAGTTGACATTGTCCTATGCATATAAAATTAAGGTCCCTTATTCCTGGCATACTGCTAACTGAATTTGTTGGCATTCACTTATATCTTCAGAAGATAGACAGATAGAAAACTTATTCTCTTCAGTATGCCTAGGTAAGCCTAGTACCAGTGCTAGTAGGCACTAGTCCTCTAGGGTCATCCCTGAAGAAACTTCAGAAATAATTTTCCAAGGCTAGACAGTTCCATGACTGTAAGGTTTTTTTCTGAAATAAGTCTGGTAGAGAAGATAAAATATAGTGGATAAAGAGGCTTATAAAATTATATGCCAAATTTGGAACACGCTGGAAACAAAGTCAATGACTAAATAAAAAGAGGGGACAGAAAAAAATTGCAAGGACATGAATGTTTGTGTTATTTAACTCATGGAGGGAATCCTTTCACAATGTATACATATATCAAATCATCACGTTGTACACTTTAAATGTCTTACATTTTTTATTTGCTAATTATACTTCAGTAAGCTGGGAGGCTGGGAAAGGTGTAGATTAAAGGGAGGAGTTGGGGTCAATTCAGGAAAGCTCTCTGAACTTTCATGATGTGCCTTTGCCTTCTTGGATTCATAAAGTCCGACTGGGGCAGTTCCTTTTTGAAAATGAAGATTTGCCATGGCTTCCTGTAAGCACTTCATCACAATGCTCTGATTCAGCTACTCCGATGCAGCTACCACAGCATAGCAGCTACAGTCCATTGTCCCCTCACTGTTTCTAACCATTTCCGGTCTTCTGGTACCTTCACATTCTACATTACTTCTTTATTTCTTAGAAGTGCCCTTTTCCAGAGTTTCTTAGCTTTAGGCCCAAAGATACTGTCCTAGAGATATCATCTGTCAATAAGACTGTTCTTTTTCTTTCCACTTAATGAACCAATGAATCACTGCATGCCAGGTTTCAGTTCTTCCAGCTTGGATTGTTTACACTGTGTGAAGATCTACTTCTTCACAAAGTGCTTCTGCTGTATGATCTCTTCCCTCATTAAATCCAGGACCTGAGTTTCAGCTTGACTCTACTGGCTGGTCCCAGGATAACTCAGATTCTTTTGCAGTGTGCCTATTTTGAATCATGCTAAACACCATATTAGGGATCTATGCCGCATGCGCATGTTTGCAATATGGTTTGTTGTAAGAGAGACGGCTTTTAAATAAGATTAATTACACTGAATGACAACAATAACTGTAGCTCAAGAAGCAAAAGAATGGTGATCAGAGATACCACTGAGGTTTTTCCAGTATATAAATAATAACAATGCAAAATTCATGCTTGAAGCTAGAAAAGAACAGCGGAACAAGCATAATCATAAATGAAGCACAAAAGAGGATGTGGTAAATTTTTAAAATCTCATGCACACCGTAAATTTAAATTATAGGGCTTCAAGGCAGCTGTAGTTATCTGATGTACTTAGCAAATATATTTAGGTAGGAGCATCTGTCAGTTTTTCATTCAGCTCGTTGTATGGGATATCTTAGCATACTAACGAGAATGGATCTTGGAATCAGGTGGAATCAGGTGGACGTGGATTTGCATCTAGATTCTGCTTTCTACCAGCTACATAAAGTCGGTGATAAATTAAATTCTCTAAATCTAAATTCCTCATATGGAAAATGAGATTATGATACCTACTTGTATGAATAAAAGTTCCCAGCTGCAAGCAACTGAAGCAAATTCAGGGGATTTGTGCAGAAAATGAGTTTATCACAAGAATTTGGAATAGTTTGGGTGGGCTGAGCATTACTGACCCAGGAACACATCTCCAAAGCACATGGCAGAACAAGGCAGATTAGAATTTTAAGACTGCTCTTGTCAGGATAATGGTTGGAGCATGCACAGCTGAGGCTGTGGGCACTGGAAACTGGGCTTGGTCTCTGGGATTGCTTCCACTGTTACCTAAGGTCACGTGTTTCTCATTCTTTTATTAAAAATAAAACTTGATGGTGAATGAAACAATGGTAATTTAAAGGAAGGTAACTGTAGCAAAAGCAAAGACATCTCATCAGCTAAGTCTTCTTCCACCTAATTAAATTGTCTATACCAATAATGTCTCAGTATTGCTCTAGCTGTCTCAATATCTCTATAAATATCTTAAGTGCTTTAGAAATATGATAACAATAAAATTTTTAGTGAGATCTTTGAAGGTGAAAATATTTCTTATTGGACTTGAGATTCTTTTACATCATAGCATTTTCTATTTCTGTGTTATTCTATTTTGGAAAAAAAAAGTCATTACCATTTTAATTTCAGGTTGAGGTTTTTCTGCTTTTATTTCTTTTTTATTAATCTAAATAAAATATATAGCATGACCTAATTATTTATGGACAAAACAAGTAGTGAAAAATTCACAACACAGTGTGATAGTGGTTAAGAAATATAGCCTTGCAAATCTCTAATATTTTCAAATTATACAATACTTTAGTTTTATTTTTTAACTTACTCTTCTGAATTAATACATCAGAGTACAATAATTGTAGTTGTGACTAGTAATTTTTATTGGAGCTTCCTTTCATTATAGTAAGTAAGAGCACAAAAATAACTGAACATTAGTCAAAGGTAGTTTACACATGCATTTATGTGAAATAAGTATATATATATGGAGTCCAGCACAAGACTCACTGGGCTACGATGATCAAGATGTCAGGCAGGGCTGCTTTCTTTTTGGAGACTCTAGGTGAGAATCTCTTTCCTTGCTTTTTCCAGCTTCCTGAGTTTGCCCACATTCTTTGGCTTATGACCCTGCCATCTTCCAAACCAGCAATGGCCCATCAAGTCTCTCTTATATTACTCTGATATTTACTCTTCTGCTTCTGTCTTCCATGTTTAAGGAGGGCAGAAACTGCATCCATTTAGTCACTGTGTCCCTGAGCAGTTCTGGAGGTCAGAGGTGCAAACTGGTTTTTATGGGGTCAATATCAATGTGTCAGCAGGGGTTTGTTTCTTCTGGAGGCCCTAGGGGAGAATCTGCTTCCTTGTCTTTTCCAGCTTCTAGAGGCTGCATGAGCTTTAGAGTGACTCCATGTTGGAATCAGTGCTCAGTCGTTTACTAGTTGTGTAATATTGGGAGGTCATGTCATCTCTCAGAAGCTCAATATATTTGCCTACATAATGGAATAATAGTAGTATATACCTCAAAGGGCAGTGATTCAAACAATGGAACCCACTAAAACTATCCTGTAGATTTTGTCAGAAGTGATTCCTGAATCCACTTCCAAAGATTTTGATTTTTTAGATCAGGGATGCTTCCCTGAATTCCTATTAACAATCTGCAGATCACACTTAGAAAAATACTACCAAATTTTTCAAAGGGATATTTCTATTTAAAGATGTTTAGAATAACACTATATAAAAAAACTCAGAAAACTGGTAAAACTATTACTATGATAATCAGTGAACATGTGTATGTGTGTGTGTTTATGTATGTGTGTTTACAATAATTTATTACTTTTAGCTACTCTATTTTTTGAGATTCTATATAGTAGATACACAATTTAGCCTTAAGCTGAATCATTATTAAAAACTTAGCAATTTTGATCTTCACATTTTAAAAAGTTTTCAAATATGAAGATAGATATTAATGACTACCTTGTCTGTGACAATTTTAAGTACTGTAAGAAAGATTTTGATCTCATGATCATAAAATGATTGGAAGATTTTGACACCAGTAAAATAGCTGAATAATCTCGTATAGAATAAATAAATGCAAAGCTTGCGGGTACAAGTTTAAACAAACAAACAACAAAATGCAATTGAGCTTAAACTAGAGCATAGATTCATTCTCATGCTATAAAAACCCTGAGACTTGACATTGAAGAAAATATGAAAGCCTTATAATGGTGAGATTAAGAATGGACTTTAATTGTATTTTTGGAAGTTGACTAAGGGTATAATTATGGAAAGAATATTTTGATTTTTAGTCTACCACAGTCCTTAATATAGAAACTTATTTATGATATTGTAAACTAAACAATAAAAAATTCCCATACTCTTAATTTTTTCTCTGATATTTATAAGTAAAATTAGCCTGCAGCTTTCTTTTTTGGTATAATCTTGATTCAGTTTCTCAAATAGCTTTGGCATTGAGCCTCTAAATATGTTCAAGAACTTGATTGTCAAAATTTCTGGGTGAGTTTTCTTTTCTTTAATATTATTTCCTATATCTTCCGGGATAATACAACTTAGAAAAAGAGATAAACATTGGCGAGGGGAAGGAGTTTTCTGGTCACCTGAAGAATAGTTTTCCCACTTCTAATTAATCACATGTCAGCCACTGGGCAAGTGTAATTAATGGCTTATACCTCCAAAGCTATAATGTATAAATACATTGCTAATCTGGTTAGAGAAATAGTAGCATGCTGATGATCACTGCAAATGAGAATGATTTGCTAATCCTGTTTTTAACTATTGAAGGCAGTGTATTAACTCATGTCAGTAATTGCAAAGGGATTAGTTGGAAATAAAATACATGGAATGATGCAGCGTAAATATTTGTTTACACATATTCATATACACATTATATAAAGATAAGATCAATTTAACTGCATTGCATGTTTTGTTTTACTACAGACATGGTATAGACATTATAAAAATAGGTAGAAAAATCTGGCGTCAAATAGCTGTTGTAACTCCTGTTAACTATGGAATTTAAAAGAATTAGTTAACTTCTTTGAATTGTCTTTTTCACAAATGTAAAAGAAGAAAGTATAATTCCAACTGTAAAGATTTTTAGAAATACGTATGACATTTTTTATTTCGTTTTTAATTTTGAGATATAACTGATATACAACATTAAGTAATTTTATTTATTTTTTAAATTGAAGTAAGTTGGCTTACAAAGTCATGTTAGTGTACAGCACAGTGATTCAGATATATATGTATATTATATATATATATAATATATATATATATGTTCTTTTTTGATTCTTTTCCCTTATAGGTTATTACAAAATAACACTGAGTAATTTTAAAGCATTGTTGACAATATGTTGATTTGATACATTTATATATTACAATATGATTTCCACTGTAGTGTTAGCTGGCACCTCTATCATGTCACGTAATTATCATTTCTTTTTTGTGGCGAGAAAAGTTAAGATCTAGTCTCTTAGCAGCTTTGAAATTTATAATACAGTTCTGTCGATTATAATCACTATGCTCTGTATTAGATTTCAAGAACTTATCTACCTACTGGTTGCAAGTTTGCACCCTTAAACAGCATCTCCATAATATCTCCACCCCCTAGGCCCTGGTAACCACCATTCTACTCTCTTGTTTTTTGAGTTTGGCCTTTTTAGATTGCACATACAAGTGATATTAAACAATATTTGTCTTTCTCTGTCTGACTTACCTTACTTAGCATAATGTTCTCAAGGTCCTATCATGTGATCACAAATGGTAGGATTTCCTTCTCTCTCATGGCTGAATAATATTCCCTTATGTGTGTGTGTGTGTGTGTGTATATATATATATATATATATATATATATATATATATATATATATATATATTCATTCTCTTAATCTCTTCATCCCTTGCCAGACACTTAAATTATTTCCATATGCTATTGTGAATACTGCTGCAAGAAACATGGGAGTGAAGATATATTTTCAATATCTTGTCTTCATTTCCTTTGGATATATACTCAGAAGTAGAATATTTAATTGGAAGTTCAGCCCAAGGTAACAGATAATATTGATAAGACATACCATGGTTATTCGCCAAAGCAAAATTACAAGTCTTCAAGCAACATACTGAAAACTAGCTACACCACTCTCAAAACTGTAACCCATATTAAAGATATAAATAAGGGTTATTGGAGGATTTAGAAGATAATTTATCCATAGAGAGCTGCTGATTTGCTATGAACTTTTTTCTCTACAATTTTGGAAGGTGGGGGATTTCCCCTAAAACTCAGAATTAGAGAGAAAAGCTTAGAATATAGCCCACTTAGGAAACAGGATATAAGGCTACTGCAGTTGGGGTTGGGAGATCCAATGGGCTAGTTTTTAACACTTTTCAGCTGATTTTAATATTTGAGAAAGAGTGTGTTTAGCTGCTGAAGAAAACCCAAGGGGTCGTGGCTCTCTGGGGACAGATTATTACTGCTTGAGTTTGTTTCCTGTGGAGCACAATATAGACAATATGTGAGGGACAACTAGTGTGAGATCAAATTAGATCCTGCCCAAAATAGTACTTGGAGGAGCAAGCGATTTCAGTAGGAAGAAGCTGAACGTATGATTGCATTCCTGGGAGTGCATTACTAACATCGACAAGTGAAAGATTTCTAATGACAAGATGTCTCCAAAGAAGACATACAGATGTTGCCTCAAAACAATAAGAAATAAGTTGTATATGTCATCTGGATGAAAGATTGAAAAGCCAGTTTTAAAACTGCTTTAGTCAAGTGAGAATTTACTGCTATTCCTCCTTCTTCCTCCCTCTCTATTTCTACTACCCTGACCTGTTAGAAATAGGAGCTCGTTAGTTAAAACAAAGTAGGTAGTTGAAAATTGGAGTTGGGGGAAAGGATTTTTTACTCCCTTCTTATGTTTTAGGACTACCACACTTTGCCAGCCATTGTTCATGAAGAAGACAATATTAAACTAAAAATTCAGAATGCTTAATGAACTAGACATTTTATATTACTGAAATGAGATGGTTTGGCAAATTTAACCTGATCTAAGGAACAAAGAGTAATCAGAAAAGTTATCCATGGCAGGTTAAAATTAGCCCACTGAATAAAGTTAGAGCAACAGTAGAAGAAATATCTTTGCACTATCATTTAAGCCTACCACTTATGCTTCTGCAAAATACTTATTTTATTGTAATAGAATTATGTTTTTAAAATAAAATTTTTGTCCCTCCATTTTAAATCATTCACTTGGACACTGAAAATTTTGTCCCCCAAATATTTTGATCCTGCTATTTTAGTTTTCCTCATGGAAAGAATGGCAGTTACTGATAAACGATATAATTAGGATTATACATTTTGATAATAAAAAAACCCCTAGTTATCTCTCAAGATTCTCACAATTTTCTCATAGATTAATTTAAATCAGCAGCATATTGATAATAAATATTACAAGTGTAAATTCCAAAAATGTAAATTTTAGTGACTAAAATGGCATCAATAACATTTGTTATTTATTAAAAATTGAGGAAAGAATCAAATCAGCACTTTAAAATTTAGATTGGCTAATTTGATCTGGGAAAATTGAATCTGAAACACAATTAAGAAAAATATTATTATAGTATTTATTGTAACATTTTATAAAAAATAAGTATAATGTTTATGTTGAAAATAATTAAAACAGACTAATTTAAATTAACATTAAATAATAACATGTGAGAAGTATGTTTATCCATATAGAAGTATGTATATCCATATAAATGCTAATACTATCTTGGTAGTGAAAGTTTCATGATGGAAAGTAATTTTTTAATAAAAATTAATCCATAATATTGGGGAGGTTTTTGGTTTTTTACTTAATTTTTATTCATAAATATAAAAGCATGTTTTGTGATCAAAATATTGCATCCCAAATCCTGGCATCCAAATAGCACTATATTAAAACATTGCAGGGAAAACAGCATGATCAAAACATTTACTCCCCTCTGTACATATATCTAAATCACTATCTAGGCAATAGTAAACACTTAACAATGTTGCTTCCCTTAACACATCCCTTTAGAATAGCATCTACATCATGTGCAGTGACATATTTTCTATCTATATCCAAATCTGACTTAACAATCATAATTAATTCCTAAAGAATAAACAAAACTATCTCATTCTGCTTGATAATGAGTGGAAATTTTTAAGCAAGGAGATGAATGTAAAAAGAAATGAAAGGTAGGTCAAAGGTTGCATTAAGATATGTGTCATAATAAAAAACAATGTAATTCACATGAATTAAGAAGCCTGAAGTTGATATTATTTTTGTTTAATAAATGATGTTCAGTCAGATGTTTTATTTGTACACAGAGTGTGAGATTCAGGGGAGAGTTCTCAACATATAAGTATTGTTTGAAACTGTGTAACTAGATAAGAGCACCAAGAAAATAAATTCATAAAAATAAGAGGTAGAAGGAATGATCACTGGTCACTCCAATAATAAGAGATGAGTAGAAGTCAGTAAAGAAGATTTAGAACACGTTGCATACCAGATAGAAGGAAAGGAAGAAGAGTGTGTTAAGTGAAATGTAAGGCAAAAAGATGTTATTTAAGGGTACAAACTTGCAACTAGTAGATAAATAAGTCCTAATGCACAGTATAGGGAATATAGACAGCAATATTGTACTATAATCATCAAACCTGCCAAGAGACTAGATCTTAATTTTCTCATCACAAAAAAGAGAGAATAATTATACGAAGTGATATAGGGGCTATTGCTACAATGGCAATCATACTACAACATATAAATGTATCAAATCAACGTGTTGTACATCTTATATATATACACACAATATTATACGTCAAATATATTTCAATTAAAAAAGGCAAAATAAGAGTTTCTAAGAGAATGGATTGTATCAGTTATCTGCTATTTATCAGTCAGTTTAAATAAAGTGAACATTGATAGTTGATCATTGGTTTTAGCCAATTTGAGGTCATTGGTGATTTTTGTCAAGGGGAGATTTTAGTAGTGTAGTGGGGTCAACTACAGCTGAAGAGAGAATGGGAAAGGATTTAGTGACAGACAATTAATTCTTCAAAGGAGTTTGGTTGTGACGGGGAGCAGTAATATGGGTAGTAGCTGATGGAAGATGTGGAACAAAGAAAAGTTTTTTTTTTTTTTTTCAGAAGACAGATTAATAGCTTAATGTTTTTCAGCAAACATTTTTTGCTTCTTTATATTATATAATACATATTTCCCTGTATTAGTATACACTGTATCTACTTCATGTTTTTCAATGGTGTAAAAGAATCATGATAGAAGGGACCACTTTATTTATTTTAACAAGTTTCCCATGGATGGACATAAGTTGTTTTAAACTTTTTGCTATTAAAAGCAATGAAACACATAGCCATGGCTATATTTTTAAATACATGCACATATTTACCTATAGGATGAATTTATGAAAGTGAAAATACCACGGCCAAGATTATATATAGATAAAAAAGAGATATTACCAAATTGTTTCCCAAAACATCTGCACAAATTTATTTATTTATTTATTTATTTATTTTTAAGTAATCCAATTTTACTGCAGCAGTATAAAAGTCATCCATTCACCACAGTGTAAGATTTAAATGCATCTGCACAAGGGTACACATTATATAAAATGTAGTAAGATTGCTGCTGCCCTGCCAAGTACTTCCAGTCACTACCCAGGTCCTACTGCAAGACTGGTTTCCCAATAGTTTTATGGAAGCAAATCATTAAAAATAATAATAATAAAGCAATTAAAAAGACAAATCAAAATGCCTCAGTGACCATATATCCAACTCAAACCTTATCTATTTAAATGTTACAGCTATACAGACGAAATGACACAAAGAAGCATACACATACACCCTCACAAAAAAAAAAGGAAACAACATATATATTTATATATATTAAAAAAGAAAGGAAAACAGGAACCAAATCAATAAACAAATCTACCAGTGACAATAATCTCTAAATACTAAACTAAGATAAACATAATACCAGAAACAAATTAGATGCAGAAAGCAAACGCCATTTCTACAGTTGCTCCCAAAGTCTACTGCCTCTATTTTGGGATGATTCGTTGTCTGTTCAGGTATTCCAGAGATGCAGAGTACATCAAGTTCATTGTGGAGCTTTAATCCACTGCTTCTGAGGCTGCTGGGAGAGATTTCCCTTTCTCTTCTTTGTTTGCTTAGCTCCTGGGGCTCAGCTTTGGATTTGGCCTCGTCTCTGCATGTAGGTTACCTGAGGGCATCTGATTTTAGCTCAGACAGGATGGGGTTAAAGTAGCAGCTGATTAGGGGGCTCTGGCTCACTCAGGCTGGGGGGGAGGGAGGGGTATGGAATGCGGGGTGAGTCTGCAGCAGAAGAGGCCGGTGTGATGTTGCAACAGCCTGAGGTGTGCAGTGTGTTCTCCTGGAGAAGTTGTCCCTGGATCATGAAATCCTAGCAGTGGTGGGCTGCACAGGCTCCTGTGAGGAGAGGTGTAGATAGTGACCTGTGCTTGCACACAGGTTTCTTGGTGGCTGCAGCAACAGCCTTAGCATTTCATGCCCATCTCTGGTGTCCACGCTGGTAGCCACAGGTTGTGCCCATCTCTGGAGCTCATTTAGGCAGTGCTCTGAATCCCCTCTCCTTGCGCACCCTGAAACTATGGTGTCTTGCCTCTTAGGCAGTTCCAGACTTTTTCCTGGACTCCCTCCCTCCTGTGGTGCATTAGCCCCCTTCAGGCTGTGTTCACGCAGCCAACCCCAGTCCTCTCCCTGGGATCTGACCCTCAAAGCTGGAACCTCAGCTCCCAGCCCCCACCCCCCGCAGGGGGTGAGCAGGCAAGCCTCTCAGCCTAGTGGGTGCTGGTCAGTAACGATCCTCTGTGCGGGAATCTCTCTGCTTTGCCCTCTGCACACCTATTGCTGCACTCTCCTCTGTAGCTCCGAAGCTTCCCCCCTGCTTGCCTGCCATTTCTGCCAGTTAAGCAGCTTCCTAGTGTGTGGAAACTCTTCCTCCTTCACAGCTCACTCCCAGAGGAGCAGGTCCTATCCCTATTTCTTTGTCTCTGTTTTTTCTTTTTTCTTTTGCCCTACCCGGGTACCTGGGGAGTTTCTTGCCTTTTGGGAAGTCTGAGGTCTTCTGCCAGTGTTCAGTAGGTGTTCTGTAGGAGTTATTCCACGTGTAGATGTATTTCTGACATATTTGTGGGGAGGAAGGTGATCTCCACCTCTTACTCCTCCACTATCTTGAAGGTCTCTCCATTATTTGATTTTTCATATAGGAGTTTCATTAATTTATTTCTGATAAAATATAAATTGATGCATATTAAAAAATTTAAGTTTATTTGAGCAAAAATCAATTCAAATTGGGCAGCACCAAACTCGAAATGGTTAAGAGTGCTTCTCCCACAGAATCTCAGGGACAGGCTTTTTAGAGAAAAGGCTCAAGCAAAACAAGAAAACTATTGATTGTCTATAACTTAAAGCCTAGTTGACTGTGATTGGTTGTCCTCAGATTTTGACTTGTAAGTTTGAGACATTTACAAGTTTAGGTTTTGGTTTGCTTTTTTTTTTTTTATTGGTGTGTAGTTGATTAACAATGTTGTGTTAGTTTCAGGAGTACAGAAAAGTGATTCAGTTATACATATATGTATATTCATTCTTTTTTAGATTCTTTTCTCATATATGTTATCACAGAATACTGGGTAGATTTCCCTGTGCTATACAGTAGATCCTTGTTGGTTCTCTATCTTATATAGTGGTATGTGTATGTTCATCCCAAGCTCCTGATTTATCCCTCCTTCTCACATTTCCTCTTTGTTTTCATCAGTTTGTTTTCAATATCTGTAAGTCTTTTTTGTTTTGTAAGTTCATTTGTATCATTTTTTTGTTAGATTCCACATATGAGTGATATCATATGATATTTGTCTTTGTCTGACTTACTTCACTCAGTATGACAATCTCTAGGTCCATCCATGTTGCTGCAAATGGCATTATTTCATTCTTTTTAATGGCTGAGTAATATTCCATTGCATATATATATACCACATCTTCTTTATCCATTCCTCCACTGATGGGTATTTAGATTGCTTCCATGGCTTGGCTATTTTTGATGCTGCCAGAGCACTAGCATTACCTCAGTCTAGTGGCTTCCTAGTTTAATTAATCTAACATTCCTTTCAGAAGGAATGCCTCCTTTGGAGAGTCTAAAGTGAAAGACCTTACGAGATTTTCAGAAAATAAATGTCTTTGAATTCTTTCCCTGGAATGACAAGTCTTCAAATCAGGGTGTTTTAACTCTTGAGGTATAATGAATTTACAATTCACAAGGAGTGTCTTGGTATCAATAATTTTTAAGAACTTAATTCCTTCCTAGAATTGATTTGTTTGAGGATATACCTATGTCATTGATATTCTATATTCCAATCTCTTTTTTTTTCCACAATCACTGTTTTTTCAATTTATGGAAATAAGTCATAGTTTTCACTCATTGCAAAATGTTAAAAAAGGCAGTGGTAAAACATTTGCGGGTGTCTCAGACATGGACAATTCAAAAGATCTGTGTACAAAGAAGTTTACATTAACAAGGCAGCACTCCGTCCAATTGAAAAATAAGAAAAAAATACTTCTCTATAAAATTTTGCATTGCAATTTTAATGTGTTTTTCAAAATTGAGAGAGGCTGTAATTATTATTATTTTTTTGCTAATAATAATTGTAAGGATTACTAATTTCAGAAAAAAAAGTTTTATAATTAGGCAAAATAAATTGCTTTTAAATAATAAATTTATGCTTACGATTTTTAAGGATAATATGGTGGGGGTCATCAGAAACACACTTCTTAAAATATATATTATATTAAGATGAAATATTGTAGGAAAGAGAATGCAAATACAAGTTAAATGAGAAAACAAGGTATACACACTCTTAAAAATAATACACAATGAAACTTTCATATTACAAAGGATAACTTTAAAATAGTGATGGAATGGTTTTATTTTTTAAATGACATTTTAAAAAATAAGACAGAAATTGTATTTATTGCAACACTTTGTGCTCTAGTTGAAAAAATCTAGAGGTCAATTTAAAAAATGGGGAGAAGTGCACAATTATAGTGTTAAACTAATTTTAGAGAAATGGAAGTAAAAAAAGTAAGTTAGTAAGCTACTGTTTTGGAGTAAACAATTTTCATTTGAATTAAACAATTTTGATAATGAATGTGAACAACCAGAATTTGGTTGATCTTCATTTTTAATTTGCCAGAGAAAATATTTCAGTAAAAGTATGAACAAATATATCTTAGATCCAAGTCCTCCGTGTTAAAGATAAAGTGACAGGAATGTTTTGCTAGTATTCACTAATGTATTCAAAAATAAAACTATAACAAAAGTGCACATATACCAACATACAAAGCACCTCAATAAATTACTATGCTATAAAAAAGCAATAACTCATAGTTCAATACCTCACAATTGCTGTTCTTTCATCTAGAACTAAAATAAGTATACAACTACATGCCTAATTACAGATCAGTTTAACTAAAGAAATATCTAGATCTTTTATGAAAAGCTGATTAGATAGTTTACGTCTACATAATCTACTGGGTTTTAATGACAATCTTACTGTGTAACAAGGCTGCTATTGCTGTAAAGTGTTTCAGTCAGTTGGATCATGTATATATTCCTTGTATTATCCTCACCAAAAGATGTAGGTCCCGGTGATTTAAAGAAAGGCCTGACAACTTGAAAGAACCAAAGAGATAATAAATCATTCAAAGATTATCATGAAATGATCACTAATATAAAGTTAAAGTACTATGTAATAACTATTGTTTAAAGAATTTTCAATATTAAAAAAGGGAAGATAAAAAAAAGAAAAGGAGAAGAAGGATAGAAAGAGACAAAGGGAGGGTGGGAGAAAGGGAAGAAGGGAAAAAGGGAAGGAGGAAAGAAGGAAAGAGTAAGAAAGAAAGGAAGAGAGAGAGAGATTGGGAGGGAGGGAGGGAAGGAAGGAAGGTAGGAAAGAAAAAATGAGGGAGAAATGTACTTCTTGCTATGGACTGAATTGTGTGTTTCCCAAATTTATATCTTGAAGTACTCACCCCAAAGTGATGGTATTTGGAGAAAGAGCCTTGGGGATTTAGTGAGGTTTAGATGAGATCATAATTTTGGGTCCCACATGATGGGATTAGTGCCTTTATAAAATGAGAGATGAGAGAACTTACTTTCTTTCTCTCTCTGCCATGTGGGGACAAAGCCAGAAGGCAGCCAGAAACAGATCTCTCACCAGAACCTGGCCATCTGCCCTTGTCTTGGATTTATAGTCTCTAAACTGTAAGAAAATAAATTTCTGTAGTTTGAACTCCCAGTCTATCTGATTTTGTTATGGCAGTCCAAGCTGACTAAGACACTTCTTAAACAGTGATTTAAGTATCTAAAATATTAACTGAATATTGAGCCATTGGATTTCAAAAAAGACTTTTTTTTTCATTTCATTTCTTAAATAATGAACATAATATTAAGATTAATAAAAAAAAGCCCTCAAAGCATCCCTCCAAAACTCACTTTAAAGTGCTTAATATAGAAAAATAATAATGAATTCCAATGAAAATGGAGTAATTAAATTTAATAGGCATAAAGAAAATGCATAATATCTGCAGGTAGAACTGAAATGAGGATTTGATGTAGAGAAAGCAAAAATATATTCTTCATGGTGCTTGAATTGCAAATACATTCATCTCATGTAAAAATGTTTACTTGTTCTTACCACTTCTAATCATAATTGAACTAAAAATATTTGTATACTTAAGAAGAAAAAAAATAAAATTAAGGGGAAAAAATTCTCATTATATACAGATAATTTTAAATATAAAAAATTTAAAACAAATTTATAGATGTTTCACAGAATTGCTAAATGACAGATACAGAATTACATAATGATAAAATCCACATTCTCATGAAGTGAATATGGAACATTTACTAAAATTAACAACATACTGCTAAAATGTTTATTATCTTTTATTATTTTTAATTTGAGCACATGCCCTATGATCCAGAAATCATTGTACTCTGAGATTATATATACATTTTGGGTATGTGTATAATGTGTTTATGTGCATTGGAACCTGGAAAAATATATATAGTTACAATGAGTTATAAATAATGTATGTTTATAACAAATTTATAGCAGTATTATTCTTAATAAAATATAGTAAGTCTAAACTAGAAACTGAAATGTTCTGCAGCCATAGAATGAACAAAGAAAATGTGGTGTAGTGATAAAACTAAATAGAATACAGCCATTAAATCAACAATGTGCAGCTCCATGTAGCAACCAGCATGACTCTGGAATATATACTCTTCTGCAGAAATCAGATAGAAAATAATATGTAGTATACTATATTCTTATGAAGTTCAAAAATAGGATAAAAATTGTTCAAGGGGGCTCTTAAAAGAAGCAAGTGAGTGATTATCACAGTGTCAGGAAAGCACATACTTGTGATATAAGAAATTGTGATTCAAAAGGAGTATTCAGGGGGATTCTGGGATGTTGACAAAATTCTACTTCTTATCCTGAAGAGATTTTGTCACCCTAACCCTAACCCTTTGTAACCAAAATTTGCAGTCATTTCTCATTTATTAAGCTTAATAGTTGTGTTTTATGTACTTTTGTAAATAAGTTATATTTCAGAAGAAAAACAATTTTGAAAAAGCTAAAATCAGAATTTGTATTTAATAATTAGCCCTGTCCAAATTTTAGTAGTGAAATACATTACACTGAGTGCAACAGATTGCTACATTCATGGTCTCTAATTAATCACATGTCTCAGTATTCAAGCTTTTGTGTACTGTCTGTATTGACTGGACTTGGCCATGTGATTTTGACAAATGGCATATCAATAAATGTTACAGGAAAAGAGGTTGTACATTGGGTCTTGACTTCTTGGAACGCCGTTGCTACCATGTAAGAAACCTAGGCTGATATGCTGGAGAGGCCAAAGGGACAAGAACGAACCTCCCCCCAGCCAACAGCTCCAGCTCACTGCCAGACAAAGAAACGAGGCCATCTTGGCCCATTCAGCCCCAGTTTATTTGCTAGATGATGTAACCACATGAGTGGTCTCAGCTGAAACCAGCAGAAGAACCACCAATTGAACTCAGCATAAATTGTAAAGTCATGAGCAAATAAATTGATATTTTAATTTTACCAAGTTTTAGGATGGTTGTTTATACAGTGATAAATAACTAATTCACCATGCAGGTAGTTTTCAATACTTTATCATCCACTGAGTAGAAATGGACTTTTAAAGTAATATTTAATTCAAACTATTTTAGAATATAAATTTTATGTACAGTAGAAAAAAGTGTAAGCTTTTTTCAGAATTATTTTCAATTTTTTTTTCAGAATTATTACTTGTATAAGTAGTACTCAAACTTGGCAGCAGATTTGAATCATCAAGGGACATTTTAAGGCTTTTAACTTCTCTTCCCTTCTCAACTAGATTCTGATTTAAATGTCTGGAGTGTGGAGGAGGGGCTATCTTATGTACTTATGTATCTATGTATCTATCTATCTTGAACTTCTAAGGCAATTCTAATGTAAGGTTGAACATTGAGATATGATAACAGAAAGAATCTATTTAAATTCTAATGTATCTAAAAATAGAACATTGTTACAATGAAGTAGATATAACCACAAGCAATGGAACAGCATAAAGAGCGGCTACAGTGATTAAGATATCATACCTAATGATCCTGAAATTCTGAAACTCTACTTGTAATTTTCATTTGCCTAGAATTATGTGACATTTCTTTCCTCAAACAGGGTGTGTTTTAAACAAGGGGCTATGGAGACTTTTAAATAACATATTTTTTACTCTAATTAACAAAATGGTTTTTATATCTCCTAAATGTTGGAGGGGTGACAACTATTCTATTCAAAAAGTTGGTCATAAAAGTGAATATTGTTGAGTCAGGCATGCTGGGATCAATCATGTTAATATGCAAAACAGTTAATAGTGAAACAGTTCAATTATGTGGAAGAACAAGCTTAACAAAGTGAGGCAGCTGAATTAGGAAAATTATTTTGAAAATCAGCATTGCTTACATAATCAGTAAAGGGGATCTAGGGTCAGAAACTGAACATAGTGTGAATCAAAATAGAAATCGGAAGAAAACAACAGTAAACAGTACAAGATAACTTTCTTAGGCAAAATTAAAATGTTTACAAGTCACATTTTTTGTCATAAGGTTCATGGGTGGGTTAGACTGACATAAGACCACAGATCTGTGCACACGCTAGGGGTCATTGTCAACCAGCGTATAGTCCAGCATCAGCAGTGCTGGCATAACCTGGTAACTTATTAGGAATGCAGAATCCTGGGAACTAACCAAGATCTACTGGGCCAAGATCTACTTTTTTCAAGATCTGTAGGCAATTCATATTTCCGTTAAGCTTGACAAACAATACTTCAGGTGATGTATTAATTTCCTATTGCAGCTGTAAAATATTACCACCAACTTAAAGGCTTGGAAACAACACACATTTATTATCTTACAGTTATATAGGTTAGAATTTAGACATGGATTTCACCGGGCTAAAATCAAGGTATTGGCAGGACCATGTTCTTTTCTGGAGGCTTTATGGGAAAAGCAGTGTCTTTGCCTCAGCATCTAGAGGTCACACACACTCTTCTGCTCATGGCCCTTTCTTCCATCTTCAAAGCCAGCACTGATGAATTTGTCTGATCTTTCTTCCATCAACACATATCTCTCTCACCACAGTTGGCAAAGGATTTCTGATTGTTAAAACTCACCATAATTAGATTATCACTCATCATAATTAGATTAGCACAATCTACATCTTGAGACCTCTAACCATAATCACATCTGCAAAGACCAATGTCCCCTTTTCCATGTAAGGAAGCATGTTAATAGGTTTCTTGGATTAGGATGTGGACCTTTTCAGAGGCCATCATTCTGTCTACCATGGAGGCTTTAAAAGGGCAAAGGGGGAGCTTCTGGAGCTTCTTCACCTATACTCTAAGAAAAGTGACTCTGGGTTTCCTAGATTGACAAGTTAATTCCCACTATTTATTTGTTTGCTGTTGTTGTTGTTTTTTGTTTGTTTTTGTTCACTGCCAGGTATTTTGGTAATAATCTGGTACATTGTGGCCTCTAGCACCATATGCTTCACCTCTGAAGACTGAGGATATACTATAGTGATTATAATATGTGTTAATTGCATCCACAAGAGCTCTTACTTTACCAGAATGGAATTTAGCTTTTAGTTTGAATTATTCGCTATCAGCCTTCTCAAAACATCCTGCATTTTTTAAAGGTAGTTTTCTAAGACTGTATATTACCCCTTACTAGTAACCTTTACTTGAGAAACAAATATGGACAACATTGAAGTTGCCTACCTATCATTTCTCTTCAATAGTATACAGTAACCTCTTAGGTTTTAGGGACGATTGCTTCAAAGCAGATAAGGAAGCTATTTCTTATTAAATTTTTGGATGATCCAAGTGAAACTATGTCCATTATAGAGAAAGCCGTTCAACTTAGGGTAATGGAGAAATTAGAATATTGAGATATTATTCATATTTAGAAATTGACAAATTTAGGAATATCTGGTGATTTCTGATAACATTTAATGGTTTTCTACTCCAAGGAAGCAATCAAGTATACATTTTATTAACTATAACTTGGCTAAAAATCTGCATTATGTGGCTCTCAAAAATGCAGTCTTTCATATTGACCCATCTGAGTTATTGTGCATCAGTAATTAATAATGGATAACTTCTTGGAAGGCTTAGAGTTAGAATACTTGTGTAGGTTGGTTTGTAGAGTACAGTAGTATTATGAAATGGCATTTATATTCTATGGAGTTATCAAGACATGTTAAAAATGAATACAAAATAAACTGTGAACAGACTTAATATTTTATTATCTCAGCTATCACACAGAGTAAAATCCTTGAAATAACTCATGGGAATTTTTTCTGAACTCTCCTTAGTAAATGATCACCCCAAATTCTTCACAGCTGCTCTATTGTCCTTGTTCTCCCTCTCCTCCCTCAAATTCTCCTAGCCTGACTTCCTGTTACCCTATCCCTCCTGGCTATATCCAGTCTGACTTCCTCAAGACTTCTGGATGCATTAGTACTTTTCATCCTGTAGTAGTGCTCTACCCTTTGTATAGTAAATCAGTTTAGTTTAGCCCAGATTCTTATAATTTTCCAATGAATCCTTTATCTCATTCAACTTAGCAATGCCCTGGAGCAAGAGAGCAAAAACAAATCATTTTTTCTCATGTCATCTTTTTTTTCTTTAACATCTTTATTGGAGTATAATTGCTTCACAATGGTGTGTTAGTTTCTGCTTTATAGCAAAGACAAATCATTTTTAATAAATGAGAAGTTGTGGGAAAGGCTGGGATTGCTAACACATTGATATGTATATCCTGCAATTGCTCTCATATATGTAATTGCTAGCTTATTCACAGTAACTCTATCCCTTCCTCTCCTTCTTTAAGATCCTATAAAGAAAGGGAGTGGCAGTGACATGAATGTTCTCTATTTTATTTTAACATTGTAAACCTGTCACATTTTAGCTCATTGCTAATAATTTATTTTCAATACACATTAATTTTGGTCTAACTGTATTGGAAAGTTATTACTATTATACTGCAGATAAAAATTACAAAATAATTAATCAATAGTTGAAACTCATAAATAAGTATACATCTGGAGAGGGTGTGGAGAAAAGGGAACACTCTTGCACTGCTGGTGGGAATGTGAATTGGTACAGCCACTATGGAGAACAGTATGGAGGTTCCTTAAAAAACTACAAATAGAACTACCATATGACCCAGCAATCCCACTACTGGGCATATACCCTGAGAAAACCATAATTCAAAAAGAGTCATGTACCAAAATGTTCATTGCAGCTCTATTTACAATACAGGAGATGGAAAGAGTCTAAGTGTCCATCATCGGATGAATGGATAAAGAAGATGTGGCACATATATACAATGGAATATTACTCAGCCATAAAAAGAAATGAAATTGAGCTATTTGTAATGAGGTGGATGGACCTAGAGTCTGTCATACAGAGTGAAGTAAGTCAGAAAGAGAAAGACAAATACTGTATGCTAACACATATATATGGAATTTAAGAAAAAAAAATGTCATGAAGAACTAGGTGTAAGACAGGAATAAAGACACAGACCTACTAGAGAATGGACTTGAGGATATGGGGGGGGGAAGGGTAAGCTGCGACAAAGTGAGAGAGTGGCATGGACATATATACACTACCAAACGTAAAATAGATAGCTAGTGGGAAGCAGCTGCATAGCACAGGGAAATCAGCTCGTGCTTTGTGACCACCTAGAGGGTGGGATAGGGAGGGTGGGAGGAAGGGAGATGCAAGAGGGAAGAGATATGGGAACATATGTATATGTATAACTGATTCACTTTGTTATAAAACAGAAACTAACACACCATTGTAAAGCAATTATGCTCCAATAAAGATGTAAAAAAAAAAAAAACTGAAAAAAAAAGAAGTATACATACTAAAGGGTAATATGAATAGTCAAATTGTCCTCAAGTGACCCTGGAAGGCTGATTTTCCCTTATTCTCATAACTATGTTAATGTAGTTGACACAATTTTTCATTTCCATGAATATGTAAATACTTATAAGCTTATTCAAAAGATTAAGACTAAATATTAGGATGAACAGTTACTAAAGTCTATCATATTCTCTGTGAGAAGAGACCTACTAGTAAGTCTAACCAGCAATATCTCTCTTACAAATGCTTATCTTACACATGAGATTGTTCTATGTTTCCACCATATTATTCAGTCCCTTGGTTGTAACTGATGCAAAAGGAAGGATGATTGCTCCACACTGGGCTAATCAGATCTGTTGGAAATTTAGAAATGGGATCCAGAAAAAGATCAGCATGTAGCTGAAACTATGGAAGGTATAGGAGGAGCTTATTTTATCGCTGATAAGAGGCATCCCGACAACATTTTAAATCCTTATGCAGTGTCTCTACTTAAAGCAGAGCATTATCCCCAGTGTTGGAATTGGACACAAATTCCCTACCTTGAGTTAGTTTCTGTTCCTTATAATCAAGTGTTTTAACTAATTTAGTAGGCCAGACCAACAATCTTTCTTCTTTCTAATTATGAGTGTTGATGTTTTAGTTAGCAATTTGAAGACACTAATGGATCCTTGCCATAAGGTAGAATCTATACATTCACAGAAGGCCTAGCATTTGCTTTATCAGCCAAAACACTCACTTGGGAGACCTATGTTTTCTCTATACCCAGTCTGTTGTGCAACTGCAATATTAATATAGAAGCAATGTTTCTGTTTTTGCAACCCAAAAGACCTCCCTATATGTGGAAGGCTAGATGGTATGTTTTCTTAGTATTAAAACAGTGCATAAAAAGTAGTGTTCTCAATGATAGTCTCAATAAACATTGTTTAAATGTGTAATTGAAGAAATGAGTGAATAAAAGAAGTTATGGAATAAAAAATTGGGGGTAGTCAAGAGGATTGTTATCATATATTTTCTCTACCCAGTTCTGAAAAATTGGGGAGAAAAGCAAAACTATATTCAGGCCAGAATACCATGTTTATGATTGATAGAGGCTATGGATTGGGGTTTTTGTTAAGTAGGCTTACTTAGGCAAACTTTGCCACTCAGTCCCAAGACAACATAGAAACAGATAAGATAAATTCCGTCTCAGTGCAAAGTTTGTGCTGGACATGAGCAGGCCTGATTTCAAGAAGATGGGAGCCCAGGTGAACTGAGTAAGCACATTATTATTTGAAAATATATGATTCAGGTAATTGAGTCCATCTATCTAAGATTTGAATGAGCAAGGTGTCTGAGTGAATAAAACAAAGAAGAAGCAGAAGTACTACACTGTTGGAATTCCCTGTACTAAGAATGAAACATCAGGAAGGGGGAAGAGATATTTTTCTCTTTTTGTGCACATTCAGAGTAGATTGTTTGAATAAGGCAAGCAGTACATGTGGTCTGTCACCTGTGTACTCTTGAAAACCGTAGGACTTCTGTAAGTTTGCAAAACATGCTGTAGAGTGTCAGTTGCTCATGAAAACCTCTAATTCCTGAATTAATTAGAGATAGGGCTCCTTAGGATGTGTCCATTAATATCTATCTCTAACCACACTGCTTTATCCAACATGTAATTTGAATGAATTCAACCAACCCTTCCACAGATTTGTATGATATCCAGACTCTCCAGAGTGTTGGATCTGGGCATAAATGTAGCTCTACAAAGTTCAGCTGACAACTGTAATGCTCTGAGTATTTAGACAAGCTAAAGGCCTGGGTGTATCTGTCTTTCTTCATCATTTTCAACATTCAATGATATTATCTTGCAGTCAATCTATTCAACCGCAAATATATATTGTGTTTAATTTTTATGGCATACAATAGTCTAGGTTCTGGAAAATAAACTGAAAAAGATAAAATCCCTACTATTGGACCTTTTAGTTTAGTGAATGAGAAAGAAACTTGACAAATTGAATAAGTAAAATTGTTAGCAGTCAGTGGTGAGAAGAAAAATAAATAGAAAGGGAAATATCAGAGTGAAATACCACTTTACATATTTTGGACAAATTGGACTGTGCAGGTATCCAGGGAAAGAAATTTCCAGGCAAGGAAATAACCAGTAAAAAAGGAGCTCTGGTGACTGCTGATTGGCTAACAGTGTTTCTCAACTTTTTTTTTTTTTGTCAACTTCTTGCTAAAAAGCCATTTTAGACAATTATTTTGCTCTATAATTTTCTTTAAGGAAATTTTCATGCTACATATATACTATAAATCTGTTAATGTACTATATGCATATCTATGATTTATTTAAAAAAAAGAATATGAGATTTTTTCACCACAGCCCAACACTGAGAACCAATTTATGCCCCCTTGGGAAAGTTATCACCCCTGTTGAGAATGCATTGCCCAGAGAACCAGCAAGGAAAACAGAGTATCTGGAGTGGAGGAAGAAATGGAGAGATTTAAGGAAGAGGTTAGTGAGGTAACAAATGGCCAGGTCTGGCCTTGCGTGGAAATATAAGGATGTTGGATTTTACACTGAGTGAGACAAACATGACCAGTGTGTTGAAAGGACATGAAAGAGAAACTTGAACAGCCTCACCAAAAATGGCTCATCTTCTGTCTGCCTTGTATTTCCCTCTCAAATGACAACTGTCATTTCAAAACTGACACCTTGTGATCACCCCATAAATTCTTAAGACATAATGGCTAAAGGATTTTCAGATGAACGAAACCAAATTCATTTCTTATTTGAAACTGTCATGTTTTGGGAGTTTAGGATCATCATCAAACTTTGGTAGTTTCCTGAAGAGGTTGAGCTGAGTTACCTATTGTTGTTTGTTTTTTGGGGTTTTTTTTGTTGTTGTTATCGTTTAAAATTAATGTTTAAATATAACCCTTATAAATCATAAACACTTAAAACCAAGCCCTAATCAAGGGGCAAGGTGGTATATATTTTCCACTGAGTTGAGAGGGATTATTTTAGAATTACTTATTCTTCCACAGACACATAAAATGTATTTCTTCATTTAAAATACTATTATTAACAAACTCCAAATACTGTTGGATTTTTTATTAATGCACAGTCACTCGTAATAAGGCTTTTTAAAAAAATAAATTTATTTATTTTTAAATTTATTTTTAGGTGCATTGGGTCTTCGTTGCTGCACACGAGCTTTCTCTAGCTGCAGCGAGTGGGACTACTCTTCAGTGTGGTGCACGGGCTTCTCATTGTGGTGGCTTCTCTTGTTGCAGAGCACAGGTTCTAGACACATGGGCTTCAGTAGTTGTGGCTCACGGGCTCTAGAGCACAGGCTCAGTAGTTGTGGCACTCGGGCTTAGTTGTTCCACAGCACGTAGGATCTTCCCGGACCAGGGCCCAAACCCATGTCCCCTGCATTGGCAGGCAGATTCTTAACCACTGCACCACCAGGGAAGTCCCCATAATAAGGCTTTAGTAAGAGTTCTTGTTAGTGTTTCTAAACTGTCATATTTATCATCAGAGTCATGTGAGTGATTTAAATAATGTCCTCCTCATCCCCAAACTATGGTCAGACTGATTTAAGTGTGTCCAGGGAATATTTAACAAGATCACTGAATAATTATATTATGCCCCTAAATTTGATTATCAGTGAAAAAAAATAGGAGAATGTGAACTCACATCTGGGAAGGAAAATAGAGAAAAGGAAAACATTTAGAGACTGTAGAGGGTTGGGTCACTGGATTCAGGGTTTGATTAGATTTACAAATGAATAAAAAGTGTGGCTCATCAGATAACTATTAGGATCCAGACTACATAGATAATTGATAATAGTAATTGTAAATGTCCTAGCAAACATAATGATGAGAAAAAGAAACATGAAAACTGCAGACATGCATATTGTTTAGTGTTACATGCGTAGTTGGTAAAACAAATTAAAAAACGAAAATCAAGCAAACCTCTACGTAAGCAGTTTAGGATAGGTTTGCCACTCTCTAAGGAAAATTCAGAGAGCTTCACTTGACATGAATATTCTATTGAGGGAAAAACAGATTGTTCCCGAACAGGGGGATTTCAAAACCAAAAGTGGTTAAGAAGCTCGGTTCTCAGCAGTTACTGCTCAGTTTACAAACATGAATGAGGGAGTACATAGTTTTGTGTTTGGTTACTAGAAACTTATGTTCCTTTTAGGGTAGCAGCACTCAGCCTACTTGTCTGTATCTGATGGCTAGGAAGTTGGAAGGTCACACTGACGTGAAGAAAGCTTAAGTTTTGGTTAAGGTCAGAATCAGCATTTCAGGGAAACAAAGAGAGTCTAAGTTTCAATTACCTGGCTGTGAGTGTTCAGTCTAGAGGTCTATTCAAACCATGGCCTTTATTTTGGATTCTGTTTAACACCCCAATAATAAAAGGAGAATCTAACCACAATCAAATCTCTTACCTGCATGGTAGATTAATGGTATTCACTTTAATAATATTTAATTAATGATAATGTGTATAAAATTATGTACACATTACTTATATTTAGGCACTTCTTTCTATATATTAAAATTTACATTAATAAAAATCTTTCAATCAAAAAAATTATAAATGTGAAAAATAAAAGAGGATGTTGAAACAAAATGAAGGGAGATAGATGATTCTCTCTTAGTTAGATATTTATTCAAGTAGATTAACCATGATAACAAACAAACTCCCATATCTCTGTGCCTTAACACAATAGAATAGTTATTGCTAGGTCAATAACAGTTCTAGTGCATAGTGGGTGTTCAGTGTTCAGTGGGTAGCATTCAGTGATCAACCTCCCCTGTTTGCACAGGACTAAAGAGTTTTCTAGAATTCAGGACTTTCAGTTCTAATCCTGGTTAAGTCCCAGGCAAACTGGGACAACTTATGGTCACTCTCACTTTACCTGGATATTCGGAAGCTAGGGTTTCTTTCTTCAACTCCATCATTTTTTACTGTTTGTTAATCTTCTCTGGAACCTCTATGATTGACCACTTGGAGACAAATAAAGAAAGATTAGAGTAGTAGCATGAAAGAGATTTTTTTAAAGACAGGCCTGAAAGTGACATATATCACATGTTCCTACATTCTATTGGTCAGAAGTCAACCATGGTACCCTGATTGGTACCAGGAATTCTGGGAATGTGAACTAAGATAAGAGACTAACATATGTTAATGAGCCAAAAGGATGAAGATTGAAAAAGTCCTTTTTATTTAGAAATGACAAGGCCATTAGTAACTTTAAGAAAAAGATTTTGTATAAAATGGAAAAAGTAGAAGCCAAGATACAGTTTTGGAAAATAATTAGGATGTTAAGGTAGAAAGAGCAAGTATAGGCTATTCTTCCTAGAAAGCTTGCTATGGAAGGGAAGAGACATGTGCTGTAACATTTAGAGAGGATTAGAACCAAAGTGAATTATGCCTGTTATTTATTTATTTATTTGTCTTTGAAATAGTGGAAGCTGGATGTTTATGAGATACTATGAGGTAGCCAATAGAAATGAGACAAATGAAGACACTTGAAACACATGGGATGATGGATAGAGCAAGTTCCCAGAGGATACTGAAAGTGATGAGATTTTGAACAAATATCAATAAATTCATTTTGGAGAAGAAGAAAGAAACATCTATCTAGACAAACATATTTGTAGACTCAATTTGGAGAGAAAGCACACCATATCACTTCAATTGTCAACACAAAAGTACAAGTTATTCAGGATACTCCATTGTTTTTTCTATGACAGATACATCTGTCAAATAAAATTTTTAGAAAATTGTACAGAACTCAGAAACTATAGAAATGAAACTATTATTAAAATTATATTTTTTATCTTGATTCTTCAGTAATTCCTTGACTCAGCACAATTGTATAAAATATTTGATATCTTGGATTAAAAAGAAAACTTGGTTGTGGTGAGAAATTTAAAGTATATATATGTATATGAGGTAAAATATAATAATGATTTATAAATCAAAGAAAAAATCTTAAAAGCAATTTTATCTTACTGAAGAAAAATATTAAAAGTGTTCTTTTTTAATTAAGAAAGATGAATTTCAGTAATGAATCAGAACCTAACATTTCAGTAGAATGAATATCTGAGTACGTACCTGACACAGCAAATAGTCCATGTAAGCCCTCAAAGCAATGATGTATTAATTATATTCTATCAACACTGAGGAAGTAGTTAGGTAGCAGTAGAAGGATAAATACAAACACATCAGCTTGAAACACTGGGTTCTGTAAACAAGCATTATCAAGACACCTGGATCCTCATTAGCTGTCAAATTTGATCTAAATGTAAATTTTTTGAAATGAGTCTGATATAAGATTCTGATATACCGATGTTTCTGGATTAAAGTTGTCGATAAATAAATGACATTTATATATGTATTAGAGAAAATGGAGATGCTAAATGTATTTAATTTAATCCGTATAGGCATAAAGGAGAAAAAAGAAGAGATGCATGTTAAATATTTCTACATTATCGATAGTGCCTAATAAATCAGTATTTGAGATGTATCTTCTTTCTCAGTTCAATTTCTATTAATTTGTTTTAGAATACTCTTTAGTCTCAAATTAGTCAAGCCAGGGTACTAAATACATCACTGTAATGGTCTCAAAATTACTTCCAAATCCACAGAAAGACTTTTGGAAAATGCCACAATCAACGAGTCAGACTAAGTTCTTTTCTTGTTACTAGCTCTGCTCTGAGGCCATTTACCAAAAAGGCTAGATAGAAGGCCAAGTGTTACTCAAATTTTATTTAATAAAAGGAGCCAGACACTTATTTTCTCAATTTATATAAATTGAATGAATTACCAAAGGAATGACATTTTGGTAATAATGACAGTAGTAAATACACATATGATACCATACAGGATTTAAAGAAAACTTTTGGAATTACTTCAATGACACACACTTTAGTGTATATATATTTGTATAACCTTAACACTGGGGAGTTATTTATATCCTTATATATATAAATATTGTATATTTAATTATAGAGTCATTAATTGATCCCTGTCATCTTTCTAAGCAATCTGCATAGTCTTCTGATGATTTTACAGGTTAAAGTGGTTTAATTCCCAGAATGGCCTCTTCATACATTTATGTTTCAATGTTGATAACAACTTCTCTGTTTAGTAAACCAGGGCCCACATTACCAGTGTAATTACTAAAGGTTTTCATTCTGCTTCACCATAGTGTAAATATTAATACTTCTCCTTTCCTTTTTCATTAATTTCTCCTTCTATGATATTGCTGTTGAAGTCTTGCTTTAGTGGTTCTTTCCATCATTCTTTTCCTTGTATCTGCACATCCCATGAAATTTGCTAAGCTATACTGCTGCAATTCTTGGTTTAGTGCTTCATTTCCCCGAACTCGTGGCTTTGACCCTTTTCTGTAGTGGCTGGCCTCCCTCTGAAAAAACAACAATTATTTGTTTTCTACGCTCTCCGCTCTGGTTCTTTCTGTCTGTGGGATTTGGTACATTTTAAATAGCTGAATTAAGGCCAACCTGTGATTCAGATAAGGAATTGGTTATTTTTCAGCGAAGACATCTACCCAGCACAACCAGATAGCACCTTTCTTTGGTTTTCTCCATTTGTTTACTTTAATGGTCCCATGAAAGCAAAATTCTGCCATCTCAGCAGTTTTACACTTACAGTAGTTAATCTAACAAAAATAATCCAGGATTCCTGTATGTGTACCTGTATAAGCTGCTCCCACCATTAACTTTTTTTTTTTTTTTTTTTGTCTGAGATTCTTTCATTGCTGTGCGCGGGCTTTCTCTAGTTGAGGCGAGTGGGAACTATTTTTCATTGTGGTGTGCGGGCTTCTCATTGCAGTGGCTTCTCTTGTTGCAGAACACGGGCTCTAGGCGCGCGGGCTTCAGTAGCCCGCGCCAATAGTTGTGGCTTATGGGCTCTAGAGCTCAGGCTCAGTAGTTGTAGCACATGGGTTTAGTTGCTCCGTGGCATGTGGGATCTTCCTGAACAAGGGATCGAACCTGTGTCCCCTGCACTGGCAGGTGGATTCTTAAACACTGCACCACCAGGGAAGTCCCACTACCATTAACTTTTAATTGCTTGAGTTTTATTAACAACATTTAGTTACACTGAACATGAGCTTTGCTTTTTCAGGTTGAATTCTTTAAGAAATGAAGTAAAAGTACATGTGTGGCTCAATTTTATCAGTGTTGGGTATGGAGGACTTAAATCATGGGATGCTTTTTTCATTGCTTCATTGTCTAATGTAATCTAATAAAATAATGATGTTCTTCCCCTTCAAAACTATCAAGTCTATAAAATAATATTCTAATCAACATGTATTTTGGTATTAATAAAGTTCTAACTTTGGCATTGATGAAAGTATAAATTCCATTTACTAACAATAGCTACATTTATAGATGACTTTTCAAGTGCTAAGCACTGTCCTAATCAATTTATGATCTTTGCATCATTTAATCCCTGTAACAAACTTACAAGGTTAACAATCCTTACCATTGTCATGATGAAGCTATCTTAGAGGAAAAACACTACTTGTCCAAGTTCATATAGCTATTAAAAGTAGAACCAGCGGCTTCCCTGGTGGCGCAGTGGTTGAGAATCCACCTGCGGATGCAGGGAACATGGGTTCGTGCTCCGGTCTGGGAAGATCCCACATGCCGCAGAGTGGCTGGGCCCGTGAGCCATGGCCGCTGAGCCTGCGCATCTGGAGCCTGTGCTCCGCAACGGGAGAGGCCACAACAGTGAGAGGCCCGCGTACCGCAAAAAAAAAAAAAAAAAAAGTGGAGCCAGGATAAAGCTTCAGGAGCCCACCTCCAGAACCCCCAGTCTTAAGTCTGTACTCAACAAAAGTTCTCTTATTTAGAGAATTTTTTAAACAATTAAACATTATAGTTGCCTGGTTAATTTTGATAGAGAATCTAGTACATGTAGATCAGTCAGAAACCTGGAAAAAAAAAAAGCTTTAGATTACACTGCTTGAATGACAGAGTATTTGACAATTAGTAGGCAGATGACTCAGAAGCAAACGGTAACTCCATTAAAAAAATGAACCAGGACATCTGTACGTGTATGACCAATTCATTTTGTTGCGTAGTGAAGGCTAACACAACAGTATAAAGCAACCATACGCCAATAAAAATCAATTAAAAAATCAATAAAAATAAATTTTTTTTGAAAATAAATGATCAAATCACTGCCAAAAAAAAATGTACCACACTTTGTGAACAGAAACTTCAACTTGACAGGAATACAGTACATTCATGCTGCTAAGACTGAGGAGAGTACATAAATTATTCAGAGTGGGGAGAGACATTAATTTTTTTTACAATGCAAAAGAGATGATTCACAGAATAGAAGTGATCAGAATTTATTAATGTATTTCTCCATAGTGAATAATTTATCTCATCCTCCATGGTAGGATAAAGCACAAGCATTAGAATAAAACTAACAGTTAACAAATCTAGCTTTATCTCTTAAAACCTGGTGTGTTTAAAAGAAGAAACTTTGATGATATATGTTACAATGAATAATTTGCTAATTGAAAGAATATTTAAGGCTTAGTGATTTTTAAATTTTTTCTTTTAATAATGAATAAACCAGTGAACAACTGTTATATTCAGATGCATATTGTTTCATTTTGAATGCTTTCACATATGTTCATAAATGTGATAAAATCAGCTTTGTTTTATTTATCCCACCTGCTCCCTTTTCATTCCTAGATTTGAAATGTTTCACTGGCTAGAGTGTAAGGATAAATGATTTTAATTCTCCTCTAGGAAGATAGAGAAGTATAAATAAAACATAGAAGTGTAAATAATCATTCAAGCTTCTGATAGTTACAGGTATTGATCAGAGAATTAGCCAAAATGATAGCATAGTAAGTGTGGAGCAGTCCTTTCTAAGGAAATGCTATTTAGAGCCTAGGATTCCTTAAATCTGAGCTGGCCTATGACTTGCTTCAACCAAGAGCAAGTAGTGGAACTGATGGTTCTGAGCTTAGGTTCAAGACCCCTGTGTACTTCCGTTTTCTCTTGGAATTCTTCCCATGAAACACAAATGAGAAATACAGTAGAGCCTACTAGAAGATAAGAGATTACATGGACTGAGGCAAGTCATGCTAGTGGCCCTAGACAAGCTCATCCTAGATTAACTGACAGCCAGCTGACTCACAACTATGACAAAGTCTAGTCTAGATCAGTAGAACAACCTATCTGATGCAGGGTTGACTGGAAACATCTGGTCAAGCCCAGGCAACATCAGAAGGCAGACACCCCCCTCATTGATCGCATTACCCCCGAACCTCCCACTAACCTTGTGAGCAATAATGAGTGCTTGATGTTTAAGTCCCCACACACACATGCAAACATATGATTATGTCTCATATAAGCCCTACTATATGCAGGTTCTGTTTTCCTGAGACATACTGCCTGATGATGGACACAGATTTTCTCACAATCAGGCCATTGGAAGCTGCAATTTAGGTGAATGTAGCAGTTACCGCCCCTCTACATCCATACGACACACCAAAAACTCAACCTAACACCATGTATAGTGTCTCTGCAAGTCATAAATCCAGGTACTGTGCAGATGAGGAATGCATTTTAAATACAGCTTGAGAGATTACCATTAGAAAGATGAAATATTTGGGTCAGAATTTACCTGACCCTTTTACCAAGTCAGTGTCCTGGCATGCTAATGATTAATCAGCCCTTGTCCTTTTTGTGAATTCCTCAGCTTGAAGAGTTCTTGTTTAGTGCTGCTCAAAGAGCTTCTGGGATACATATTGTGCATATTGTGGTAGTTTATTTCTCCTAACCGTTTCCAAAAGGAGACCTCTACCCAGTGCACACCTTTCTCTAAAACTTGAAGATCACACAGTTAGCACAAACGCCCTGGATCTTAGGAGTATACCTGTGTGTACATGCTATACATGCTATAGTCCCAGGGTCCCCAACCCCCTGGCTGTGGGCCAGTACTGGTCCACGGCCTGTTAGGAACCGGCGGCACAGCAGGAGGTAAGCAGTGAGGGAGGGAGCCAAACTTCATCTGCTCTTCACTCCCCATCGTTCCCCAGCGCTCGCATTACAGCCTGAGCCACTCCCCTCATTGATCGCATTACCCCAGAACCATCCCCCCCTCGACACCTCCCCCAGTCCCTGGAAAAATTGTCTTCCATGAAACCGGTCCCTGATGCCAAAAAGGTTGGGGACCGCTGCTGTAGTCAACCAGGTATATTCGGAAATGCTTATATGTATTAGGAAATTAGGAACGCTGTCAAATACCCATCCCAGTCTCCACCCCCCACCTCAGCCATTAAACTGTATTTTCAGCTGCAACATAACTCTATCTTTTAGGATAGATAATATCAGAATTCCATTCCTGACTAATAGCATATGTCCTAACCAAACCACAACCTGGAACTTTTTGATCCCTGAATTGACAGAATTTTCTCTGTAGTTAATATTGCATCTGGTATGATAGTTTATCTTTTAGGATTACCTCTTGAAGCCCCATTTTAATATTTTAATTCAAGTTGAGTAGCCCATATATCATTGCATGATAAATTTAACTCTCATTTTATCTATTGCATACTTGGAATTCTACTACTCCATGTATATATTCATTTATGCAAATGATAGATTGTTTTCAGATTTTCAGATTACTGGAGAACTGTGTAGGGTCTGATGTCACTTAACTTGCAAGCTAACATGTTAGTCTGTCTCTTATTTGTGGATGCTGGCAGGAGTTATGATACATTGGGGTCAGCGACAAAGGACTTTATTATTCATGGTAATTGCAGTAGCAACAGTACCAGTATTTTCTTGTGCCAGTTCCCAAGCTCCAATCCCACAGGGTGCTGTGAAGAGGGACAGGTGATATGAGCACTCTGAGTGGGCTTTGTTACAGGAATGCTGATACTGGGGAGTCTGAGTCAGGCTTCTCCAAAAGAGAAGCTGCCATTGCCTTGGTTCACAAGAAACGTAAAAGCTCAAGAGGCCTATGGAGAATTTCTACTGACATGGAATTACAGATTTGGGAATAGTTTTCAAGTGCAGATGATTGAGCCGCTTCTACAAGTGAAAACTGTATTTTGTGGGAAAAACACAAGTAAAATAGAAACAAAGAAAATAGAGGTTTTGTATTAAAAAGAGCAAAACCCTGATCCAATGAATCCAATGAATTATATTTACATATTTGCATTCACATCCAAGACACCAGCTGAAAAAAGTGTATCCACATATCATAAGGCTTAGAAAGGGGCTGCTGCTTCCCCATTTGAAAGTATAATAACTATTTTCATTCTTATTTGATCATTAATAAAAGCAGTTTAAATTAATCCTTTCTTGGGATCATGCCCTTCAACCTCTGTTGAAACAGAATGCCATGCATATGATGCTGATGACAGATATGTACAATATCTTTAGCTCAGATCTCTCTCCTGAGTACTGCCTGTGCTCATCATTGCCTGCATTGCTCCCTAAAACTGAACTCACCATTTATCTTTCTTTCCAGTTATTCTTCCTCCATTGTTTCTATATTAGTGAATAGCAAACCACATGCACCCAGCTTCTCAAGCCAGAAACAATGAGGTCACCCTTGATCCCTCTTCCTTGTACATCCCACAAATCCAATCACTTATTTCGTGTAACTCTGGAGTCTATCCGCCTCTCTGTATCTTCACTGCCACCAATCTAGTTCAGGTCACCTTGATCTGGATGCCCACAGTCTTCAAATTGCCTCCCATGGTCTTCCATTTCATCCTCTCCAGTGATGCCATATTTATCTTCAAAGGGCTTCATTTGTCTTTCAGACAGATTTTAAACATATATATATGTATACGTTATCAGACTATTCATCTCTTGAGCCTCACCACCCCCGTCATCATGCACCACTTCTTTGAGGACACTTTAATTTGTAACAGAGACAAACCTCAGCCAATCAGCAATACTGCATCCACAAGATCCCAGTGTCATAGCCCTGCCCTCTTCTCTCCCCCCCCTTTTTTTAAACATCAGTAAGATTTAAAATCTGCTTATTTTAAGAGAAATACAGTGACCCCACCCCTCTTCCCATGAAGTTCTGTACTTTAGTTAGACCATTCTCCAGTTTTCTGTAGCAATCAGAGAAACTCCCACCTCACGTACTGCTTTCTCCTCGTATCTCCTTTCTACCTGGGTTAATATCTACTTACTTCTAGAGTCTTAACTTGGCCACCTCATCTTCTGGGGTCCCTTCAAAGACCTCAAGGTTATTTGAAGTCCACAATCACGGTGTGTTTCTAACATACCATGCATATTGTACATTGTTTTAAAATTCATCTAAATGCATTATTGAATCCATGTCTTTCTGATACAGTAACCTCAGTGAGGACAGAGAGGGTACTTATCTTGTTTAAAATCCCCTAAGCACCTAGAAATCTGTAAGTCAAATTTAGGCAAATAATTGACTGATACATTGTAATTGTTCTTCCTAGAGTACCTGAAATCCATGAACTTGTTACTCAGAAGTATAATGCTTATTATTCCACATGCAAATGTGTATTTCAACTAGAAATACTCTTTTTGAGATAAGGCCTCCTTTTACTCTTATTTTGACATCATGGCAAGGTTTCTGGCTTTCTGATTTTTGTCTGTGTTTCACATACTTGAAAAGCAGGACTAATTAGAGAATATATGTCAGATCTCATGCCTGCTTATCAACAGTACTTCAGGTGCTTTGAGTGGAAGAGAGGAGAAATGTCCACGGGAATAAAATCAGTGAATTCTTGCATTTACTACTTCTAGCAGTAGTGAAATCAATTCTCTGTAAGAGGCAAAATAGTATGCTAATAGCACCTTTTATTCAGGATTGTCAACCAAGTGGTCAGTTTTCACTTTCTACAGCATTATGTGAACCCGTTCTATATCTAACTTCTTAAAATACAGCAGACACAATAATCACTGCTATTATTTATTGAAGGTCTATTCCAGGTATTGTTAGAAGTAATTTTCATGAATTATTTCATTTCAAAGATCCAGCAGAAACTATGCAACAGATTATAAATCAAAAAATGTTTATTGAAGACCTACTATGGGCTGTAAATGTTCTAGTTGATGGGTCAATAGCAAACAAAATATTGGATATAAAAATACATGCTCTCTTGGAGTTTGCATTTTACCATGGGAAATAGATAATAACAAAATGAATAAATTAATTGCACAGTGTATTATAGAAGCTGGTAAGAGGTATACAGAAACATAAAGCTGGTAGTGGGTTTTGAGGAGTGGTGGTGATAAAGATTCTCTCTTTGACCAAACTCCACTCAGGCTCCCCTGAACTCTATTCTCAAGTAGATCCTGACTTTTGGACTTCCATGTTCATCTGTGCATTGTTCATTCTGCTAAGCCAGTTTAGCCAGAATCCTTGATAGCTAATCTGGTTCCATAACCTCCACCTTCCCCAGGTAATGTCTGATCACTCTGCTGCCTTCAGCAAGAAACCTGTTAGCTAGGTTTAGACAGAATCCCTCCTCACCTCTGATGTTTCCTCTAGGCATTTTCCATCCTTGGCTATAAATTCGCACTTTTCCTTATTGTATATGGAGTCAAGCCCCATCTCCTCACCAACTACTTCTCTCTTGGGGAGAATGGTGGAAATCTCCTACACCTTGTGCAAATATAAGAAATAGAGAATAAGTATTGCCCTGTTAATCTCATATATGCACTGAATATATTTTCTTCATATGCTTTTTGTAAACTTCATTTACAGTGTATTTTCATTAACAGATTTTCTTGAAATTTTTTTATGCTGATCACTATCACAGTACTATCTACTACTGTTATGTTTTACTGCTTTTTCTTAAGGAATGCTTCATAATCCTGAGTCATCAAATATTCCACTATAATTCTTTCTAAAACATACACCATTTATTTTTCATGGTATATTAGAATATGTATTTACACAAAGTATATTTTGAGGTCATTTTGTCTAAGTTCATTAGTTGGGAATGTAATGAGTGCAGAAAATGCTACTAAATGCAATAAGAAGTAAATATTAAGTAACAATCACAAGCTGCAGTACTGCCTTTAGAGTTAGTGAATAGAGGCCCTTAACTAGGGGTCTATGCCAAAGAGCATAGAAATGAACCAGAATGTAAAATATAGTAAAATGTAGTTTTACAACAACTTTTTCAATTTTCTTTGAGGCATGTATAATTTTCAGGTTTAAAGGATAGAACATGCTTTATTTAATAGTTTGTTACCTTGACTGTTTTTTTTTTTTTTTTTTTTTGGCGGTACGTGGGCCTCTCACTGTTGTGGCCTCTCCCATTGTGGAGCACAGGCTCTGGACGCGCAGGCTCAGCGGCCATGGCCCACGGGCCCAGCCGCTCCACGGCATGCGGGATCCTCCCGGACCGGGACACGAACCCACGTCCCCTGCATCGGCAGGCGGACTCTCAACCACTGCGCCACCAGGGAAGCCCCTATCTTGACATATTTTTAAATATTTTTATATATGGTATGTGAATTTGCATTTGTTTTCTTAGGTCCCACAGTTGTTCAGAGCAAGTCTATATCCAAGCAACAACAACAAAAATAACCAAAAAAGTGAGTCACAAATACTGGTATTAGATGAGTATTTAATTTTTAGTATAATTAATAAACTCTCTAAAATCATTTAGTCATTCATTCTTTAAATGTCACATTCTTGAAAATGTGCGAAGAAATTATCCAGTCACCCAGTTAAGCACAAGTCAAATAAATTAAAATTATTTTTGGATTTCTTGAGCTTCATTACTTACACATCTGAAGCTAGGCTAGATTTGGACTGGGTTATTGAAGCATTATCATATTGCAGTCTAATTAGCGCTCAACACCTTCCATTCCATGCTGAATTAATTTTATATAGAAAAAATACAGACCATGGCAGGTCATGGAATTTTATTTTAATAAATTTATTTTATTTTAATAAATTTATTTTAACAAAAAAAAATAAGACCATAGTAGGTCATGGAATTCATGGTGTATACATTTCTTATTTTCTTTGACAAAAATATTCAGATTTATTTGCCTTTAAACGAATTACATAAATCATGTATGTTAACTGGGAAACACTTTTTAAATGAAACCAGAGAACACAGATTTCTCTGAAAAAGTGATGATGGAAAATAGTTCCACAGAACTGAAAGAGGAAAACAAAAAAACAGAACCATCAGAACTGAGAAGGCCAGCATTGCACAATGACTGTGTGATTTCTGGGCTGCCAAAAAGGCTGTGCTCCCATGTTTTAATGTCATTAGAGAAAATGCCACTTATAATTGTAAAATTATTGTCAAATGACACATCTGTAAAACTCTATATATTTCTTCTTTCCAAAAATGTAAGCATTTTAGAACCGTAAAATAATTATTGGTTATAAATATTTCAACTAATGAGAGACTTTAAAATATCTAGGGAATCACTTTAATTCACAATTCTTTGAGAAGTTATTCTAAAACTAAATTGCTTCTAATTATTTTGAACTTTTTTTCCAGTCACAAAAGATTTGCTGTAAGATCATTTTCAAAACCATCTCTGAAACAAAGCAGCAGCCCAAACACTTTTGGCTCTGGCATAAGTATTTCATTAAGGTATAAGCACTTCAATTACCAAATAACAGGGCTTCACCATCTAAGGGATTAACTGCATGCAAAATGATTGATTTATTTAAAGTGTACTTCCAGTTATACAGTTAAAAAGTTACATTAAAAATCTATCTTTCAGAAGTCAAGACAGATTTCCCAGTTCTTTTGGGAAATCTTCACTTCCTCCCAGAAGCCGCTGTCCATATTCTTTTAAAATGAATGGGAATTTAAGAGAAATGTGTTATAGTCTCATGAGCAAGTAATAAGTGAAATTAGAAAATACTTGGAATTTAAAAAAACAATAAAAATCCTCATGCAAAACTTATCAAACTCACCACGTATATATTTAAATCTCAAATGGTTAAATGTTATCCATTCAAATTTGGTGATTTATATAAAGTGGACTGTAATATTAAATTCTGGTTATTTGAAATTTTCATCACTAATGAAATAAAATATTATAAAAATAATATAATGACTATGATTTTTGTAGAAGTAACCTCATTTAAAATAATTCTGTTACAAATTAACATATATTAGTAATAAAGGAATTTATAACTCTCAAAAATTTATCCACTAGAGTTTAAAATAGTGGTTTAAAAAACCCTCAACAAATAAATTTTTAAAAGGCTTTTTGAATGAGTATTATACAGTAGCAGTGGTGGTAATTATTTACAAAGCCACAGTTAATTGTTTTTCCATCCCCACTCTACAGATAGATAGATGGGAAAGAAAGTGGAAAGAAACCATGGGACTTGGATATTTTTGAAAACTTCTTCAAGATTACTTATTTGATCTTTAATGTAACTTTCTAGGTGTTATGGACCGAAATGTGTCCCCCCAAAATTCATAGATTGAAGCCCTAACCACCATTTTGTCTGTATTTGATGATAGGGCCTTTAAGGAGGGAGTTACCATTAAATGAAGTCATAAGGGTGGGGCTCTAATCCAATAGGACTCTCGTCCTTAAGAGAAGAAGAAGACACAACAGATAGATCTCTCTCTGTCTGCCTCTCTGTCTCTCTCTCTGCCTCAAGTCACACACAAAATAAAGACCAGGTTTACATGATGACACAGTGAAAAGATGGGTACCTACAAAGCGAGGTCTCACCTGATGCTGGCATCTTGATCTTGGACTGTCACCCTCCTGAAGAGTAAAAAAATAAACGTTTAAGCCAAACAGACTGTGGCATTTTGTTATGGCAGTCTTATTAAACTAATCAAAGAGGTTTGCCTAAAAGTAAGTCTCCACTCATTAATCTATTGAGGATATGTTAAATAAGTTTACAGAAAGTTTAGTTACACAACTTTAGATGTCTAAGATAAGTGACCTTTGTTTTAAATTACTTATTAAATAACACAGAATCCTCCTATGAGAGTAAAACATTTGTGGCATTTTTTCAAGTGAAAGGAATGTGGTGATTTTATTATTAAAACATATCACTGGTTTTGATCAGACATGGTTTATCTGTAACTCTTTTATGTGAGTCCATTTCAGTTCTCCTCTATTTATACTAGCTTAATCTTTCAAAAGTTTAGAACTACATCTCCATTCAAAACCACATGATAATTTAGAGTATTTGGGTAATTATGATTCTGATATTAAAATTTTAAATATGTATTACATTCTCCTATACTTCAGAGACCATTTATTTATCTCCATTTGGTCATTAGTAATTGTAGGTGCTTGAAAATGAAATTACATGCTATTATTTCAGCTCATGACTATTTCCTCAGATGTTTCAAAAATTGTTCCCCAATTCATGTACCAGCACTTCTTCATTTTATCATGCATCCCACTGGCAGGTTACTATTGTAGAATATAATGTTAATAATGCATTTTAATTAAGAAGCAACTGTGTTTTTTACAGTATTTTGGAGCAAACATATATTCCTCATCCACATATTTAATCCGTGTGAATGACTCTATTGTTATCCTCATATATACCCCACATTTTTTGCTATCATACACTTTCCATTAGCAAATTTATAACAATATTTATAATTCATTAAATTTATTTCTACCTTTCAGCAATTGCTTCAACCATTTGCAAAACCGCAAGTTTTCTTTTCCTTTACTCACAATCTACGGTGAAGTCACCTCTCCTGTAGAGTCAATTTTGAAAATTCTAGCTCATTTTGGAAACTATTTTTTCCATTCCTGAATAATGTTCAGAATCTATAACACATAGTTAAATGCGTAACTATATTCAGTTATGCGTAACTATATTCAATTACACGTAGTTATGCATGTATGCTAAAAGGCATAGGCATACTAATGCTGATAATAATGTTTTGATGTATATGAAATACATAAAGCATAAATAAAATACTTCTTGTTCTTAGTTTGGAATGCTGGATAAGTATAACTAATATAAATATATAAATGTTATATAATTTATATATTATTATATATGTATATAAATACTGTATATTTACTTTATGTATTTCATATACATTGAGAGACATTATTGGCATTAAATGTGACTATTTAAACATGATATCTCGGGCTTGCCTGGTGGCGCAGTGGTTGAGGGTCCGCCTGCCGATGCAGGGGACACAGGTTCGTGCCCTGGTCCGCGAAAATCCCACATGCCGTGGAGCGGCTGGGCCCGTGAGCCATGGCCGCTGAGCCTGCGCGTCTGGAGCCTGTGCTCCGCAAGGGAGAGGCCACAATAGTGAGAGGCCCGCATACCGCAAAAAAAAAAAAAATTAGATAGAATAAAATGCTGTTACATATTGTTAAGGAAATATTAAAAATGAAACATATGAGTATATATGTGTGATCTATTTTTTGAAACAAAAAAGAAACACAGATCATAAACACAAAACTAATTAAATTACTTAGTGATAAGAACAGCAGTGGGATAGCAGTACTACAGAATGCAATGAGACCTTAAGATTGGAACTCTTAATTCCCAAAGTTAAACAATACCATCAAATCTAAATTATATCAAATAGGAGGGAGGAAAAATGAAAATTAAATACAAATAGAAAAAAATAACTACATCAAATTGATAATCTGTAGAGAATACATACACAGAGAATTATTTCAGATGATTTTGTATACGATATTTTGATTGTACTTCCTCTATTTCTATAGCATACAGTCTTAAGGATAAAAAAAGAAAAGGAAACTTGAGATCAGGAGGTTTGCTAATAGTAGTGAAGCAATTTCAATACTATTCTGTACACATTGTAAAAGGAAATAAAATACCTTAACATTGTTGGAAACTCAGATACTCTGATGAGAAAAGGGAGCTATAAATACCAATGTGGGTAAAGTGAGAAAAACGCTCAATTTTGGTGTGGGGAAGGTTGAAGTTGAAAGTATATGAGAACTTAGACATAGAAAGAGGTATGCGTAGATAGCACAGGCCACCAACAATGTCTAGAAGCAGAGGCAACACTCCAACAATGACTGTGACTAGATCCCAGTCCAGTCCATGGTTTTGTAAACAGACTTCTTTGATAAGTAAGTGATTTCAGGTACGGAAAATGAAAAATAAGACCAACTAAGCCTCCAATAATTTTGAATGTCAGAAATCAAGAATGTGCTCAAAAATTCATGGGCACATATCAAAAAATACTTTTAGATGCTCAAATTGTCTAAGTTCTGCCAGTGGGAGCATTTTGAGCTGGCTGCTGTTCCCTTTCTGAAACCCTTGCCTCAGGATCTTCTTAGCTCTTCATTCTGCTCTGAGGGCTCTTTCCCATCTATCCCACCAGCTCGCTTCTAGGCTTGGTGCCAACATCTCCTCTCAGTGAAGCTTATCCTAATCACGCTATTCAAAAGTTTCCGCATCCCAGCACTTGTGATCCTACTCAGTAAGCTCTGGGGTCTTTTTTTCCATTATAATCTTCTAAAATATTATGAAAATTAATTAATCATCTCGACTTGTCTCCCCCTTAGAATAAATGACAATTAAAGCAGGTATTTTTTTCTCTGTTTCATTCATTGTTACTCATTATTCACTAGACCTGGCCTATTGCCTAGTGTCTGACCTAAAATACACTCTCAATTAATATCTCTTTTCGAATAAGCTTATGGACTCCTAAACCGACATTTTGTCTCTACATTACAGCCACTTCTTAAAATATGATCATCTGCCTTCCGAAATAGAAAAAGATGCATTTCAGAAAGCAAACCATTTGTGCACAGTTTGAAGTGCCTAGTTATTTTTAATGTATGTTCTTCTTTCATCACTTACTTCTAATAGGCAATCAAATGTTGTCAACCCCTCCCTCCAAATGTCTGTAAATGTGTCATTCTATTTACCTGGTAACCCCACCACCTTGGTTCTGGAGCTCATCATCTCACACCTGGATTACTGAAATAGCCTCTCTTCTGGCAACTGTACACAAGTCATTTTCTGAATCATTCCTTCCAAAGTGAGTGTTTAATTTCTCTAAATAGCAACTTTCAAAGTGTGACTTCCAAACTCAAAAGTCATCAGTGGGTCTCTAGCCACTTAGGAGCTAAGGTTTAGCTTTCAAAACCCTAAGGAATTTGTTTCTACTTATATTTAGCTCTTACCCTTGACTCATTCTATACCTTTTACTCTGAATGAGGATAGCATTTCATTTTTTTTTACTAAGATTTTTATCTTCCAAATGACCAGAAGAAAAACTAAAAGGAGATACTCTACAGGTATTATCATAAGGGTCTAGAGTTACTTTTACAGAGTAGGAAGAATCTGAAACTTAAAAAACAGCTTCCAGACTTCTAAACCAACTTTATTGGGGAATATAATCCAAACATTATTAAGAATTAGGGAGAGAATACAGTATAAGTATACAGTATAAGTATACAAGTATATAGTATTAAGTGGATGCCTCTCTTATCTCATGACATCACTTAAGAAGCTGTAACAAATACTCCCCAGAACCGTCCATCTTGAGAAGAAAGATGGAAGCATTTATTTATAGGCATTCATCTCCAGTTCATCAAAAAATTTCCCCAGGATTAATTAACATCCTTCCACATCTGGATTGCGTGGACCTGAAGAAGGGTATTGTCATATTGCAACACGAAGCTGATTGTGACCCCTGCAAAATTGGATGCTGTAGGTGGAAGAAAAAAAACAGACAGGTGAGACATAATCATAGTGGTGCAAAAGCAGTATCAGATATGATCCACATCTGCACTGCTCAGACGTGCTCTGTCCAGGTTAAATCTAATCTATATCTGAGGCACACTAAAAATGGTAGCTCCGAAATCTTCAAAGACTTAATGCAAGAAAGTTACTGAAATAAATTATAGTCTTTGTTGCTGTAGCTTGTGCCAAGTCTATAATTGATATATACCTTCCTCTTTCATCACTTATTGTATACTTTCCTCACATTCTAGTGACACTGTGTCTGGCTGGATTACATGCCTTTTAGTATAACCTAGAGCTTAACCCCAGAGAGTTCTGAGGACGTAGTTGTTTTTTCTTTTGAGGATGAAGTTGATGTAATTTCACAATGTTGCTTATGAGCACAGAAGCATCAAAAATGCAAAATTGATTCCATTGGTATCAGATATACACTATTCTTTAAAAAAAATTCTAGATCCTTATGTCATTGGAGTCTGTTGGTAGAGTATCTTCCCTTTTTTTACCCCCCTTGCCACTCAGTAGGATGAGGAACCCCAAATGATCAGGTGGTAGCTTCAGACTCAAGTTCAGCAGAAACTGAGCAGTGTTCCTTGGTGGAAGAGAACCCATCCAACAGGACCTCAAATCTTGCAGATACTAAAGTTACAGTGACAATAAGCCATTTTCTGGCTCCTGGAACTGTTTTTAATAGCTACTGAAGTGACTGCACCGTATACTGCCTGTTGTTTCAGCATCTGGCAGAGAGATAGAACCCTTGCAGAGATTTTCTGAGACCCATTGTCTTAACCGAGCTGTCGGCATACTATTTGAGCATCCTAGTAGGCTGGAAGTTTCCCATGATATTGTATGTAGTAATATATGTGGATTCTGTGGCCATGTATCCATTGGAGCGCATCCTTTGATATTAGAGTTAATTATTTCTAGGCAAAGTTATGCAAAATATCACAGAAAAAGATCAAGGATTCTTTAAGTCTTCAGATGGTGGTGTTTTTCAGAGGCAATACAGTCAGGAAAAAGCAGACTCATATTAAAAATTTGTGTCAAATTTTGGTCCCTTTCACAAGGAGAGAGGTTTGATGAAATTTTTCACTTTCAAAAATATTACAAAATTGAAGGCACAGTATTGCTTTCTCTTCATGCTAGGTTGGGGTATCCCCCATGGCAGTAGTTGAACTAGTCTTTATGAGAGAGAATCCATGTTACATTCACGTCTTTTATCTCTGCCATTATGGCCAAATGTTTATGGTCATAGGTTTATATACCTGTCTTTTTGATTGCTGAGAGCCTCTTTTGGGATGGATATTTTTTCTGATGAGCATTAACATAAGAAACAAAATTCTCACATTCTGTGTTCTCTCCATACAACCATCCACATCACTTTTTCTTAAACTTGCTGTCTTTTATATTTCAAGGACTTTTCCTAATAGCCAAGTCATTTACTGATGCCCAGATCACTCTACCCTGTCAAAAGAAGAGACCACCAGTTGATATCTAAAACTAACCCCCTCCTACACACACATCCACACTCATCCCTGGATTAATTACTTACTGAGGTTTTGGAGAACTATACTGTAGAAGCAGTCTTTCTGAGCAGAGCATGCTGCTATCTTATGCAGGATTGGAAGCTATGAACTTCAGGGATCAGTGGCCTTTCACAGGTAAAAGCAGGATGATGTCAATTGTGGAGGCGTAGTTACTGGAGTGAGACCATCACTCACTATCCAGTCACTGGAGTGACTGATGGACACTGAGAGTCATGTTCATTGACTTGATTCCCTTCCCATGTGAACAGCTTTTAAGAGAAAAGGGCTGCCATTGCCTGGTAGTTATTCAGAAGTATGTTCACTATGGCAAAGTCATTGTTTTTGGTTTGTTTGTTTGTCCTGTTTTGGTGGGGAGAAGATATATAAGTTGAACATGGATATGACGGAAACCACCATGCTATATTCTTTTAATCTGTGCTGGTGGTTCTAAACTCTTACTCCACCCTTCACTCCCTGGGTGTGGTTTTGATTAAGACTTTCTGTTTTGAATGTGGGAGTAAGGTCCGTTTTATGGATTTCTACTGATAATTTCTTACAAAACTGTTAATGGAGGGCCTTATAAGCCATGTTAAGGAGTTATCATTTTTAACCTTCAATCAATACCAGAATATTATATATGGAGGAGATGTGTGATTACATTTCACAATTTTTACTCTGACTATAGAAAATAATTTTTCAGATAGTAAACAGACAGCAAAGAAAGATAGAATATGTTTTAGATATTAAGGAAAAGGAAGATGGTGAATGGACTTGCAGAGTAGACGGAGGAAAGAAGTTGAGTGAATTCAAAAAATGTTTCAGCTGGGAAAATGTGGTGCTGGTAGCTGTAGTGGTATGTTCACGGGGCCAACCTGCCTCACTAGCAGGGACAGAAGAGAAGGGAACGACACTGCCTGCTGCCATTTTGCTTGCAGGCTGCCCACTGGCCATTGTCTCTCCACAGAGCCTCGAAACTAGCAAACTGGAGGTAGTGATGTGGAGAGAATCTCCATTTTTTTTCACAGCAGCTGCATCCAACAATTCATCAAAGGTTTAGGCAAGTTTCGGTATTTGGTGGCATGGGTTCTCTACCTTTCTTTCCTGTGTAGTCCTCAAGTCTGGATGTGGATGAACTTGGGCTCACAATTCCTGGGTGGAAGGATAATGACACTGGGTCCTGGGAAAGAACCTTCCCTCCTTTCACACTCCAAAAGTGACAAACTTTCAACCACCCCCTAAAGCATGTGAGTCCTGGTCTCCGCCTCCATATTCTAGCCTCCAGCCTGGGTGCACTTGGTTGCAGTGTGACTCCACACCCACTAGAGGCTGAAGAGGCACCATATAAAAGTGGAGTGTGGTCTCTGTCTTGCCTCCTACTTCTCTTGGCTCTGGACAAGGTTTTCCCCACTGGCTGGCAGGACAATGTGTGGGGAGTGGTGATTACAGGGAGGTGATTAAAAGAGGGAGGAACAGAGAGATGGTTAGCTCAAAGAAAAGGGGGGCAGGCCAAAGAATAAAGAAAATAATCTCCTTACTAAAAATTAAAAAAAAAAAAGTCTCGGTGTTATTACTGATGGGATTTCACAGTTGGTTAAGGATCTAATAAACCAAATTAAAATGATCTTGTTTTTGTCTCCAGAAACTGGGTGAATCAGATTGGAAAAGCAAAAAGAAGAAAGAGTTGAGAAATGGGTGAAAGGAGTAGTAAGAAAATAAGTTCAGTTTTGGACATTGCACTAGTTCTCTATTGCTGCCTTAACAAATTACCATGAAATTACTGACTTAAAATAACACAAATGTGTTATCTCACACTTCTGTAGGTCACACACCCTGGCTGATTGGAGTAGTTTCTCTGCTCCTCAACTCACAAAGCCAAGATCAAGATGTCCTCCAGCTAGGCCTTTATGGGGAGGTGTTGAATGACATCTGCTTCCAAGCTCATTCAGATTATTGGTCCAGATCTGGTTCTTGGAGTTGTATGACTTATGTCACCATTTGCTCAGTGGCTGTCAGCCAGGGCTCAGTCTTTGCTTCTGCCTGCATTCCTTCTCATGCTTTTAATTACTTATTTTTGTGGTACGCGGGCCACTCACTGTTGTGGCCTCTCCCGTTGCGGAGCACAGGCTCCGGATGCGCAGGCTCAGCGGCCATGGCTCACGGACCCAGCCGTTCCGCGGCATGTGGGATCTTCCCAGACCGGGGCACGAACCCGTGTCCCCTGCATCGGCAGGAGGACTCTCAACCACTGCGCCACCAGAGTAGCCCCTTTCTCATGCTTTTTATATGACTGCCCTACAACAATGAGGGGTCAAATCCCTCTCACCCTCCAATGTCTGCAACAACCCTTCTACCAAATCTTTACGACTGCCTCCTGTCTTCCTCTTCTGCTTTTAAAGGCTCATGTGATTACCTTGGACTCAGTCACATAATCTAGGATAATCCTCCTATTTTAAGGTCAGGTGTATGCAGGCTTTAAACTCATGCCTTAACTATCAGGGCTCTCTGGGAAGAGGAATAACCTCAATATAATCTTGTGAGCATGCTAGAGATTAGCCTTTCTGGAAAAGATACTAATCTTACTTACCATCAGAAAGACAATAAAGATTCCTTAGTGATAAAATATTTTAGCAGCATAGGCCTTGCCTACCTCACGTTTTGTAAAAAAAAAAAAAAAAAAAAAAAAAAAAAATTGCAGCTTGTGGATTTATGGAAATATATTTCCTGAAATGGCTCCTTTGCATAATCATTATCTCTTTATATATTGCCTATAAAGTACTTGCATCTTTTAAATCTAAAACTAAGCATGTTCAAATATGGGAGAAAAGGGACAATTTCAGGAATCTCAGGCAAGTCTAGTCACAAAACTAGTTAATTGCAGATTGTGAATTAATCTCATATTTTCCTTTTATCTATTTATTAAAAATGATTTCACATGCAAACATATTGAGTGATGGATATTTTAAAGTCCATATTCATAAAGGCCATGCATGATGACTCTTAAAAATTTCAGGTGTAATAAGACACTGATGCAAAGGTATACTATCTTACTATTTCAATATTATATATATGTGTGTATATATATATTCAAAATATTACCTGTCACTTAACTAAATAAAATATATAATTGCTGTGTCTCACTTAGTAGATTAGAAATTTTCTACTGGAATCAAATGATTGAAGGAGGTAAAAAAAATTAAAAATTCACTCAAAAAATATGATGCAAAATTTGTACGAAGTATACAATGTTATCTAACATTTACCGAAATTCTTTTTAGGTTTTTAAACAACTGCTTAGTAAATACAGTTAGAAACCAGGTGTAAAGAACCGTGTTCTGGATAGTTTCACCTTTTATTTTATTATCACACAGTGCATGTGTAAAATTGAATCACATATCTGATACAGAATAAAAGTGAATTAGAACATGAGGAAAGTTATGACTTCAAAAGTCAGAGAAACTAATTTCAGAGACCAATGTGTTTGCTTGGTCTTTTTTATTAAGAAATTATGTTATATAATATTGACTCACTTGAGGAACTTAAATAAAATAATAACAAAAGAAATATATACTTTCCTTTCTGTAAAACCAGCACTACATTAGAGAGTTCTAAGAAAAGTAACAAAATATTCTTCATCCACAGATGCTTTCAAAATAATAAATCCAATTAAGCTCAGCAATCTTCTGTTCATTTTCAAGTGAGTGCAATGAATTTTGCCAGGCATTTTGAGTAACGTAAAAAGGAGTGATAGACTTTCTCTGCCCTCCAGGAGATCTCAATTTACTGACATCAGGGTGGAAGGATAATAATGCAAAGAAAACTCTAATGAGTAATGTAGTGAAATAAAGAAATTGCAACAGGAGAACAAGGAAGGTGAATTTAATTCTGAGACAAATGGTTAAATGTGGAAACATAAAGTGATTACCCTTGTCAAGGTCTTGAAAAATAAGTTGGTATTTACAAGGCAGAGAATGATATGGTGACATGGACAAAGGACAGATGCAAGGTCTTCCGAGGGAAGATGAATAGAATGAGAACAAAGAAATGGGAAAATACATTCGACAAACCAGGAATGATAGACTTGATTTGGGCCGTGTGTGTGTGTGTTTGTGTACACAGCAGTGTAGCAGTGTTCTGGGTTTAACAACTGTGGTCTAAGATTTTTAAAATATGAATGAAAGACCGATTTGTCTTGTTAGCTAGGTTCTCTGGTATAAATGCCAATCATGTCTGATTTCAAGCTGCCAACGTGGTGTCACTGAATACAGAATTGGGTTGAGATGCACCCAGTTGACTATATATGAACTGACTCCAGCTTACCACTGTGTTTTCATTTATGTGTGTACCTATTGCATATATAACAAGGATAGAGAGAAAGTAGATGGAGGAATGGGGAAGATATAATATTTAGTACTGGGGTCAGGTCCATAGAATATTGTTGAGAAGAAATGCAAATCCATTTTTCTATCATGTAAAAAATATTCTGAAGATAGCAGTCCAGAACTGATATAGTGGTTTCTAGAGGGACTCAGGGCTCTTCTATCTGTATGCTCTGCTGTCTTTATAAACCAGCTTCAGAATACAAAAATCATCTCTTGGTCCAAGAAGGTTACTGGAGCTTTATCATCTTGGCCTCTTAACAGGCTAGAAGAATAAAGGAAGTTAAAAAAAAATTTAAAAGGAACAGAGGTACCACTTCTTATAAAGAGAATTTTTAGAAGTCCCACCCACACCTCTATTTCCATCACATAGTCCAAATCTTAGTCACATTGAATATATAAATGTAAAAGAGACTCTGGATTGAATCTTATGGGTTGTAAAATTGTAGCCTTAAACAAAAATCTTTAAAGAAGATCTATAAATACAGGAGATATGTGAAGGCAATTTGCAGTCTCTGCCACTAGATACTATGGTAGAAAAATAAATTAGAAAATATGTTATGGTCAGAGTTAAATATCAGCACAGGTAATTTAATATTACTCTATACCTATAACTATGGAATTTTTACCTTCACTCACTTTTATGACACTACTTACCACTACTGGGAAGGATATTTGATTAGCAATACAGAGGCTTTGTTAGCTGAAATAAATATTCAATTGTCTTATAGGACAACATTAGCAAGAAAATAATGTGACTGAAGATTCTGAAGACTATAAAAATTCTAATGTCAGCTCTATCTATATACACTAAGATTTTGGTTTTGTCCCAAGAAAATGAAACCAAAAAATATGTCCAAGATGTAGAAAGATAGCTCCACTGTTTTAGGATGGAACTTGGCACCTAGAAGGATGGCTTAAAGGCAGAAAGGGTTATGGAGATTGTGGAAGTGGAGAGAAGAAGAAGGAGAGCCAGAAGGATAAAAACCAGAATGAAAGATGGGACTTTCCAACTGTGTAATGGTGGAAAGGAATCCCATGTGTATTTGTGATTATATAACAGTAAAAAGTATTTTCTTTCCAGTTAATAATTAACTAAAAGTACTTACGACTTTGTTTGCATAAGTGAGCTCTTACATATGCAGCCTGAGGTCGTTGAAGGTGTTTGAGGAAAATTGAAAAAAATAGCTAAGTTTAGGTTTCTGCCTAGAAGACTTACTCTGGTGGCAAACTGTATAATTCATGTATCATGAATAGGTAGACATTGGAGGCAAGACAATTGGTAAGGACTCAAGCCCAACAATTCAAGAAGGAAAAAATGGGCTCCAAATTAAGGCAACAGTATTATTGCAAAGGGAAGGATGAAGTAAAAAAATCTTGTCAAGTTGCATCACTAGGATTTGCAAGTAATTGCCTGTGGAAATTTGAGGAAAATACATGTAAAATTTCCTGTGTATGTCACTGACAGAATACAGGATTGCATAACAAGATACAGAATGCACTGGCAAGAAAATATTTGTGGAAGAAAGAGGTACAATCAAATTGAGTAATATTTATTTTATGTATTTGCTAAATATCCAGATATAGGCATTCTGTAATTTCTGAAAAGGTAAATATAGATATGAAACTCAGGTTGGAAATACAGATATTTTTTAAAAAACACCCGCTGGAAGTCAATGCCAAAGAAAAATATGTGGCAGAAAAGAAGAGAAGGAGCTAAGACTAGAATTCAAGGAGATTTTTACTAAAAAGATTCACAGAGAAAGGGGAACAGCAAAGAGGTTAGGAAGAGACATTGACACAGTTATAAGAACAATTTATCTGCCTAAAATATTAAATTTTGAATGTTCTTCTAATTTATACCTTTTTTTCACAAGAAAATTGAAGGCAGAAATAAGAAAAATACTAATGATGATTGAGGCTCTCAGGACTCTTAATTGTATGCCTCAGAAAATGATTCTATGTTTGAGAGAAAAATCAAAGGTTTAGAGGAAGGATGGGAGACTGGAGGCAGATGCCAGGAGAACTGCCTACTTGGAGTTCAACAGCAAGAACAGAAGACAAGTGCCCATGTGGTGGTCGCTACAGCCTTCACCTCTGCAATGACTTTTCTTCCTTGCTCCTCCTCTTCTCCAAAGTACCAGAAAAAGAAGTTGTTGCCCATCTCTCTACAACACGTGTCTGCCTTGTGACTTTATTCAGAGAGGGAGCTGGGAACAGCATCTCCCTGTGGTTCTGAAGGCAGCACTGTCCTCATTGCTGCACACAGTAGGGAATTTCACAAAAGGGAGGTGAAGGGGATAGTAGTCAGAGGGGGTTTTTTTAGGGAAACTATGAATGTTCATGATATGCTGAGGGTTTATGTTGTGCCACACACTGAACTAAAGGATTAACATTCCTGTCCTGAGATAATCATTACAATTTATATGGCTTTATTATTCTCAATGTACAAAATATGACCTTAAAGTTTAGAGAGATTAAATACTCTAAGGTCACACAATTTATAAATGAAGCAAGAATGAAAACTCAGCAAGTTCAGCTCGATATATGAATTAGACCAGATTCAGGGCTCTTGTGCTTTAATACTTCTCTATATTATTAACTTGCCTTGGATAATTCAGCTAATTAGTGACTGAATTATAACTAAAAACAGTTAATTACTATCAGTATCAGGATGTGTGTAATAAAATGTTCTCTCCCCAGTACTTGGAAATAATGGAAATAAGAATTAGTGCTCAGACTAAAATTACGAATTGAATATATAATGAATGAGGGAATGAATAGGATATTAAGTGAAATGTCTCTGTTGCTTCCAAATTTTGGTTGAGACCCTTAGGATTAGAAGAAATGGTGCTACAAGGTCAGGTGATAGTCATGTCTTTCACTCGAGAGTATGTAAAAGAATTAAGAATGTTGATCAAAAAAGTTTAAATGGTGGACATTTATCTGGGAAATGTGGGTTGACTGCTAAGCATTTTTATTCCCTCCTTTTTATCGGGATGTGTGAATGCCTGCTTCCTTCCTCCTCACCTCCAACTGAGAAAGGAGGTGATTTAAAGAGAAGCAACTGGAAAACATGACCTCTGCCCACTGGAGATTGTTGGCTACAGCCAGACCCCTTCTTGGATCATTCTACAGCTAAGGGACTTAATGTGGCCACCTATGAGGACAGAATTCAGAGAGAGAGCAACCTGTCCTTCCAGATTTGGGTAGGTCTTCTTAAGATTCAGGTGGACTTCATGGAAGGTAGCTGAGTTTGATTTACCTTGAAAATACTCTGGTCCAACTGAACTAAATGCCAACATGAATCATCTCATAAAAAAGACTCTTGGGAAGTGTTCGGGAAAGGTAATCAAAAGGAAACTCAACCACTTGTACCAGAAAGAAATGCAGTGGAAAATTCTCAAACATGTCTTCAAAATTTTGCAGAACAGTCCTATGAAGCAGAGCACTAAAGAAGTCTCCAGCATCAGATTTTAACCAGACTACTTCTCCTTCCCTTTCCTTCCTGTTACCACTCCAGGATCTGGAGGCTAAAAGTAAAAGGAGAGAAAGAATAAAAATGAAAATGGGATAAATATGCTAATCCTGTCATGTCTCACACACTCCTAACTGTAGGCATAATACTAAGTCCCAGTGGAATTATGTGAGTGTGGGGGGAAAAAAAGAAAGAAAAACTGGAGGAAAAATTGAAGCTTTAATATTAGACTTGACTGTGCTCTTTAATTTCTGAGCATGATATAGCATGTCAGTAAATGAAGGTAAGAAGAAAAATTAAGGGATATGCCTGAGTTTCTTGAGTCAGGGAAGGATGATTTGGCAGAGCAACTTAAAAGAAGAGTGAGAACAATAAAAATTAAAGTTGACTTCTGCTGGCTTACTACTGCTGCTCATTCAGTAAGTCAACTTTACACATAGAAGATCATCTGAAAAAGACAAACTGGTTCTCAATCTGTGAAGTATGACTATAAATAAATTGAATTCATAAACCTATCTAAATAAAAAACAGGCCAACAATGGGCAATGGACATGGACATTTCATGGAAGAAAACATTGATAAATGGCATTATGAAATATTAGCCTAAGAAGATGAAAGAGAGAAATAGGGGAGGGGGTAGGATAATTAAGCAAATAATTAAATAGAAAAATGATTATAATGATATCTCAATATTATTTAAGTGCTTGTCATGTGAGAGGTACTCTGCTAAGCAATATGATGGAGTCACTTATTTTAATCCTCTGAAAAGTAAAGCAAGGTAGGTATTATTTCCATCGTACAAAATAAGAAACTGAGTCACAGAGAGGTGAGACAACCGGCCCAAAGTCATAGCTAGTTAATGTCATCAGAGATGCATACAAAGCTATAATAATTAAAAACATAACTGTTGGAACAAACTACAAGTGTATCAGGTCTTAAGAGGACAGGATAGAGACATTGAATGTGCCTAAAAAAGGATTTAATTTGGCCTTTTGGCCAACTGTGTTAAATCAAGCTAACCTAATTTTTCATTTCACTGAATCTGTTGCAAATTAAGTCTGATCTCATTAATGTTGTCAAAGTTGAATGCTTTAGGGGAAAAAAATAACTCTATTAAGCCTTAAAGACACAATTAGTGAAATGTGTTAGATGTGATTATAATGTGACAGATTATTTTTATAAGCATACCAAGCTTACAGACTCAAATGAATATTGAACTTTACATTATTAACTTTGAAAGAATAGGCCATATTGTAAAAAGGTTTTCTTGTAGAAAACTTTTTTTTCTATCTAGTTTTGAATTTAGCTCAGAGAAGTTTTCAAGGCATATCAAAAATATCTGTATTTATAGACAAATTATATTAACAAAATATTATATCACCTACTTTGGTAACCCAGACTTTTCCCACAATGCCTTTGGCATGTTTCTAGAATCTACTTTCTAATTACAAATATTGAAGGCATTTCTAGGTCTAATTTGGAGATATTTTAGGAATATTCCTCAAAGAGTTTGGTGACAGGATCATCCATAGAAACTCATAGACTAATAGGTAATTATCTTGAAAAGACAGCATTCAAGTATATTCAAAAAATGTCAGTATGGAATTTTATATTCATACTCTAACAATAATTTACTAATTGAATAATTTCATACACACTTATGCATCTAGTGATAAGGGATTGAATAAGAGCCTCCATATATTAATAGCATTAGACCAAGTAATGCTACTTTGACTTCATATGTCATATCTAAAAATAAACAAAATCTTACCTACCAAAAAGAATTATGCACTATTATGCTACCTATAGAATTACATACAATTGCATAAAGTTGCCAGCAATTTGATGAAATACAAAATGTTTATCAGCATTTTGTGAACATCTTATGACCATTTTAAAAGAGAGAAAATGACACATAGAAATTGAATGGCAGGAAATCCATGAAACATTTAAAGGGTGTTGGTTTAGGTGGTAGATTTATGGGTAATTTTCCTCTTCATTTCTTTTCTTTCCTTTTCTTTTTCCCCCATTCAAATCTTTCAACATAGTCTAGTATCATGTATTACTGAAATTACAACATGTTAATATTCAATAGCTGAATAAAAGTAAAAGAGTGTAATTACACAAGGCTGTAAAGACGAGGAGGTGGAAGAACTGAGGACCACTTAAAACGTTGCCTACCACAGTCTGCCCTCTGGCCCCCATGATTCATGTCCTTCCCACATGCAAGATACACTCACCTCTTTTGAAAGTTTTCAAATAGCATCTGCTTAAAATCCAGAATCTTGTTTTCTATATCAGGTTCAGGTGTGAATGAGGCTCCCTGACTGCTTAAGTACTTCTTGAATACCTGATCTCTACCTGTGAAAGTATGGAGACAAGTTATCTGCCTTCTCACGCACTCAATAGAAAATGATGGGGTAGACATAGGATAACTGTTACAAACATTCTTATTTAAAAATGCAAACAGGGCTTCCCTGGTGGCGCAGTGGTTGAGAGTCCGCCTGCCGATGCGGGGAGCACGGGTTCGTGCCCCGGTCCGGGAGGATCCCACATGCCGCGGGGCGGCTGTGCCCGTGAGCCGTGGCCGCTGGGCCTGCGTGCCCGGAGCCTGTGCTCCGCAGGGGGAGAGGCCACAGCGGTGAGAGGCCCGCGTACCTCAAAAAAAGAAAAAAAAAAAAAAAGAGCAAACAATTGGAGGGACAAAGGAATCACACTGGACCATACCAATTCTGCTCTCCAATGTTGGAAGTTTTTTGACTACGTTGCAATTCTCTGGAATCACTCTCCATTGCTTTTGTGCCTACCTTTGGAATCTTAGTACTTCTCTCTGAGTTATTGGTCCTTTTCCATTATATTTTTTAGCTTGTGTTGGCTGCTGAGTAGCAATTTCAGCCTGCTTCCTGCCAGTATAATTCAGGGAATCCAAAGGACTTTATTCTTTACTGGTTTTGTCTCCATCGGTAAATGACGGTGATGCTTCTGCATGTGTAAATCTTTTAAGACATTTGTGGATGTTCTGTGAATATTCTTGGGATCTACTGAATTTGACAAAAGTCTCATCTGCATATATTTTCAACATAAACCCCTCTCTGCCTTGACCTTCTGCTGAGAGACAACGCTCTCCTTCTTCTTAGAAGCCCCACTGTTTGATTGAGAGGATCTATGACGTATATCTTTAAAATCTTTAGAGGACTTTCGACTTTGGCTTCATCTTTAGACCATATTTTTCTTGCAGTGCCTTGGATATGAACTTTGCTTAAAAGTCATTTCTTTATTTTAGTATGAAATACCATCTGAATAAGCAGAGAATATTCAAAACTATTGAGTCTAACTCCCTTTTATATAATAGTTCTTTCTTCAATTTATCTATCTTGTCTCACATTTTACCATAAGAAGCAAGAAGTCATCTTCAAGACTTTAATTAAAATATTAGATAGATACACTCAGTTCAGTAGGTGGATTTGCTATACTCCATTTAAATATTATGCCACTGCATAACAAGGATCCCCTTTCCTTCCACTTTAATAAGATACGTGTCACTGTTATTTAAGCCCTCACTAGCAACTTCTTCAAGTCTAAAATTCTATGGTGTTTTCTAAACATTTTGACTTTTTAGAGTTTCCTGAGTGCTCATTGCTCATTCCCAAAACGACTTCCATAGTTTAGGTGTTTGTTATTGCTACTTACGTGTACCAAAATCTTTATTAGATGTTTATCACATAACAAATTACCAGAAAACCTTTGCTATCTCACAGTTCCTACCAAATATTAATGTTTAATAAATACTAATCAAATCTATTACTATTATTACTGTTAATTATTATTACCATTACTGAATAAATATGCATTGTTTTTAGAAATACTAGAAGTCTGTTTAAAACAGTTGTTGAATGAATAAGTTTAGTATTTTTAATAGACTTTTTTTTCCTGCAACTGAGGTCTACAAAACACATGGTTAATAAATCATATTTGAACAAATATTATCTTCTGCATTTTAAGACCAAGAAATACCTATGGCTTATACCTGAATTCTTCAAACACAAGTGAAGAACAATTTATTCCCACATGGAGGCCTCATAACCTAAGTTTTTTAAAAAAAATATTGAAGCATAACACACATAGTGTAAATACAGAAAACCAAATATATCGCAAGTATACAGCTTGCTGAATTTTCACAAACTACTGATGTAAACAGTGCACACATTCAGAAACATTATCACTAATCCAGAAGTTCCTTGAGTTCCTGTCTAGTTTCTACTGGTTACCTTTCTGATGTTTTAAACTATGGACTTGTTTTGCCCACTTTTGAACTTTATATAAGTTTATACACTTTGGTGTTTGAGTTATTTTGCTCTGTTGTATTTATGAGTTCTATCTATATTGTTTTCTAAATTTATAAACCATTCATTTTCAGTGCTGCATAATATTCCACTATTTAATCATACCATAATAAGTCCATTCTATTGCTGACAGGAATTTATTGCCATTTTTGGCTATTATAAATAATGTTGCGATGACGGATTTTATGTAAATTTTTTGCTAAACATAGTTTCTACAACTTTTTGGATATATACCAGATGTGGAATTGTTCGGTCATAGATTACATGTTTATTATGTTTTAGTAAATAGTAGCAGAGTGTGTAAGTATGTTTGAGATTTTCAACCAACAGTATATGATTGTTCTGTTGGTGTCCATTCCTTGAAAACGCATAGAACTAGATAGCTCTCTTTTCTACCATGTGAGCATACAGCAAGCAGTCAGATGCCTGCCGCCCAGGAAAGATCTCTCCCCAGAACTCAGTCATGCTGGCACCTTAATCTCAGACTTCCAGCCTCCAGAACTCTGAGAAATAAATTCTGTCACCATTTTTGGTATTTTGTTATAACAGTCCAAACTATGACAGTCAACTGCCATTTTTGATTACCTTCATTTCTTTGGAAATATATTTATATCTCATAATAGATGTAATTTGTATAAGACATAGGTCCAGCTTCTTAATGGAAGGACTGCCAAAAAATGTGGATATCTTTAATTTGTCAGAAACAGTTAGAAATAAGGACTAAAGAATAATATCTTAATCATATAATGACATGAGAATATTTGTTTAATGAAGTTTATCTTAGATGGTTAGGAAAGAACATAAAATAAAAGTTTCGGACCTTATATTTATATAATATATTAATTTTTATTTGTGATAAACACCATTCATTGCACACACACAATTTTGTCTGCAATTCACCAAATACATCATTTTTAGGAAGGTTTGCTGAAACAATTTTCAAAGTTCCTTTTTTCCTTTTAGTTATACTAAAAAAAAAACCTAAGAAGATGTTCAACTTTCCATTATATTCATGGAATCATATGAAGCTGAGATATTGACAGTTGCATTTCCCCAAAGAAAAGCTTTTTGAGGAGTTTAAGCAAAAATGATGGTTTAAGGGAGATAATCCAAATTATGAATTTTAATGGCAGGAAAAGTCACGAAATCTCCCTCACAAATAATGAAATTCGCAGTCACATTCTTTTTTATCTTATTCACTATTTCTAAAATATTCCCCAAGCCTAAACATTTTCAGTCTTCAGTATGCATAGAAATTACTGCAAAGTATAAATTCATCATTAGATATATTTATAAATAGTAAAACATCCAAAAGTTTATAGAGAGCAAGATCTGTAGATTTATTACTCAGAGATTTTCTAAACCCTTGAACTTGGGACATATCTAAGCCATCCATGAAATTAAGAATGTTGAGATAAGATTTAAAACCTACTTGCATCATTCTAATGCTACAGAAAAACTGAATTACTCATTTGGGAATTAGAATAATTACCCAGTGTATTAATGTATGATAATAATGAATAAAGTGTGGAACTCTGAATCAAAATTAACTTAAGATTCCACTTCAAAAATTTGATCTTAGATTCTGAAAGTTCTTTAACTAAAGCACATCACATTTGAACAGTCTACTATCATTAGAAAAGGCATAAATATAAAGAACATCGCTGTGAGGAAATTAGTCATTATACTAATTAACTCAGATCATTAAAACATTGAAAATATTAACATATAAGATAAAAGTGGATTCACTTTGTTATAAAGCAGAAACTAACACACCATTGTAAAGCAATTATACTCCAATAAAGATGTTAAAGAAAAAAAAAATCTATAAAAAAATAAGAAATAAAATAAATAAAATAAAAGTGGATTTCATGGAAATATATAAAACTATATAAGTATCATAATGAATTTTCCAAGCTAAATAATTTTCGGAAATAAAAATAAAAGAAGAAATAAATGTAGTCATCTAAAGCTTAGGTATATAGATGAAGCTTCAACCTATCTTAATTTACATATCTAATTGCACTTGATGCTAAATCCAACCAAAATATTTAGCTAGAATTTCAAATGAACTCTGAAAGATATTTGACAAAATGTTCCACAAACATGCACGGGTCACGGAGAAAGGTATTGCAATATTTACCAGTGATTTATAGGAAGTCTGAAGAAAATTCAGATTTAGTGTTAGACAAAAAGTAGCTTTATTTCTTCCTTTCTATCACAATCAAAGTATAATGATGTATATTTTAATGTAAATTATTCTTTAATTGAATAATATAATGCTAATCAACAGCCATTTGCTCCCATACATTATCCACTTTAGGTCAGTTCTGTTTGATGCTTAGGCATTGCTTCGAAATACATCACACCAGCCTACCAAGAGAACTCTTCCAGGCTGCTTAAAGGCTATTATGGGAAACATAGCACTGTGAACTGCCCATCTCCCACATTTATAGCATATTTGAAGTATGTCAGCCATAACCTATCATATTTTTCATCTTTTATTGTTAAAAATTCACAAAGAAAGCTAAGTTTAAACCAAGCCCATTGAACCCAGGCAAATGGGTAACATTGGTTTTGATGGTTACACTTTTCCAAAGAATAATCTGTTTTCGTTGATGAAATAGTAATGTTTTTAATTTATAAAGTCAATTTCTTTAATTCTAGGGTATCATATTCCTCCCTCTAACATATTAATGGACTTTTAATTGCCTATGTTAAAATTCAGCTCATAAATTTAATGTTAAGTAGTTTAATTTGTTTGAATGGCCCTATATGTTTATAATAGTATTTTCTTGGTATTAAAGAAAAAAAGTTTAAAAAACATAAAATATGACTCTTTTTCTCAAAACATTTTCAATATTTTTGAAGATTAAGGCAAAAAACATACTAAACTAATTAAAGAGTTTGTAATAACAATATTGAAATATTTACATTGTCCTTGGTATCAGTTAATATAATTTATTGTTGGTTGTGATAATAGATTATTATAACTGTGACATGAATGGACTGTGAAGAATAAATAAATGTTGACAATATAAATAGTAGAAGAATCATTTTAATTATAGGAAGAGATGAAGGAGTTAACTAGAATCTTGAATTGAGCATAAGCAAGGTATCTGTTAATAAAATGAATTTATATATTATATTTATACACATTTTATACATAACACATGTATAACATATTATATAATGTGTATATGTAATGTGCAATATGTAATCTATATATATCATTTATATAAAAACAAAGTGGGAGGCTCCTTGAAATTCAAAATAAAGACTGTAGACAACTTTAGCCTCTAGATTTTAAGACTCTATTGGAGCCACTGAAATTTTTTAAGTGTGGAATATAACTATAAATTTAAATGTGTAGCAAGTCAAAAAATACATTGAGGTGGAAAAAGGAAGAAACATAAAAGATTTCCAGTGCTCCTTTGTTATGTATAGTCAAACAAAATAAAGGAATCATTGCTCAATTTCATAACTATAAGCAAATTCAATCTACATTCTAAGTGCACTTATGTACATGTATTACACACTTTTAAACATCTATAATAGATTCTGGGTTAAAACAGATATAGACAAGAGGAAAATGCACGGAGATCCAGCCACTTAGAGGAATTCTTTTAATAATGCCTCTTGTTTCTCAGTTTCCAAATATATGTTTGTGTAAAAGAAAGTTACCAATAGTTTTAAGTACATTGCACTCAAGATATACTAGTAGTTTTAAGTGTATCATTGGAAGCAGAAAATTACTTTAAAGCAGATTTTTCTTCTATAACTGTAACTTATAACGTGAGTAACCTTTCTTACTCATGTAAATACAAGTATAAGGAGCTCGTTGCCCTGGAGAAGGAGAAGAAAAGTATCCATTTTGGGGTTTTCTAGAGGAATCACCAACTCAGTACTCCTATATATCAGAGACAGTTGATAGTGGGTGGACTGGAGATTTGGATGAACATGGGTATGGAAATATATTCCCTTTCTCTCTTGACTTTTAATTTGGTGCCAGTTAATGTATTCTGGTGGGACTAAAACAAAGTGTTGACCAACAAAAACAATGGGAGAGGGCCAGACTGGCCTTAAACTGCAGTTCTCCACAATGATTTTAGGATACTTAGCATTGTTTGATGAGAAAACCTTTCCTAGATACATGAATAAAGTAAGCTACCCAAGACCACATAGCGAGAAAATGGCAGAGCAGGATTTGAGCCCTATTAGCCTGACTCTGGAACCCTAGCCTGAGCCAGATGCTTATACTCTGCAAAGTCTGCAGAACTAGCTATGTGGGAGTCCCCTCTAAGCCTCCTTCAAGGCAGATGCATTACCAGTCCCCAGTCAGTAAATGCAGTCTTTTTCTACATCTCCAGAAGCAGTGATAGTGTTCTCCAAACTCAAAAAGCATAGTCTGAGTTCAAGTTTAAGCCCAATAAAAAAAAAAAAAGGTTCAACACTATTTTTCTGAAAACTGAATAAGTCTTAGGGTTTCTTGGAATTTTCAGAAAAAGGAGGAAAGTTTCGTTTCAATATCTTGTTATAGTGGTTTTAAATAAAAGATAAACCCACCGTTAGCAAAGCAGTCTTTCTTGTGAAAACACGTATAGTGGGTTATATTGTGGCCCCTGAAAGATATGTCCAAGTCCTATAACTCCTAGAACCTGTGAACGTGATCTTATTTTGAAAAGGGGCTATGCAGATGTAATTAAGTTACAGATCTCAAGATGACATCATCCTGGATTTAGGGTGGGCTAAATCTTCACACCCTATAATTTTGTCTCTTATAACAAGTGTCCTTATAAGAGACACACAGAGTAGAAGACCAAAGGGCATAATTTGGAGTTGGGAGCCATAGGAATATCTGGAGCCACCGCCTGGAAGAGGCAAAGAGCTGATTCTCCCTTAGAACCTTTGGAGGGAGCGTTGCCCTGATGGCACCTTGATTTTGGTCTCTGACCTAACAATCAGTGAGGGAATATACTTCTGTTCTCTTAGGCCACCTAGTTTATAGTGATTTTTACAGCAACCCTAGGAAACTAGTACAACAGGATTAAATGAAACTCAGCCAATCCTGACCTTTTAAATATTGATTATAATATTGAAACAAGGGCAATTCTGATTCTGTCACCTTTTAATCTCTCACATGGAATGTAAGTAAAACATTTCAGAGTCCTTTTGGCAATATATCTTTGTACTATGTGTAACTACATCAATAACTTGGCTGTTATTTGTTTTATAAAAGATGTCAAATATTTTGAAGAAACATAATTTTAAAAAATGGAATAATTTATATTTTTGGCTTTCTGGTTTTTATAAGCTATTTTTAGCTCTTGTTTCCTTTGGAAACATATTGTTTCATTCCTCACAGCAGGGTAAATGGTGGCTAAGCACATTCATTTCAGACAATGTGGGTTAATAGTGAGGCTTAACTACTGTTAAGTTGTGTGTCCATGGACCACTTGCTTACCTTCACACAGGAAAAATTTACTCATCTCCAATATGAGCAAATAAGACTGCCTGATATATAGAGGTTCTGAAGACTAAATAATATAATGCATATACTTGTGTTCTTTGTTATTGTTGCTAGTATAATAGTTTTTCCAAAAGGTAGAGTAATGATTGCAAAGATAACTACGTGAACAATATTTAGCAGAGTGCCAAGCATATAACATCAGAGTAAATATTGTTTTTCTTATTATCGATATTATCATTTTTATTATCATGGTGTTTTCAATTTGTTTTTAATTGTTTTTCAATTGGAGAAAAATGGGAAAACATTTATAAGAATGTAATTCATTCTTTAATATTGAAAAACCTACATAGAGCTCATTATAATAAATTGCCCAGTTTCAGAGAGAATATTTTAATGCCTAAAATTAATATTTACTTGAAAATGAATAGGCATTTTATTGGTTAATAGCTTTCTTTTTTTAATTAATTAATTAATTTATTTATTTTTGGTTGCGTTGGGTGTTCATTGCTGTGAGCAGGCTTTCTTTAGTTGAGCCAAGAGAGAGCTACTCTTCGTTGTGGCGCACGGGCTTCTCATTGCAGTGGCTTCTCTTGTTGCAGACCACGGGCTCTAGGCTCATGAGCTTCAGTAGTTGTGGCACACAGGCTCAGTAGTTGTGACTCTCAGACTCTAGAGCGCAGGCTCGGGTGTTGTGGTGCACAGGCTTAGTTGCTCCACGGCATGTGAGATCTTCCTGGACCAGAGATCAGGCCTGTGTCCTCTGCATTGGTAGGCAGATTCTTAACCACTGCACCACCAGGGAAGCCCCAATAGCTTTTTAAATTTTAATTTACCTCAGAACATCTGTGTAGTTACCTTACATGGCAGACTAGTTATTCATGTTGTTAATAGGAAGCAGGAAGATTTAAAATATTTTTATTGTTAAGTCTTTTGTTAGGTTCATTGAAAAAGTTTATATAATTTATATGCATGTACAAGTCCATTTTTTCAAATAAGTTATGAAATAATTTCTTTAGACAGAGCCCTAATGTCAAGGGAATAATTAAGTAGTACATATTCCTTACACATAGCTTACAATGCTCTCTTTTTTTATTCACAGAATAATCTTGTAAAACACTTTATAGAAACTTCAGATATACCTCAAAGTACTTGAGAGTAGAGGTATAGCTTGCTGAACTATCTATTTTACTTATAAACACATCTATCATCATTTGCTGGTATATTGGGAGAAGTTAGAAGGCCTATTTTTCATTAAATAAAACTTGTTACTTGATGATGGATTAAAATAGTTGTTTCCTCAGTTTTATTATATTTTATTCATGCACTGTCTAAAATGAAACATTTGGAACTAAAATCTCATAATTTTGAAGATTCCCTCCACCAAAGATATTGATTACTTTTGACAACTCACTTCTAAATTTTATGGAATATAAATCATAGTATAATGGCCATTTATTCTTTGATCTTTTTACTACTTCAGATTTTCTAGGACAACATGTTCATTAACACTAAGAACTTCTTAATCAGAAAAACTTTTTTGAATTTGATGAAAGATTAATATAACCTCATTTCAAAAACTAACTAATGCTACCATCTTCAAGTTTGAGCTGTCTTATTTGATTTAAGATTGTGCGTAAGCCCATACACTCATCCCTGCAGAAACATATGCATGCTCACAGACACACACAGGTCATTCACTTTAGAGAATATTCTAGAAGATAAAATACAGTTTTCTCTAACTTTAAAATTAAATTTCTGCCCTTAAGTTATCTCATTGATGAGCAAGGATTTATTGTTTTTATTTCCCTAAGATTTCAGAAATAATTAGAGGTTATATCTTTCTAATTAATAGGGTAGCATATAGTTTTGAGGAGGGATTTTTAGCTCCCCATGCTCGAATCCTGTACTATATCAAAGATATTTTATTTTTCTTTATTCTTTTAGTGCATATAATCTTATTTTCAATAGTTCACTATAGAACCTTATAGCCATCATCTCTCACCAAACTGCAAATTAAGTAAGAGATTAGAAAAAACAGAAAAAAGGGTTATTGCACTTTTCTAGACATCAGTGATGTAACTTGGATGATTTGCAACATGCAGTTACCTCCATAAGCTCTGAGCAACCTGGGAAAGGATCACTATGCTAACATGAATAATTGAATTGTCAAATTAGACTCACGTGAATCAGAGACCTTGCTTAAGATCTAGCCTCATTAATAATTCCAAGCATACAAAGAATCCAGGGCCATTGTCAAACAAAGAGAGGTTCAGGAAATCCAGGGCAGCTCCCTACATCCTTCCGCTTCCCATCAGACACGTGTTTTCTGACTCAGAGTAGATGAATTCTCTAAATGAGCTATGTTGATAATTTTACACTGTGAGAACCAGTAAGTTTTGAGACACCTTTATTTTATATCCCAGAGAGCTGTGTAGCTTACATGACATTCTTCAGAGATTCATGCCTTATAACTCCATAGATTCTAGGTTTGTTTACTTATAAGCAGTACTAAACTGGGATCATTCTGCTCAGAGAAATCCACAGCTAGTACTCTCTTCCTAGCAAATACCACTAATCTATTTACTAAAATAACTGTTATCAGTGTGTTAACAAGGAGATTAGATCACATCTACCGCTTTCTTGTTTTCTGCTGGAATGCTATTCTTCTATAATCTGGAGAGAAATAAATCACAGTCCAGTTGATTTAATTCCTTCTTTCTCAGTCTAATTAAATAGAAATGTGTTTTTTGAGTTGAGTACAGCCCAGACTTAGTTCTTAGTATATTAACTAGCCTCACTTATATTGTCTCTGAATTATATTGGAGGAACACAGGAATCCTCTCTAAACCAGAACATGTCTCAGAAGAGTGTTATCTGCCTCATGGACTTGGGTCTTGCCACATTACTAGGTTGGCTGCATCAAAATAGGTAAGATAATGCCACTGAAAACAGAACAGTGCTTGAGGTATGAATTCCAGGAGCACCAGACTCATTTGGACTTCAGAAATGGCTATATCAGGGCTTCCCTGGTGGCACAGTGGTTGAGAGTCCGCCTGCCAATGCAGGGGACACGGGTTTGTGCCCCGGTCTGGGAAGATCCCACATGCCGCGGAGCGGCTAGGCCCGTGAGCCATGGCCGCTGAGCCTGAGCGTCCGGATCCTGTGCTCCACAACGGGAGAGGCCACAACAGTGAAAGGCCCGCGTACCGCAAAAAAAAAAAAAAAAAAAAAAAAAAAAAAGAAATGGCTATACCAAAGGCGATAAGATTATTCTGAGTACCATATATATAAGACTTCTAACTGACAGTTTGGAATTCTGTGTAATTAGGAATCTATCATTTAACAAAACTCTATCTCAGAATAGATTGGAAGGTTTTGTATATCTTAAAAATAAATTATAGATAGGTACACTGAATTAACATTAATAACATTTTAGAATTATGTGAAGATCTAAATCATATTTTTAACTTTTATTGCATTTAATATTATCATGAGGAACATGAACATAAATCCCAAATCTAATTGTTAATATATATTAGGTTATCTTGTTGGCTATCTACATATGTCTATATAATGTATTTAAATAGACCTGTTTAAAAAATACATATAGAGATGTAGCTTTTAATTTAAGGTTGAACTTATATTGAGGTTAAAAGAACATTATCCAGGAAATGAAATATAAATTAAAATAAACTAATTTTTGTTTTTCTTGAATTAGTCCACACACACATACACACAAACCTTTGTAATATCACACCTCTGATCTCTATTACTTTTCCGCTCTTACTATAGCTTCTTCTTGACTTGCCTTCAAAATTCCAGAACAACATTACCCACTCTGAGAAGCCCAAATATTTAATGTCCCTTCCCTTTTCTGCATGAGTGGTTTGAAAAAAATCCCAGGTTTAGACTAACTGTGCTTTAAGAGTGAAGGAGAAGGGACCTTCAAGATGGCGGAGAAGTAAGATGTGGAGATCACCTTCCTCCCAACAAACACATCAAAAATATATCTACATGTGGAAAAACCCCTACAGAACACCTACTGAACACTGGCAGAAGATATCAGACTACCCAAAAGGCAAGAAAATCCCCACATACCTGGGTAGGGCAAAAGAAAAAAGAAAAAAACAAAGACAAAAGAATAGGGACAGAACCTGCACCTCTGGGAGGGACCTGTGAAGGAGGAAAGGTTTCCACACACTAGGAAGCCCCTTCGTGGGTGGAGACTGTGGGTGACAGAGGGGGAGTTTCAGAGCCACGGAGGAGAGCGCAGCAACAGGGGTGCGGAGTGCAAAGCTGTGAGATTCCCACACAGAAGATCCGTGCCGACTAGCACTCACCAGCCCGAGAGACTTGTCTGTTCACCCACTGGGGTGGGGAGTGGCTGGGAGCTCAGGCTTCGGAGGTCAGATCCCAGGGAGAGGACTGGGGTTGGCTGTATGAACACAGCCTGAAGGGGGCTAGTGCACCACAGGAGGGAGGGAGTCCAGTAAAAAGTCTGGAACTGCCTAAGAGGAAAGAGACCATTGTTTTGGGGTGTGTGAGGAGAGGAGATTCTTTCCCTGTCTGCCCACAGAAGGCAGAGCATCACCTAAATGAGCTCCAGAGATGGACACGAGCCGCCGCAATCAGCTCAGACACAAGAGATGGGAATGAAACGTTAACACTGCTGGTGCAGCCACCAAGAATCATGTGTGCAAGCACAGGCCACTATCCACACACTGCCCCCCCACCCCAACCCCAGGAGCCTGTGCAGCCCGCCACTGCCAAGGTCCCATGATCCAGGGACAACTTCCCTGGGAGAACACACAACATGCCTCAGGCTGCTACAACACCACACTGGCCTCTGCTGCCACAGGCTCGCCCCACATTCCAATTGTAACTATTGTACCCTTCCCTTCCCCTGGCATGAGTGAGCCACAGCCCCTTAATCAGCCACTGGTTTAACCCCATCCTGTCTAGGTGGGAACAGAAGTCTGAGGCAACCTACATGCAGAGGTGGGGCCAAAACCAAAGCTGAACCCCAGGATCTGTGTGAACAAAGAAGATAAAGGGAAATTTCTCCATGCAGCCTCAGGAACAGTGGATTAAATCCCAACAATAAACTTGAGGTACCCTGCATCTTGTGGAATAACTGAATAGACAATAAATCAACCCGAAATTGAGGTGGTGGGTTTTAGGAGCAACTGTAGACATGGGGTTTGCTGTTTGTGACTGAATTGTTCCTGATTTTTAGGTTTATCTTAATGTAGATTTTAGCGCTTGTTACCATTGGTGGATTTGTTTATTGGTTTGGTTGCTCTCTTCTTTATTTTTTATTACTTTTAATTTTTTTATTTTAATACCTTTTTTACTTTTTTATTTTAATTATTTTATTTATTTATTTATTTTCAATTTTTCTTCCTTTTCTTCTGAGCTCTGTGGCTGAAAGTGTCTTGGTGCTCTGCCCTAGTATCAAGTCTGTGCCTCTGAGGTGGGAGGACATTCGTTCAGGACATTGGTCCACCAGAAACCTCCTGGTTCCATGTAATATCAACTGGTAAAAGCTCTCCCAGAGATCTCCATCTCAGTGTTAAGACCCAGTTCCACTAAATGACCAGCAAGCTACAGTGATGGACACCCTATGCCAAACAAGAGCTAGACAGGAACACAACCTCACCCATTAGCAGAGAGGCTGCCTAAAATCATAATAAGGTCACAGACACCCCAAAACACACCACCAGATGTGGTTCTGTCCACCAGAAAAACAACATCCAGCCTCATCCACCAGAACACAGGCACCAGTTCCCTACATCAGGAAATCTACACAACCCACTGAACAAACCTTAGTCACTGGAGGCAGATACAAAAACAATGGGAACTATGAACTGCAGCCTGTGAAAAGGAGACCCCAAACACAGTAAGTTGAGAAAAATGAGAAGACAGAGAAACACACAGCAGATGAAGGAACAAGGTGAAAAGCTATCACACCAAACAAATGAAAAGAAAATAGACAGTCTACCTGAAAAAAATATCTGAGTAACAATAGAAAACATGATGCAAATTCTTGGGAATAGAATGGAGAAAATACAAGAAACGCTTAAAAAGGACCTAGAAGAAATAAGAGCAGATGAAAAACCACATAAATGAAATTAAAGATTCTCTAGAAGGAATCAATAGCAGAATAATGGAGGCAGAAGAATGGATAAGTGACCTAGAAGATAAAATAGTTGAAATAACTACTGGAGAGCAGAATAAAGAGAAAAGAATGTAAAGAATTGAGGACAGTCTCAGAGACCTCTGGGACAACATAAAATGCACCAACATTTGAATTATAGGGGTCCCAGAAGAGGATGAGAAAAAGAAAAGGTCTGAAAAATATCTGAAGATATTATAGTTGAAAAGTTCCCTAATATGGGAAAGGAAATAGTCAATCAAGTTCAGGAATCACAGAGAGTCCCATACAGGACAAATCCAAGGAGAATCACACTAAGACACATATTAATCAAACTATCAAAAACTAAATACAAAGAAAAAAGTTAAAAGCAGCAAGGGAAAAGCAACAAATAACATACAAGGGAAACGCCATAAGGTTAACAGCTGATCTTTCAGCAGAAACTCTGCAAGCCAGAAGGGAGTGGAAGGACATAATTAAAGTGATGAAGGAGAAAAACCTACAACAAAGATTACTCTACCCAGCAAGGATCTCATTCGGATTCAATGGAGAAATTAAAATCTTTACAGACAAGCAAAGGCTGAGAGAGTTCAGCACCACCAAACTGGCATTACAATAAATACTAAAGGAACTTCTCTAGGCAGGAAACACAAAAGAAGGAAAAGACCTACAAAAACAAACCCAAAACAATTAAGAAAAAGATAATAGGAACATACATATCAATAATTACCTTAAATGTAAATGGATTAAATGCTCCAACCAAAAGACATAGACTGGCAGAATGGATACAAAAACAAGACCCATATATATGCTGTCTACAGAGACCCACTTCAGATATAGTCACATATACAGACTAAAAGTGAAGGGATGGAAAAAGATTTTCCATACAAATGGAATTCAAAAGAAAGCTGGAGTAACAATTCTCATAACACACAAAATAGACATTAAAATAAGACCATTACAAGAGACAAAGAAGAACACTACATAAAGATCAAGGGATCAACCCAAGAAGAAGATATAACAATGGTAAATATTTATGCACCCAACATAGAAGCACTTCACTATATAAGGCAAATGCTAACAGCCATAAAAGAGGAAACCGACAGTAACACAATCATAGTAGGGGATCTTAACACCCCACTTTCACCAATGGACAGATCATCCAAGAGGAAAAAAAAAAAGGGAAACACAAGCCTTAAATGACACATTAAAAAAAATGGACTTAATTGATACTTACAGGACATTCCATCCAAAAGCAATAGATTTCACTTTCTTTTCAAGTGCTCATGGAACATTCTCCAGAATAGATCATATCTTGGGTCACAAATCAAGCCGTGTAAATTTAAAAAATTGAAATAGTATCAAGTATCTTTTCTGACACAATGCTATGAGACTAGATATTAATTACAGGAAAAAAAAAACTAAGAAATACAAACACATGGAGGCTAAACAATATGCTACTAAATAACCAAGAGATCACTGAAGAAATCAAAGAGGAAATCAAAAAATACCTAGAAACAAATGACAATGAAAACACTATGACCCAAAATCTATGGGATGCAGCAAAAGCAGTTCTAAGAGGGAATTTTATAGCAATAAAATCCTACCTCAAGAAACAAGAAAAGTCTCAAATAAACAAACTAAACTTACACTTAAAGCAATTAGAGAAAAAAGACCAAAAACACCCACAAAGTTAGCAGAAGGAAGGAAATCATGAAGATCAGATAAGAAATGAAGGAAACAAGAGCAAAGATCAATAAAACTAAAAGCTGGTTCTTTGAGAAGATAATTGATAAACCATTAGCCAGACTCATCAAGAAAAAAAGGGAGAAGACAAATCAATAGAATTAGAAATGAAAAAGGAGAAGTAACAACTGACACTGAAGAAATACAAAACATCATGAGAGATTACTACAAGCAACTCTATGTCAATAAAATGGACAGCCTGGAAGAAATAGAAAAATTCTTAGAAATGCACAATCTGCCAAGACTGAACCAGGAGGAAATAGAAAATATGAACAGACCAATTCCAAGCACTGAAATTGAAACTGTGATTAAAAATCTTCCAACATACAAAAGCTCAGGAACAGATGGCTTCACAGGCGAATTTAGTCAAACATTTACAGAGGAGCTAATACCTATCCTTCGTAAACTCTTCCAAAATACAGCAGTGGGAGGAACAATCTCATTCTACGAGGCCACAATCACCTTGATGCCAAAACCAGACAAAGATGTCACAAAGAAAGAAAACTACAGGCCAATATCACTGATGAACATAGATTCAAAAATCCTCAAGAAAATACTAGCAAACAGAATCCAACAGCACTTTAAAAGCATCATACACCATGGTCTAGTGGGGTTTATCCCAGGAATGCAAGAATTTTTCAATATATGCAAATCAATCAATGTGATACACCATATAAACAAAGTGAAGGATAAAAACCATATGATAATCTCAATAGACAGAAAAAGCTTTCAACAAAATTCAACACCCATTTATGATAAAATCTCTCCAGAAAGTAGGCATAGAGGGAACTTACTTCAACATAATAAAGGCCATATATGAAAAACCAACAGCCAACATTGTTCTAATTGGTGAAAAACTGAAACCATTTCCTCTAAAATAAGGTACAAGACAAGGTTGCCCACTCTCACCACTACTATTCAACATAGCTTTGGGAGTTTTAGCAACAGCAATCAGAGAAGGAAAAGAAATAAATGGAATCCAAATCAGCAAAAAAGAAGTAAAGCTGTCACTGTTTGCAGATGACATGATACTATGCATAGAGAATCCTAACGATACTACCAGAAAACTACTAGAGCTAATCAATGAATTTGGTAAAGTAGCAGGACACAAAATTAATGCACAGAAATCTCTTGCATTTCTATACACTAAAGATGAAACATGTGAAAGAGAAATTAAGGAAACACTCCCATTTACCACTGCAACTAAAAGAATAAAATACCTAGGAAAAAACCTACCTAAGGAGACAAAAGACCTGTTTGCAGAAAACTATAAGACACTGATGAAAGAAATTAAAGATGATACAAACAGATGGACAGGTATACCAAGCTCTTGGATTGGAAGAATCAACACTGTGAAAATGACTATACTACCCAAAGCAATCTACAGATTCAATGCAATCTCTATCAAACTACCAATGGCATTTTTCACAGAACTAGAACAAAAATTTTCACAATTTGTATGGAAACACAAAAGACACCAAATAGTCAAAGCAATCTTAAGAAAGAAAAATGGACTGGAGGAATCAGGCTCCCTGATTTCAGACTATACTACAAAGCTACAGTAATCAAGACAGTATGGTACTGGCACAAAAACAGAAATATAGATCAATGGAACAGGGTAGAAATCCTAGAAGTAATCCCATGCACCTATGGTCACCTTATCTTTGATAAAGGAGGCAAGAATATACAATGGAGAAAAGACAGCCTCTTCAATAAGTGGTGCTGGGAAAACTGGACAACTACATGTAAAAGAATGAAATTAGAACAGTCCCTAACACCATACAGAAAAATAAACTCAAACTGGATTAAAGACCAAAATGTAAGGACAGACCCTGTAAAACTCTTAGAGGAAAACGTAGGCAGAACACTCTGTGACATAAATCACAGCAAAATCCTTTTTGACCCACCTCCTAGAAAAATGTAAATTAAAACAAAAATAAACAAATGGGACCTAACGAAACTTAAAAACTTTTGCTCACCAAAGGAAACCATAAATAAGACAAAAGACAACCTTCAGAATGGGAGAAAATATTTGCAAATGAAGCAACTGACAAAGGATTAATCTCTGGAATTTACAAGCAGCTCATGCAGCTCAATATCAAATAAACAAACAATCCAGTCCAAAAATGGGCAGAAGACCTAAATAGACATTTCTCCAGAGAAGATATACAGATTGTCAAGAAACACATGAAAGGGTGCTCAACATCACTAATCATTAGAGAAATCAAATCAAAACTACAATAAGGTATTACCTCACGCCAGTCAGAATGGCCATCATCAAAAAATCTACCCACAATAAATGCTGGAGAGGGGTGGAGAATAGGGAACCCTCTTGCACTGTTGGTGGGAATGTAAATTGATATAGCCACTGTGGAGAACAGTATGGAAGTTCCTTGAAAACCTAAAAATAGAACTACCATATGACCCAGCAATCCCACTACTGAGCGTATACCCTGAGAAAACCATAATTCAAAAAGAGTCATGTACCACAACATTCATTGCAGCACCATTTACAATATCCAGGACAAGGAAGCAACCTAAGTGTCCATCAACAGATGAATGGATAAAGAAGATGTGGCACATATATACAATGGAATATTACTCAGCCATAAAAAGAAATGAAACTGAGTTATTTGTAGTGAGGTGGATGGACCTAGAGTCTGTCATACAGAGTGACATAAGTCAGAAGGAAAAAAGACAAATACCACATGCTAACACATATATATGGAATAAAAAAGAAATGGTTCTGATGAACCTAGGAGCAGGACAGGAATAAAGACACAGATATAGGGAATGGACTTGATTCAGGACATGGGGTGGGGGAAGGGTAAACTGGGATGAAGTGAGAGAGTGGCATGGACCTATATATACACTACCAAATGTAAAATAGCTAGTAGGAAGCAGCTGCTTTGCACAGGAAGATCAACTTGGTGCTTTGTGACCACCTAGAGTGGTGGGATAGGGAGGGCAAAGGGAGACTCAAGAGGAAGGGGCTATGGAGATATATGTATACATATAGCTGATTGACTTTTCTATACAGCAGAAACTAACACAACATTGTAAAGCAATTATACTCCAATAAAGATGCTAAAAAAATAAAAAGAGTGAAGGGGGAAAATAACTGGGTTAAACAGGAATCCCCTTTAGAAGTATGGGAATTCAAAAATGGAACCCTTGAGCTTTAATAATACTAGTCCTGTTTCTTTTCCCACAGGTCAGTCTTTCCAGATCAAATTATGTCAACTATGAAATTTGAAATTATGTCATCTGTCAATGCCCTCAAATTATGAACTAATTTCATGTGCATGTGATATAAATTATAGGCCCTAGGAATACTTGTTATCATTAATCTTACCCCACATCACATCACACATATTACAATGAAATGAATTAACTGTACTTTTAAACTGTATAATATCAAGAGTTTATTTATATTTTTCTTTTTGAAGTTATTTTAGTTCATTTAATTTACAACAGATATAACTGATCTGCAAAAATTCCTTATATCAGACAACCACTGAGAACTGAGTTTTTTAAACAAAATATGGTTTTCAATCATAATTATATTTTATGAACTTTACACTTACCTATTAAAAAGCATAAAAATCTTCAGATTTTCTCCAGACATGCATTACAGTTATTGAGGCTGTCTTTTTCTCTTCTTATAAACCATTCATCATGAGGAAGAATTGATTTTTGTAAGACCAATAGCATTTGCATTTAATTTCTTTCCTTTCCAAGGCAAATATATTATTTGTTCTAGGAACTGCACTAGACAACTAAAGCAAGGGCAAAGTCACCTTCAATACCTCAAGTTTTAAGTTTACTCTTTTTATATGTTCTTGAAAATGGCAGAGATTGTGTGGTTGAAACACTACAGTGGCCCCATTTTGTGCTTAGCCTGCTAGATTAGAAGATCTATTGTGTAGTATACAACCCACTTCCTTAGCTAGTCTTGAGAGTCACCTTATCATATTAGGAGAAAATGCTTCTTTCGATTTCTCCATATGTGGAATGACGCTGCAAAGAGTAAGATATATGTAAATTTCAGCTCCCTAAATTTGTCCAAATGGCTTAGGAAACAGTTTCATTAACATTCTGGCTTTCTGTAAACTACAAGATTCAAATTCCCTTTTTTCCTTGTCCTGTGTAGGTTTACCAAGATTCGAATTTAAATGACCCTTTAGAGTATATTGGGTTGGCCAAAAAGTTTGTTTGAGTTTTTCATTACATCTTAAGGAAAAGCCCAAACGAACTTTTTGGCCAACCCAATACAAGATCAATAGTGTTTATAACTGCTTGGTTGTATCTGGCTCCCATAGCACATTTCACATCTTCCAGGATACATTTCTAGCTTCCATATTGGAAAAAAAATCTGCTTGCATAATTTCTGTTGCTGGCTCTAACTTCAACTCTGATTCCTTCTCTAGAATCAAAATTTCACAAAATTCTGGTAACAGGTAGTCTGATCCAATAGTTTCAAAGTCATTCTAATTTTTAGACTTAGAGTTGTGGCCATATCTTCTAATCTTTATCATTGCATCTGAATAATTTGAGACTATGCTGGGAAGGTCAAGTATAGACCTCCTTTTGATAACTAAAAAGGAATTTGATTGCTGAGGAAATGGTGTAGCTGTGGAATTTTAAAACTAATTTATCTGCCCCAAATCAAGAGATTGTGAAAGCTAAAAAGTAAGTTGTTTTGTAGAAGAAACAAAGAGATCCTTAAAATTATGGACTAAGAATCAAAAACTTCCAGTAATTCAGATTCAGAAATATTTGTAATCTGAAAACAGGAATAGGAATATTACTTTTTATATTTTTCTTTGTCTATTCTATTTCTGATATGCTTTGATAATCATGTATGCATGCTATAATATTAAGAGGGAAAGATAGAAACATAAATTGTAGCTAAGTAATTACCTTAGCTCTCTGAAAATTAAACCTGTTTTAAAATATTTGTCTATTTTTACATTCCTGAAAAATGATAATTGAAATGTATTCTGTTGAAACTAAGGGGATGTCTTTGTTAGCATCCTATAGAATAAAAACTATATTTTCATATAGTGGAAGACAGAAAATATGCACTAAAATATGCCAACCTTTATAACATCTTCATTAATAACCTTCCTAAAACCTGTTGATATATTCAGCAGCAGAGGGCTCAGGTTTTCTCAGAAATGAGTTTTGCAAGAGTATTTCTCTGTGCTCACATCCTCTAGCTCCGCCAGATATTCATAAAGAATCCAATTATTATCTCCCATGTAACCATCTATGAAGCATTCTAGGATGGGTTGTTTTATTGCTTTAAACTTGGATCTGACTCTTTAGTCCTACGGAATAAGTCAGATTTTGCCAACTTGAATAATAAGGTAGAGTGAGTTACATATAATGGGAAATAACATGAGAAAAGGCAAAGAAAAGTAAAATATTATGGCATAATTAATAACTACAAGCGAATTTGTATATCTCAAACATGTATTTGGGAATCAAATCTTTAGGTAAAGCAGTGAGACATGGCCCTGTGTGTCAAATAAAAAGCTTAAATGGCCTGTCAGGTAATTGTCTTTAAAATCAACTGGTCAGAATAGTGCTGTGACTGTATATACATTTAAGAAAGACAAGCCTAATGCACAATAAGAGGAAGATTTAAATATATGTCTTTTGAGATTTTCTCTCTTTTATGTATGTGCGTGTGTGTGTGTGTGTGTGTGTGTGTCTGTGTGTGTACAATTTATTGTAATTATTTTAATAATATCATTGGGGAAGGGGAAGTAAATATATCTATGTTGCATCCACCATCTTGAACTAGGAGAATAAAATAATTTGCCTTACATTGTGATATGTATATAATATTTTTATATACAGTAAAATAATATATATTATATACATACAATAATAAATTAATGCTTACATTGAAATTTCCAGAACACAATTGTACAAAATATTTCCAATTATACAAACTATTTCTAAAATGGATGAAGCTGAGCATTGAATAAATAATCTACTCTGTTAAGATATAGTTCCAAAAATAATTTTTACTTATTATTTGACAGAATTAAATGATACTTTTCAAGCTTTGATTTGGAAAGTATAAAAACAATAATTTTTATGTTAATACTTAAGTTGTTGGGCTTGTTAATTTTGAAGCTCTCTTGATAGGCAGAGACTATGGGAACTTGTCCTCATCTACCTCATCACATCCAGTTAATACTGTTGTTGTGTGTGTGTGTGAGAAAATTCTTAATTCAAGTCTAAAACATCTCCTATTCAACTGGTATGTTAACAGTGTAATCTACTGATAATGATTCTGCTGCCCATTCTCTAGTACTGAAGCCCTGAAAGTGGCTTTCAAAACTAATTAATTAAACATGAGTTCTTCTGAACTTCGAAAATTTTATGTAGTCCCCAAAGAATTCCTAGAAAGGAAAGTAATATATGGAAAACTTGCATTATACAGCTAGATTATCAGCAGAATGTGAAGGTTATATTTAAATCTTTACCTAATACTGAATATTCTAGTCTTTGATGAACACCATCCAAGCAAAGTTTCAACAGATGTCAATATAAGGTTAAATTGTCCTTTTTTACTCTCCATTCAAAAAGAAATTTTCAGTGGTAACTAATTTTATGGAAGTTAACTTTGAAAATGTTTTTGCTTTTATTTAGGGAAAAGAAAATCTAAATAAAACTAATGATTTTTTCTTAAAGATAATGTAGAAGGCATATATATGTACACACACATATATGATCTTCTTGTAATAAAAACATCCAGATTTGATGACATCCACAAAAAAGCGATTTTTCACAATTAGCTAATTTTAATATGGGAAATACTGAAAATAAAATTCTTCTTTAAATATACGAGGTGCAGTTTTCCATATTTAATACATAAAGAGTCAATCTATTGACTATGTGAATGTATTAATATTAATTCTGTGATATGGATGCAAATTAATATAAAATATAATTTTATTTATATTAGTTTATTTTGAGAGATGGGGAGACGGTGAGAATTTTGCAATTTTAATTTATCTCCTTTTCCCATGGGATTTTAACCCTAATATAGCTGTCTTCCTTAACGTTAGAAGATTCTGAGTTGGCAGGGAATTGAATGTCTTAACCAGAAGATTTGCAATCTGCCTGCTTATATAATATGAACAATTGGAGTTAGGAGCTATATATGTTTTCAATTCCTTTTACTATTTTTTTTCTTGTCATTTCAACACTCATATATGAGCCAAAATGAGTTGACAAATAAAAATAAGCATCCTTCTAAAGTGCACAGAACCTAGAAAAAGAAAGATTCATAAGAACAACAGCAAAAAAGAAACATGGCAAATTAGACTTGCTGGAGAAGAAAGATGGCAACAAGAGTAGTAAATAATCAAAAGCTTAGTGAGAATCAATTGCATATCATAAATTATTTCGTAGACCTAAATACTAATATTTCCTAATTAATTCATTCAGTAAACACCCTTGAGTTCTGAGTTAGTAGCCTTGAACTTTGAGGGAAAGGAATATCTCAAAACAGAGTAACATGACATAAAAAAAGAAAGAATGAGGAAAATGATTAAAGATTTAGTGAATATATCCAGAACATCTGACATAGGAGTAACTGATGTTTCAGAAACAGGAAAAGAAATAGTTAATATAAAAGAACAATAATTAAGTACATAATGGAAGATTTCCCAAACTGAAGAAAGATGCCAGGTTGTACACTGATACAAAACTGAACCAGACTGAGTGGGGTAGGGGGTAGGGGGACACAGTAATCTACTCATTAGAAGAAAAAAATATCAATTTCTAGGATGAAACAACAAATTAACTTCAGAGGATAATGAATCAGGCTGCCACTGGAATTCTCAACTGCTATATAAAAGTTAGGAAAAGTTTATGAAAATAAAGCACAGTTGTCAGGAATCCTATGCCCATCTAAACTAGCTTTCTTCTACCAAGTAGAAAGTAAAGTGTTTAAAAGTAGACAATAATTCAAAAACTGTATCACCTGTGTGTGTCTTACAAAGAGAGTGCTTGAGAAAAGCTTTTAATCAAACAAAAAATGATGCAAAACACATACATAATTATGAGACTATAACCAGTTGTATAGTGTATCAAATCAATGCTAAAACCAAATTAATTTTTGTTTTTTAGGTGTTAAGAAGTATGGACAGCCTAAGGGATAAATCACATTAAGCACTAAAATGTAATTTTAATATTTTAGCATTCCTTCAACCGGATCACGTTTTTATAATATATAACCCCTAAAGGCATATATAAAAGAACAAATACTAATATATTAATTGATGCCAAATTTGAAAGAGAAAAAATGCATCATGAACCAATGAAAATTACAAAAAATTTAGTACATAGCATTTGTCTTTAAAAATTGATGTGTTTTCTCATAAAATTTTCAAAAAATGTAAGGATGTTATCTTTCTAAGTTTTTTTAAAATAAAACTCAAGAAAATGTGAGTATAGTCTAGGAACTATAATTCACTGCATCTTAATTTTTTGTTGTTGTTGCTTAAAGTGAAATTCTGAGGGACAATTGAACTAATAACAGTAATTTTGCCAAAAGAAAACAAAGTTTTTTATGCAATTGTTGTTAATTATCTTAACTGGGAATAATTAAAGAAAACTCTTGTTTTCATACTACATTTTGATCTAATTAATGAGATTTTTGTAGTAGTCAGAATCAAAATGATAAATAATAAGAGCAAAAGTAAATACAATTTTGACTGAATATAATAAAAATAATTGATTCAAAACTAACATCATTTCAACTATTAATTTTCATAATAAGAAACCAAAAGATCATATCTAAAATTGCTAACTTAAGAGGGAGCAATATGCGAACGCCATTCAGATTAGAAATCTGGATTGTAAACTGATTGTAAAGTGATGGAATATGGGTCATATTGATGCTGAAGTTGTGTTTGGCTCAATATTTTTAATTAAGTAATTAATAATTAATTTTAAGATAAAATTGGTTCATGCCATATAAAACAAAATTATATAATGCTCTTGAAAAAAGTGATTTATCTGGTAACAGCAGGTCTGAACTACCATTGAAAGGTAAGAATCAATGTAACCCAAGCGATAAATGGCCATACCCTCTATTTTTTCATCATTTGTGCCAATCCTTATCATGTACCTAAATTTAAGTCAGAGTATCCAATAATATTTACTATCACAATTGCATCCTATTTTCTATAGTAAAGTTAAAATAAAATTTCCTTGGGTCCATATCTTTATAAAAATTAGAAATATGACATTTCACTGATAGGTTTTTCTTAAATTAAAAAAAATCACAATTTTTGAAGGAAAGAACATTTTGTGTGTGTTTATGTGAAAACATATCTTTACAAAGAAATTCAAACTAAATGCATTATTAGGCAAACAAGTGTAAGAACTGTAAAGGATATTTTTTAAAAAATGAACCGAGAAATGAACTAAAACTTTAAATTAATTGTTTTTCAATAAAAATAATGTGTTTCTAAGACGAAAAATGGTATACTTAGTTTAAAATGTTTTCTCTTCGAAATATTTTCAAATTGAAAATCTATGAAAAACCGCACATTTACTACATTATAAGAGATACATGCAACTTAAAATGCAAATCTATCCAAAATGATTATTGATCTGTGTATTGAAAATATGGCCAAGAATTTATAGCATTAGTTTTTTGGAAAAAATAAGTCTTTTGTCATTTTCTACTAGGTGTTGAGAACATGAATATAAATATCAATGCTCATTCTAAGTGTATTAATGCTGTTCATTAACTTTGGTGCCTATGGCAAGCACAGTATTAGGAAATGATGAATTTATTATGTTAGAAAAGTCTTAAATATGTATGTAGTATGGCCAGTCTTTACCATTTGACACTTCCTGTTTCAGCAAATACACAGCAATTTCACAAAAACATATAAATGTTTAATACAACAGCTAATAACCATGCAGGAGAAGAGAATGTTTTTAAAAAATCAACGTACTGAGCCTTTATGCATAAAACCCTGAAATGCAGGAGGAAGGGGAGCTGGGCAAGTAATCGGTCATAACCACCAGGGTACATCTGTGGCTACTTTCACTGGAATAAGAATAAAAGGCTTATAAAGATATAGTAACACTCATCTTCTAATGTCTGAGGTAGTCCATAATTAGTAATACATATATGGCTAATTTTAGGACCAATAACACTGGTTATTTATAACTGGTCTTCTCATTTACGACTTTGTAATCAAACTATGGTGGCCTCTCTGGTCCACCTCTAGCCCAGTAAAGATGTAGTCTCACTATATTGGGTAAATAATTTTGGAATTTTTGCCAAATCTTGCTAGCTCTTCCAAGTAGTTCATTAAATTTTATTTTTGTTACAGGTAAATCCTATATAATTTCTGTTGCTTTCTGGGCTTGAATCTTCTGTTTGCTAAAGCTTGAAATTGGTACAACTCATTTTGTTTTCTATCATCTCTCTAGGAGTAAACTTTTGAAGTACATTTGTAGAGCACAACAGCAGAAAGAGCAAGTAAACAGAGTGAGGATTATTAAAAGAACAATCTATTTCAACTATCTTGTTAAATTGAGAGTTATAAATAAAACCAGAAAAAATAAGACTTCATGATATAAAACATTTAGTATATATTTTAAAAAGGATCCTAAACAAGCCAAGGAAAACACTTAAACAATTTCTGATACCTCTGACTCAGTTTTCTGTCATTAATTCTTGTCTGACAGTTTGGGGTCAGCTGGCTACCACTCAAAGTCATATGTTTGTTTTGCTGCTTCTGGGTTTCTAGTCTGCCCGTCAAGAATTCATCCACTTTTGTACAGATAGAGTGATGGAGATCTTGATTCTTAGAAGCCATGGCACAGCTCTTTATTTTGAAGTTCTAAGGCTGTATTAGTTAGATGTTTCTTTCAGAGGAATTAATAATTGGCCTCTAGTGTATTGCGGGGAGCCTCAGGCAAGGTGAGTGGAGAGCAGAAACTGCCTACTGATGAAATAATGGATAGATTGTGTTGTTTTATTACAGTCACAACATCTGAATGACAAAGAGTAGAATCCTCTATTGGGGGTAAATATATGAACATATCTGTAATTACTTTTAAAGACAAAAATTTTGATGTAAGAATGTATTATAGACTTGAAAGGATTAGCAAATCTCTAGGGTGTTTCATTACATCCCAAAGGGTTTGAGCAACATTCATCACTCCAAGACAGATATTTTAGATTAGCAATTAAATATTTTATAAGCATTTTTATTGTAATCATTTATTTACACTTAAATATTTGTATGTCACTATACATCAAAAAAAAAGGAGGGATGAAATCACTGAAACATAGTCTAAATAACACTTAACCTATATAAAATTAGTTTAGAAAATATCGATCTTATCTCTTCGATTTGAGAGACTTCCCACAATGGATGTTCAAAAAACAGGCAAGCTTATAATACTTTTGAGTTAATGTAAAACATATGGGCACACCAAAAATACCTATTTATTTCCATCATCCTTCCTTTCATAAAGTGAGGAGTACACTTTGAATGCTGAATATCAGCTATATGGGTAGCATCTAATAAAATTTATTTGGAGAGGAAACCTCAGGAGTTTATTCTTCCAAATTTAAAAATCTGTGATTGACTGCAATTCACATAGTTTGCATCATCACTGAAATTTAGAAAAAAATTTTATTTGTATTGACATATTAAAATTTTCTGACCTTGGGGGGAAAATCACTTGAAAATAAAAAAAAAATGCCATTCAACTGAGGGAAGACTTGGTGCCAGTGTATAAGGAATTATATCCTTGGAAAATTCCTTAACCAGGGTCATAATATTAATACATTAAAAGTAAGCATGACAGAAAGTAGCATAATAACCATTAAAATGTTTAGTTCTCCCAAAGTGATGAGTTCTTGTTTTATGATTTGAGTAAACCTATATTCATGGTAAGAAGAAGCAAAAAAGCAGAAATTAAGAGATCTGAGAACTGAAAGTAGATATATAGGTAAGGGAATAAAACTTGTATTACCTGAGTAGAATACAGAGAAGAGAATGGATAATTATGTGTTCCGCCATTTGGAGAGCAGATCATAGTTCAGGATGAGTTTTCTATTCTTTTGCATTACCTGTTATCCCACATTTTACTTGTACTTTGTTTACTGATATCAGTGTACCATTGTATGTATGTATTTAAACACATATGTAATCATAATACACCATGTTAATGTTAATATCTAAGTTTTATATTTTAGTTTTAAACAAAACTGACTTTATTAGCCTAATACAATGCATATGTTTTATTGATTTTGTTATTTTAATCAGAATTATATGAAGATCAAAGCATTTTATATGCAGTGAAGAAATAAGAAAAAAAACTATTGCATGTAATTTAGTACATTTGTTCTCTGTATTTTTATGAATCTTGTACTCCTTAGGAATATTTTAGATATCCGACATTTATTCTCTAATTATTTCAAGGTCTTAAGTGAAGTAACTCTGTAAATTGCATGATATGTAACATCACCTGAAGTTTAAAAGAAACATTTTTTTTATAATTATGTATTTTATTTTACTTGAAACACGTATTTGAGCAAAATTTGTGGATCTCTAAATTTGAAAGACATAATTTTCCTCTGTGTGTTGTGGCTTTCTTACTCATATACCCACTCTCCGAGTTTTATTTGGCTTCTAAGAACTAAATGTCTCTTGTGTTTATAGCCAGCCCTTATTAGTGTGAGAGATTCATATTCCCATTGTGCATTTTTATCAATGAAAGCTCTCAAAGTGTCAGTCATAATAGCATTTATTTTTAATCCTTTTCATCTTGCAATTGGTCTTTTAGGTTGTGCAACTGTCCCTTGTCTCATGTGTCCAAAGAGGTCAGGGTTGTTACCATGGCCAGCAGTATTCATGCTATCACCACAGCTGCCATATTTTCAGCTTACCTTTTATAATCAATCTAGCACTTCTGCTTAACCTCAGACATCAGCCTTGGCCACTCCAGATAATGATCTGAATTTACAAAGAAATTTACTCTCCGTTTACTTGTGCAGGGGCCATTCTGGAAGCCTCTGCAGTCTTTCCCTGGATCCACCATATCTGCTCACTTTTGGTTACTCTTTACATGAAATATCTCTTTTCTATCTTTCAACTTATGCTGTCCTTAGAACCAAAGTGAGTCTCTTATACACATCAAATAGCTGGACCCTATTTTTGTAATCCATTCTCTCAATCTATGTCTTTCGATTCAGGAGGTTAAACCATTTACAGTAATAAGTAATAATTCAGTATTTTAATCCATTTGAAGTAACTACTGATAGGTAAGAACTAACTATTGCCATTTTGTCATTAATTTTCTGTGTCTTAGAGCTTTTTGCCTCCCATTTCCTCCCTTGCTATCTTTGTTTTTAGTTGATTTTTTGTGGTGACATGTCATGATTCTATTCTCATTCCTTTCGTGTATATTCTATAGATATTTTTGTGGTTAGCATTAGTGCCTACATATAATATTCTAAAGTTAAAACAATATATTTTAAACTGATACCAACTTAACTTCAATCACATGCAAAGTTCTGTTCCTTTACAGCCCTTCCTCCCCCTTTGTAGTACTAATGCCACAAATTATATCTTTTCATAGTGTGTATTCATTAATATTGATTTATAATTATTTTTATGGTTTTGCTTTTTAAATCCTTTAGAGTAATAAAAAGTGGAGCACATCAAAATTATAATAATACTTCTTTGATATTTGTCCATGTATTTACATTTTTTTTTTACTGGAGAACTTTATATCTTTGTATGGTCTTGAATTACTGTGTAGCATTCTTTCAGTTCAACTTGAAGAACTCCCTTTAGTATTTGTTATCGAGCAGGTCTAGTGGTACTGAACTTCCTTAGCTTTTTTTTTTTAATTTTATTTATTTCTTTATTTCTTTATTTATTTTTGGCTGTGTTGGGTCTTCGTTTCTGTGCGTGGGCTTTCTCTAGCTGCGGCGAGCGGGGGCCACTCTTCATCGCGGTGCACGGGCTTCTCACTGTCGTGGCCTCTCTTGTTGCAGAGCACAGGCTCCAGATGCGCAGGAGTAGTTGTGGCACATGGGCCTAGTTGCTCCGCGGCATGTGGGATCTTCCCAGACCAGGGCTGGAACCCGTGTCCCCTGCATTGGCAGGCAGATTCTCAACCACTGTGCCACCAGGGAAGCCCCCCTTAGCTTTTGTTTATTAAGAAATGTCCTAATTTCTTCCTCACTTATGAAGGACAGTTTTATTAGATTTAGAATCCTTGACTGACAGTTTTTTTCTTTCAGCATTTAAAATATATCACATATACATACTCCAATAAAGATGTTAAGATAAAATTTTTAATTAAAAATATAAATGAAATATATCACCCACTGACTTCTGGCCTGCAAGGATACTGCTGAGAAATCCATTGATAATCTTACTGAGGATCCTTTGTCACTTTTCTCTTGCAGCTTTCAAGAATTCTCCTTTCATGTTTGGCATTCAGCAGTTTGATTATAATGTGTCTCTCTGTAGGTCTTTTTGGGTTTGTCCAATTGGATTGTGCTGAAATTCTTAGATTTGTATATCCATGTATTTTCTCAAATTTGGGAAATTTGTGGCACAGCATAAAGTCTCACAAATCATTATTAAATAATAAGAACACCCTTCATTTTAATTTAAATTGTTTTACTTTGAAATAATTTTCACTTACATGCATACATTTAATATCAGCATTGGTACAAAGAGTGTAATAAAAAGTGATATGCTTCACTTATTCCATCTTCCCTGAATAAAAAATATATGAATATATGTATATATATCTGACCCTTGAACAACACAGATCCATTTAAACACAGATTTTTTTCAATAAATACTTACTATGGTATTGGATGATCTATGGGGGTTGTTCCATTCCAACTGCAGATTTGGAGGGCTGACTGTAAAGTTTCAAGTGGATTTTCCACTGAGTGGATGGTGGGTTCCCCTAACCCACCCCATGTTGTTCAAAAGTCAATTGTAGGTATATAATATCCTACTCATTTTGTTTCTCTGATGAAACTGACTGATAGAGGCATAGATAAGAAAAACTTATCAAAGAGTGCTTTATGTTTAATATTTAATGAGTTAATACATTAAAAGTTTATCAGTTTTCTCAATATTAATAGACAAATATTTTGGTATAGCCCTTTCCTGTGCATTTCATTCTTATAAAGAGTTTCACTTAAAATGTCAGTATTCATAGATGTTCAGCCAATCATTTAGAATGTGCGTCGCAGCATGATGAAGCAAATATTTATTTTCAGTTTATTTGCTGAAGATTAACTATTTCTGTCATTATTATATCATAATGAACAACTAGCATTAATATATCTGAGAAGGTTTACCGTTGTTTCAAACACACATTTTGGTAATTACCAAACCCCATTGTTTCTTAACATTTCAAGTCTCATTAAAATAGGTAAAGTTAAATTTTGTTTTCTTTTTACTGTGAATTGGTTATTCTATTCTCTTTATCTCTAAGTATCAATACATTTTACCAGTGCTTTCGGTTATTAATATTTAAAGACAGGTATTCTGTTAAGAAAATTTGTCACCCAGGCAGGTATCAGATATTTCTAGTCTTCAGTCCCTTTGACAAATGCCCACTTTATCTTTATAGTTTTGTGTTAGTCAAAACTTATTTTGCTTGTGATTAAGCAAAATCAAGTCTAACTAGCTTGAGAAAAATACAATATTGGAAACTAGAAAATAGGCAGTTCAAACTCAGAAGTTCTCAGATCTGTGCTAATCTGCAGATTGACCTCATTCTTTATATTTTTATTTATTTATTTATTTTTGCAAATGTACTACCCTGCTTTTGAAAGAGTATGGCAGAAGTTCTGAGCATATGAGTGGCCACCCAAGGGTTCCGACATTCATTCTTCTGTTGAAATTTACATTTTGCATTACAAGACATTTATTGATAAGTTTGCTTCTTCACCTCCATATGATTTCAATATTATTGAAAATGGTGAACTTTCAAAAATGTATTTTCTTTCCTACAATTCCTAGATATTAAGAGCTCCTGAATTTTATGTTTAAAGTATAAATAATCTCACATCTCCTTTCAATAGTTCTCAAATTTCAAAGGTGTGGATCACTACTTTCTAATACCTATTTTACCTCATATCACCACCATTCATAAATTCCAGGTCCAATGACATATAAATTACTAGAACAAGAATAATTAGCGTTCCTTTTCCAGAGTTTTGTAATTGTGACAGAGAGGAAGTGAGAGATGACACATCTCTCATGTGGCTGGACAAGTCATTTTGGGATCTATGACAAGTTGAATCCACCATATGGATCGGAGGGCAAAAAATTCTTAACCTCTGGGAAAATAATCTGTAAGTAACATGAAGGATAGAGATGAGTAAAGTGATATGTAAATATGGTATAGAGCCTAGGATTCTGAAACCATTTTACTTCTTGGCTGTGATTCTATCTAAGGAAGGACTAGGTTCATTCTAGACTTTTGATCTAATTAATGAATTTGTGATATTATTTTGCTTAAGTGTTTTTGATGTTTATTATTTTCAATAAAAGTAAAATTAACTCATAAAGTCTAGCTGAGTTCTTATTGATAGTAGCTGAATAGCAGGGTACATACATACATACATTTCCTTTTCCCCCAATCTAAACTGGGAGCTAAAATGCATGAAAGAAAAAAAGAAAGAGAAAGAAAGAAAGAAAGAAAGGAAGGAAGGAAGGAAGGAAGGAAGGAAGGAAGGAAGGAAGGAAGGAAGGAAGGAAGGAGGAGAAAGAAAGAGAAAGAAAGAGAAAGATCACTAGATTAAATTGTACATGTGGTGGCAGTTAATCAGGTTTTTCTCACATAACTTCTTACATAACTGGGATACGTAATCTGTTCTCTTTCTCTTAAGTAGACAGGACTTTTTAATGAAAAAATAATTTTATAATTATCACCCAGAATCTTATTCATTTTTCAGTTCAATTTATCAGTTTTTCCCATTCATGATTGAGATTTTTAATGAAATATATATTCTATTTTTAAAATTTCATATGTATGTGTATATATATCTTTTTAAAAGTATTTTCACCATGCTATACATTACATCCTCAGAACTTATTTATCTTATAACTGTAAGTTTGTCTCTTTTGACCTTTCGGCTCTGTCTCTGCCAGGGCAAAGATGATACCTGTCGTCAGGCTCTATCGTGGTCTTGCTGCTGTCATAGGCAGGCCGGATCTCTTTACCCATACCTGTTCTATGACATATCTGCTGAGCTCTGGGAGCCAGGTGGCTTCATTGCCTACCCATAGCCCATCAAGTGCAGGCAAAGTCATTAAACAGTGGTCTGAAAGGGGCAGGGGCTGCAGACACCAAGCCCGACAATGATGGGATGTTTCCAGCTTCAGGGACCAGGGTGCTGGGACCTAGGGGTGCTGGAGTGGGAGTGTTGCTGGGAACAGGGGCTATGGGTTTGTAGGACATCCCCCACTCCTGGGCATGCAGATGGGTGCAGCACTAAGATTCACTTCTGAGTATATACACAAAACAGTTAAAAGCAAAGTCTCAAGGAGATATTTATACAAACATGTTCAATACTTACCATAGCCCAAAGTTGGAAACAACCCAGGTGTTCATCAACAGATGAATGGATAAATAAAATATGATATATATACACAATGGAATATTATTCAGCCTTAAAAAGGAGGGAGATTTTGACATGTCACAACATGAATGAGACTGAGGACATTATGCTAAGTGAAATAAGCCAGGCACAAAAGGGTAATTATAGTTCGATTCCACTTATATGTGGTAGTAACTTAGAGTAATCAAATTCATAGAGACAAGGTACTATGGTGATTGCCAGTGGCTGGGGAGAAAGGAATGAGAGTTGATATTTAATGGGTATAGGGTTTCAGTTTTGCAAAATGAAAAGAGGTCTGGAAATCAGTTGCACACAATGTGTACTTAAAAGCACTTGTACACTTAACATGATTAAGATGGTAAATTTTATTATGTGTCTTGTACCACAATTAAATTTTTTTAAAAAAATTAAGGACATTGGGGAGTGGTATCTTGTCCATTTACATAAGATAAGTAATGATTATTTTTTTCCTCAGTCAGTACTTAAATAAATGGTGTCTATGTTATTATATTTTCATTCAACATAATCTTCCTAATGATGGCAAACGGGTAAATTTTCATGAGGATTCTTGCAAGGTGAAAATATGTAATTGGTGGCTTTTAGTTTGTTTAAAGAAATGTGAACTCATTAGTTGATTAGAAAGTTATTCAATAGAATGAGGTGAGGACCTAAAACTCTGAAACTTAGGCCAGAGAAGGTGTGATTGAGTTTCAACAAGGAAGTATGTAACTGGTGGACATTTTTGGTTCTTATAGATTCCAAAACCCTTTCAACACAAAGGTATGCAATATTTAAGTCTTTATATCAGTACTCACCTCCACAGTTACATCTCATAAATTTTTAAAACCCGTATATCGGGCTTCCGTGGTGGCACAGTGGTTGAGAGTCCGCCTGCGGATGCAGGGGACGCGGTTTTGTGCCCGGGTCTGGGAGGATCCCACATGCCGCGGAGCGGCTGCGCCCGTGAGCCATGGCCGCTGAGCCTGCGCGTCCGGAGCCTGTGCTCCGCAACGGGAGAGGCCACAACAGTGAGAGGCCCGCGTACCGCAAAAAAAAAATAAAATAAAATAAAAAATAAAACACCTGTATATTTTATATCTCTGCTTATTCTTTCTGCTTTTGTGGATGAGATCCAGATATTTTTATACCCATGACAGAGAAAAATGAATCATTTTATCTTCTTGTATTCACCCAATGAAAAATTAAATTAACAAGAAGAAATGTAATTATTTTCAGGGCACATATTTCCATATCTATAAAGAAATTGCCTTAGCTTTTCATTAAGTTTAGGGAGTGGCTCACCCCCTAGTTAATAATTTGGTTATGCTATCTTATCATTTAGTGCTGGTCAATATTAGTAAGGTAGCTAACTTTTCAAAATCACTCAAAAAGTTAAAATTTGAGTGAAAGTTAAATATTCTTGGCAGATAATGTGAAGGTGATGACAGACTTCACTCTGACAATGACATTCTTTTTGACCTCTTTTTCAGTATTTCAGATTGTATAACTCCATAAATTTTTTTTCATCTGGCCAGGAACTCTATTAGCAAAGTGCATTCCCATCTTCAACTGTCAAGTAATTTATGATCTAATATTAGAGCAAGAGATATTTAAAAATAAATGGATATCTTTTCCTACTAAATGCATTAGACATCGTCTCATCTGACAAATTTAAAATTGATATTTTTCAACATGAGGGAAATATGGCAAGATATCAAAGTTTAAATTCACTCTATTCTATGAACCTATAGTATAATGAGCTGTCAGACATGTCAAAAACAATCACTGCCTGAATTTCTATTGGCTTTGAGCTTGAGGAAATGTCCTTTTCACTGTTTCTGTCTTCCATTCTCATTCACTATCAATGTTTTTTGAGGTTTTAGATACAAATTTTAACAACACATAGTATAGAAAAAACTCCTTCAGAATATTTTCTATAGTTTATAAGTCAAATACACTTCTTCCACAACTAACCCAGTCTTATTTTCTACACTTTAATAATATACATGGTGTTTCCATTCTTCCTTTTAGATACAGCACACATTGCCACTCATGTTGAATGAATAAATAGGTAGGCAAGTCTCACCCTTAAAATTATTAAATTTGTATTTATTTATTTTTTTTAACTATCAGTGGAACAACATATTATTTGCTAAGTAGACATCATAAGAATATATTGTTAACTCCCTTGACAAATGCAACTTGATGGAGATATTTAAAATCATAGAATTGCTTTATATTGAAACATTATTTCATAAAGAAAGTTTTTCTCATATTACTTCAAAAACATGAGAGAAGAGTTATAAAATAGCTTTTGCCGAAAAACAATGCTCTGTATCATTTCTCATGAGGTTAACGGGTGTCAAAGTAAAAACTATACCAGAGTCCATTAAGTTTATGGAATGATGAAATGATTTTGTTTATACATGATTTTTATTTCATGTCATTTTTAAGTGCATGATGCAATATTTTAGATATACAGACGTATAAAAAATGATATAACAAGCATCAGTGTGCCCGTCATTGAAATTTAAATGATAAAATAATAAAAATAGCTTTAAAATTTCCTGTCTAATACTCCCTGATCCCCACCTTAACTTCCCTCTCCATCCTACTCAATCCAAGGTAAATAAACACTCTCCAGAATGTGTATTTGTGTTTCACCTACATTTCTACAGATCCTTGCTACATATGTTTGTAAATAACATTTTAAATGCTATGTTATTTACCATGGGGTGCCCATTTTTTCTGTTATCTGCAGCATTCTGATTTCTTTCCAGGAATATAGTTTATACCATGTCATAAATATACTGGCATATATTAAAAACTGTTATGTTGATTAACATTTAGATTGTCACTTTTTTTTGATACAGCTAGCACTGTTGAGAACATCCATCTCTGAAATTTTTTATCTTCATAAACTGAAACTCTATACCCATTAAACACTAGCTCCCCATTTCCACCTCTTCCCAGCCCCTAGCAACCACCATGCTACTTTCTGTCTCTATGAATTTGATTACTCCAAGCACCTTATAGAAGTGGAATCAAAGTGTAATTGTCCTTTTTTCCTGGCTTATTTCACTTAGCATAATGTCTTCAGGTTTTTTCATGTTGTAACATGTATCCAAATCTCCTTTCTTTTTAAAGCTGAATAATATTCCGTTGTGTCAATATACCATGTTTGTTTATCTATTCATCTGTCAGTGCACACTTGGGTATCCATTCCACAATTTGGTCATTGTGAATAATGCTTTTATAAACATAAGTGTACAAATATCTGTTCAAGTCCCCATTTTCAATTCTTTTGGGTATATAATCAGAAGTGAAATTGCTAGATTATTTAGTAATTCTATGTTTAATTTTTAGAAAACTCCATACTATTTTTCCAAGTGGCTGCACCTTTTTATAACCTACCAGCAATGCACAAGTATTCCAATTTCTCCACATCCTCATTAATACTTGTTATGTTCTCGTCTTTTTTTTTTAAAAACAACAGTCATCGTTATCTGGGGATTTTTGATGGTCATCACCTGAGGGGTGTTACTGATATCTCTGGATAGATTTCAAGGATGCTGTTAAATATATACTACATACACAGGACAAGTCTCACAACAAAGACTATCCAGCCCAAGAGGTCAATAATGCCAAGTTGAGAAACCCTGCTTATACTTAATTAATTATTTTTTAACAACTTCATGAGTGTAAAATGGCATCTCACTATATATATTAAGATATATATGTATATGTATATATAATCTAATACTTGTTATGAAATAATTGTCAATTCCACATAAATTCTTATTGGAAAATTTATTTGAGTTACATTGATAGACTAAATTTACCAAGTCAACATTTACGATTTAATATTTTTAACCACATATTTATAGAGTAAATGTCTGCATTAATTTAGGTCTTCTTTTACATTTAATATTAATTCATATATTTATCTTCTTCAGCCATGCCACAATTTTAAGAAATTTAAACTGTCCTTGTGTCTTTTTCCCATCTTCTGTAATATTGTTTTTGGTATTTAATTTACACTTGTTTAAAAAATTATATATAGTTATTACTATTTTCTATTATTAATGTTGAAAGTTTACCAACATTTTGTCAATGTCTGTTTTCATCTTTGCTCCTTGCATCCCACTGCTATATTCATGTATTATGTTCCTTTATATTAAATTTATCTTTAAATTTCTCACAGGGGTTAATAAAGGAAACATCTTGCAAGGCACTAATAATAATAGACAAATTTTATGACGTTGAATGACAGTCCTGCTGACAGCAACTTTTTACACACAATAATAGGAACCAAAATACAATAGAATGATCTATTTAAAGTCTTGAAGAAAATAATTGTCAAGCTAGAATTCCATACCCAAGTAGACTGTCAATTATAGTGAAGATAGAATAAATACATTTCAAATATAATGAGAGTATTTTACTAGTAATTCTTCCCTCTAGCTATTCAACATCAGAGAAAAATAAAACCAGAACGAAGTGTGGTGCAAAAGCAATAGTGAAAAAGAATCCGATGGTAGCTGCTGTTTCTTTTTTTTATTTAATTTACCCTGCTAGTGACTCAGTGTGTTTTTCAATATGAAGACAAATAGCTTTCCTTAATTCTGGAGAAATCTTAGCCATTACATTTGTGTTCTATTTTTCTGGTACCTAATTCACACTTTTAAGTCCTCTAACATCTCGTGTTTCTTTTTCTTGTATTCTAATGGTGCATACTTCAGAGCACCTTATCCTTTACCTATTAGTTATTGTGTTATTTAAAAAATTTCACCATTATATGCTCATTTTCTATTTTATTATTTTCATATCTATTTTTTCTTTCATTCTATTTTCTTTGAGTTTACTTTGTTTCTGTTGTTTCTCAATTTTTATTTTTGCCTTTTAAAATGGACATTTGTCTTTTTTTTAAAGTAAGACTTTATTTATTTAGAGCAGTTTTAGGTTTACAGCAACACTGAGAGGTAAGAGATTTTCCATATATCCCCTGCCCCCACTATTTTTAATTCTCTAATATATTTTATAATTGTTTTTGTGAGCTTATTTTCAGCAAAAGTTATCTTTCTCAGTCGGGTTACGATGATCTGGGTTTAGACGTTCACTGCTTCTAAACCCAGGTATTTTTTAGGCTTTTCTTAGTTTTTTTTATTGCCATTGTTTTTGCAAACTTTATATTCTGCACTGTCATGCAGGCTCTAGATGCACACACTACAAGGATGGTTTCCTGTCTTTCACGTGGTACTTTTGCACACACATCTCAGGTTGGACAGCTATATTCTACCACAGATCTGGGCTGGTGATCAGAACTTTTCAAATCACCATCCTTGAATACCTGTAAAATGTAGTACATATACCCTTGAACCTGTTCTAAAGTTTCAGACCTGATTCTCCACTTAAGGGCGCCTTGTAGTTTCTATGGCTTCTAATTCCAGTAACTGCATGGTTAAACTTTCCTTCTTTTTGGGGGGAACATGGAAACTCTTTCTTGCTTTTGATACTGGCTACAAGTATAAATGCTTTATAAAATGTTCTATCTAGGAGATATGCATGCGCGCTCTCTCTCTCTCTCTCTCTCTCTCTTTCTCCCTCCCTCTCGCTCTCGCTCTATGTTCAGCATACCATGCTCCCTACAAGCCCCCTTCCTCGTTTATTTTCTGCTTTTTTATTTACATGGACAGAATTGTCCAGGGTAAGTGCCTGACACTGGTTAATATATTTAGTAAGTGATAGATTTAAAAGTATAACCTAAATTTCTTGGCTCCATGTTGAGAGATTTTGACTTTCTATGCAATAACACACTATGTACTCTCTCCAACCTATCTTCATTCTTCTCAAGAAAAAAAAAATCAACAATGTATCTCATGCTTCATGGAATTTCAAATTGAATTCACATACATTTTAGACAAATGAGCTATGCTTCTATAAAAGCTGTTCATATACCTTATGATTGATCTTAAATTTTAACCCCTTGATTATGTCTGAAATAACAAGATCATTTCATATACACTCTCTGAAATGGACTGAATGTTTATGTCCTCCCACCAAATTCATACGTTGAGACCCTAATCGCAATGTGATTTTATATGGAGGTGGGGCCACTGGGTAATTAAGTCATGAGGGTGGAGCCTTCATGAGTGAGATAAGTGTCCTTGTAAGAAGAGATCTGAGAGCTAACTAGTCCTCTTTCAAACATATAGAGATAATCAGCAACCTGAAACCCAGAAGAGCATCCTCACCAGAACCTGACCATTCTGGCACCCTGAGCTCCCTGATCTCAGACTTCTAGCCTCCAGAGATGTGATGAATAAATTTCTCCTCTTGAGAAGCCATCCAGTTTATGGTACTTTGTTATAGCAGTTCAAGCTAAGATACTCTATCTTCTATGATAAATGAGAAACATTTTTTTAACTCAAAGTATACTTGAGGAACAAATAAAAAGTGAAAATTTTCACTTTTACCAAGTTAATTTGAAAAATGGTAAGAATTACTGTGTATGTAATACTTTTAAAGTCACTGTATTATATGCTGACAACAAATACAAAAATTTATGTGATATTAGCAAAGTAGTAAAGAAATAACAATAACAAAAATGGCAACACTTGTTTTTCAACAGAAACCAACTCCACAAATTTGTGTGTAGTTGAGAAATGTGTGTCTGATTCTTCAAAGGAAAAATTACATCATATTCTGTCATATTCCCATAAAACTTCTGTGGAGTTTTATACAGAAGGCAAAAATTGTTGTTATAAGGCTTCAGTGAACCACACTGTTGAATTTTTAAGACTACTCTGGGACTTACAGCTAGTAACAATAAGGTTTCAAGACAAATTGTCTTACCGTGATCAGGTCAGTAACTTGGCCATAGAAGTCAAATAAAAGTAATGCAAATTAATTCTAAATGAAAGCTAAACCAGGGTTTAGGAAATTGGTTGTTGTGTCTTTCAAAATTAGAAAAAGAGAAGAAATGAAAAACAGTGAAGAGAAAAATATTTAAAAAGAGAATAAGAGGACTGAAAATTGTAAGTTATTATATAGCAACTTGAATTGTGTAATAAACAAATTTATTAGAAACACAGAGTTTCTTTCTTAGTCAATTATTCGGTTAATACTTGCTTGTCTGTTTCGTTCCACACATGCTTGAGTGTGGTAACGTGTTGTTTGGTGTCTGTATTAATGAAAGTATTGTCTGGGGTGTGTAGTGTATGTGATGTGAAGATATGTTGGTGAACAAACCCGATTCAACTTATTCACCAATGTGTCCTCAGAACCTAGACATATTACCCTTAAATTAATATAGATTAAAATTTAATAGGTAAGTAAATATATATGGGTACAGGGTTGAAATCTGCCAGATATCCAAGGAGAACCATATTAATTTATTTCCAAAGAGCATTATTTTATTTTGCTCATAAATTTTCAATAAGGTTGCTGGGGCAACTCCCCTGTTTTCTGGGTAGCATCAGCTAGGGTGAACCAAAGCATGGCTGGATATAGGATTCAGATAAATGTTCACACACGCATGTGCCTGGCAGTTGATGTCTCCTCTCAGCTTGGAAGTCAACTAGAGTTCTATGCTGAAAAATCTGCACATGACCTCTAGAAGCACCTGCCCTGTATTGTCTATTATGATGATGTTTAAAAAAAAATCCAAAAAAAGTGCATGCCACATACAGAATAGAATATGGAAGTGAATCCAAATCTAAGAATTATTTAATAATGTCTTTATTTCCAGGTTACATAACAATGTATTACCTAAACCATGAATGAGTGTTGTTGTAGTTTTTTAATTTTATCATTAAAGGCACTATACAAAGCCTTCTTTATTAAGATATGCATTATGACATTTATTAACATATATTTAATAGCATTATGGAAAGTCAGCATTGTAAAAGTAATTAGGTTATTTATAGCCCGCTCCCTCATTTTATAAATAAGACTCGGAATAATAATGTGACTTTTGATTCAGGAGCTCTAACAATTATATATATTGCATTAACTTAAGCAAAACTTATTTACATTAAAAATAAGAATTGTAATATTTGACTACTTTTCCCCTTAAAATGTCTATATATCTGTGAAAAAATAAATGACACTTCATCTTCTTTATTAATTGTTAAATTCACAATAAGGGCGGGGTAAGACATAGTAAAGTAGTGCTGTAGTTATCTGCAGGTAAAGGATAGCTCCCACCCAAAATTCAGTTTAGCTATTGAAATTAATGATGTCACACATACACATCAAGATGGTATGAAGAGTTACTACTGCATAAAGATTCTTTCTGGGGAGCACAGAGTAACTCCCATGTAGATTCAAAAATGTATTGAGCAGGCAGGGAAAGAAGATTACCTTGGTTTCTTGTTGTTACAGGCTGGGCCAGTGGGGAGGTTTCCCGTGTGCAAGGACTAAAGGAAGGAACACCTGGGATTTCTTATCAGCTTGCCCAAATGTGGAACAGGAGGGGAAGAAGAGTGTGAAGCTTAAAAGCTGTGAGCAGTCATCTTTTAAAAATTGAGCCACACTCTTCAATACAGGTAGACACATGATATTTTTTATATATCAGATGTATGCTTTTTTAGACATAATGTGAAAAGCCCTCAAATATCCTCAACTGTGTATTCAGAACACAAGTAAAAATCATCTTTGTGCTGAATCATCTCACTTGAGTGAGCACCTGAGTTACAGAGCAAGCCTCTTCCACTCTGTAACAGGCACTGTAGTGCCACTCACCTAATTTGATATATGATCTCTTTTAATCATCAGAGGGACCTTTGAATTTGGGAAGTATTTATTCCACTATACAGATCAGGCAAGTAGAAATTAAAAGCAATACTAGTACTTGGTAATTTGGAAATTTGCAGATGTTTCGGGTTGTATTTATGGAAAATATTAACTGTATAGCAATACAGGTGATGATCAACTTGGAAAAAATAACCTAATGCAAATAAATAGATGAAATAAAACCCACCATTAAATTAATAAATATGAGTTCAAACGCTAAAAAAGGTGAGTCAGAAAACTTTCCACTTTTCTTTGTTTTACTCAGTAGGTTGTGCTTTGTTTGGTTCAATGGTGTTTGAATTGAGGCAATGTTTTCTTGTTTATCAACAGCTGTCGTCACTGCCTTACTTAAGAGATAATTTTTGACAGAGAATTAGGAGGCAGATTGCAAAACATTCCTTATAGAATGTTTAAAATGGAAAACAGCAAAGAAAATCATTTCATTTTAACTACATTTAAATATTGTTACCTTTTGGAGATTTTGAAAAAAATATCAACTGTTTTTGTATTTTGAATAAGCACAATACATGACCCATTGTTAAAGAAAAAGACACAACTATATAGAAACTATTTGATGTAAATGTAAAAAAAAGTCTATCAAAAATATAGTCTCAGAAAAAATAATGAATTCATATATTATTATATAATTTCTTTTACCAAAGACATGCATTGTATATACCACTTTCTTTCATGTACTCATTAATACTCATTGATTAAAATAACTTAAATTCTCCAAGTAAAATTCATCTCTTCAAAATGGTCTTTTGTATGTTTTCTTAGGTAAAGACTAATTAATAAGAAAATTATATATCAATATTATCAAAGTTGTCTAATTTATATTAAAAGCTATCTAAATTTTGATTTTTCTATATTTTATTGCTACTTTATTTCTTTCTTACGTATAAAGTATCCTTTGAATACTGCCTCCAAATTCCCCTTGCCTCTTAAATTTTTCTACTATCGGATATATGTTAAAGGTTATCAGTGTTCCCCATTAAAGGACATTCCATGAAAGCACAATATGTGTGTGTCTGTGTATGTGTGTACATGTAGGCTGTGTAAGCATATATAATGCACTAAGAAATTATATGAATGTGTTAGGTAAAGTCTTTCATTATATCAGATATCAAGAATTTATCAAAGTAATGCTGCATTAAAATCTATAAGCAAATAAAAATAATGGAAATTAAAATGCTTTTTATTAAAAGTTGATTTTAACTTCCCTGTTATAAAATTTAAAATGCCTATTAAATATAATTTTTTCAAGGCAATGCTCTTAAAACAAAGCATTGAACATTTAAAACACCTTTGATTTTTAAGCTTTTTAAATGATAAACATTTTGAGCACGTTTTAGTTATCAAACTTTAGTTGCTAAACTTTAGTTAAAAATTTAGTTAGTTCATTCAACTCTTGGAATATCTGTCTCCTATACTGAATTTCTCCACCTCTATAAAACCTAAAAACAAGAAAAAACTAAAATATTACCCAACTCCTTTTAGAAAAGAGAGAAGAGGACCTTTCCAACTTATTTTTGGGGCTTACATAGACTGTACCTAATGACAACACATGACAATCAGATTACATTTAAAGAAAGCTGTGGAAGAATATCCCTCATAAAATGTAGACACAGAAATCCTTAAGACAGTGAATTCAAATAATTATTTTTTAAAAATGCATACCAGAACAAGTAGGCCTTATCCCAAGAATGCAAAGTTAGTTCAACATTCAAAATTAATTAATGTGCTTTTCCACATTAATACTATAAAAGATAAATAACATATGATTACTTTAAAAGACACCAAAAAATGCATTTGACAAAACTCTAACAGTCATTCATGATAAAACTTTTTCTCTAAGACTTAAAAGGAATTTTCACAATCTGATAAAAGGCATCCAAGGAAAACTTATTGCTTCAGATTAGTTCATTGTTCAACATGCTCTCAATAAGTCTTTTGCTATCTTTACTATTTCCCTCAATATATGATCTCTAGTGAATTAACATATGTAAAGTTTTTGCAGCTGTGTCTGGCATATTATATGTGTTACATAATTGTTCGCTTTTAGTATTTACCCTGAGACGCAGGTCCTTTTTCTTCCTGAAGTATTCCATGTGTGTTCTTATGTAGGGAAATAAGGTATCTTTTATAGTATCACATCTCCTAGTCACACCTTCTAGTGATAAAAGTGTTAAAATAAATGTCCAGGGAGACATTGTATGTTTTTTCATTAAATCATCCTCGTGCCAGGACTTATCATTATAGTCAAGGTAATATTAATATTGTGTTTTAATTTTCTATTGCTCAAAGCTCTTCCCTGCTTTCACTATCTTTAAAGGACTCAACTGATTAGGTAAAGTTCACTCAGGATAATTTTCCTTTTGATTAAATCAAACTCAATAGATTAGATATTTTAATTACATGTGCAAAAGTCCCTTTATCTTTGTCATACAGCATAATCCAATCATGGGAGTTACATACATCATATTCACAGATTCCACCCACACTCAAAGGAATTATAAAAAGCACATGCACACCAGGGAGTGGCAATCTTCATGGCCATATTATAATTTTGCCTACTACTTATTAGAGAGTCTCTTTTTACTCTGACCTAAAATTCATGTTATTCCTTATTCTACTCCAAGGCATAAGTAACCTACATTCTCCTTTATTCCACCAGTCTTCACTATGTGACCAATAAACTTCAAAGATTGTGGCTGGGGATATGTATTTATGTTGCTGTTATACACAAAATGAGGTTTACTTCTTTCCCCTCAGTAGAGGTGACTGATAAAGAATCATAGATAATAATAATAAATGTAGTTAATTTCATTATTAATAAAAATAACAACAGTAAATTAATGTGCCCTTATATAGATTACATAATGTGTTAGGTTAACTGATTTTGGTCTCTAAATCACTAAGCCCAATAACAGATGTTCATCATTTTGCTCTACTTGTAGCATGGTAGAATATAGTAGTGTTTATCTATCTTCATTACCCTCTCTGTGATACCAGTCCATGCAGGAGTATTATACAGTGTTTCCCTGTTGAACTTTAGGCACAGCTATAACATGCTTCATGTAACTGAATGAGAGTAGAAATGACATATGTTATTTACAGACTGAGGATTTAAGAAATAGTGAATGGTTTACCACATTTTCTCTTCCTTTTTTCTGAAATTATAGAAGTATGTATTGAGAGGGAGCCCCATTTGCTATTGCAAAATGGACATATTGGATGAGGAATAATTACATTTTTTGTAAACTATTGGGATTTTTTTTGATTATTTGTTATATTAGCATAATTTAACTTTTTTCAACTGTTCTCCTTAGTTGTGGGGCAATTTTGCACATCATTTTTATTATTATTAATCTTTTTTGATGTCGTTGTGTTCATGTGTGATATATGAAAACACACTTTCATTAGCTTCCTCCCTTACTAAGTTACTTGCAAGTTAATTATTTTTTTTTAAATTATGGACCTTCATTTTGTTTACTTCATTCAAATTCTATCACGTGGTGTGGTCACTTTCCTAAATAAAAAAGTTTTTCAAAACTTTGCTTTTTTCTAAGTTTCCCACCTCCTCTTTAATTGGCTTTGATGTATATATTTTGTGTGTGTGTGTGTGTGTGTGTGTGTGTGTGTGTGTATGTGGGGGGGGTTGTTTTGATCTCCACCTTAACTCCTTCATCGTTCCTTATAAGCACTGTTTACCACATGTCTTTCTTGATGATGCCTCACTTGCTCTGGCTTCTGACTTTCAATCCTCACCTCACTACAATTCATTTTGGTCATGTCGCGAATTTTTTTCTCATCCTTTTAGCTCTTGAGGATCAACTAGCTTGGCACAGGCATATTAATCTGCATTTTTACCAGGTTCAGCCACAATACTTAACAGATCCTTATACAAACTTGCACTGAGCAGCACATTTTTCACACATGCTCTTTTTCTTACAATAGAATCCAGTCATTGTGAAGGGCAGTAGCTCAATGCTCTTTCTGTTTATTGCTCTATCATAACTGTTCAACCTTATCAAGGACAAGTCAATTTATTTTTAAATGTTGAAAGTAGGATGGTATATGTCACTTGTCCTCTGATATTTTGTGAAGCCCTAGTAACATTTTGTTCTTTTTGTTCTCACATTTAGATTTATGTAAGAAACGAATAGACCTGGAATCAAGGGAAATTTTAAACTAGCTTACAATATTTTCAGTTCTTATAAAAATATACAACAAAACCTGAGATTTTGTCATTTTAAAATAGAACACCAGGCAAGCTTTGACAGACATATTTCAGGTGTGTCATGCCATTCTTCTGAAGTGAAACATCAACTTTATGTCGACCTAATATTACTCCTAATCACTAATAATCCTTGGATGACATATCATATCAGTGTACCACAAAATGAACTAAAGCACGTGCTTGTACCTACAGAGTCTTAAAAAATGAAATAAAAGTGTTAGGTTTGACCCTGGGGTAAGCCTCTTGAGTATGAGTTGTCAAAGGAAAAATTTTTTTAAGTTGTTTCAAAAGACACACAGCAGGCTTATTTTTCTCTCTGTAGTATTTTGACAGTGGTTATAAAATGTTTGATATTTAAATTTTGAATTTACAAAATAAAATAGACTATAAATTTAATTTTAATGCAGTGATAAACATAAGGCATAGAGTATTCATTAAAATGGCAGGGTTTTGTTTGCATATAACTCTACCTACCTTTAAAATAGCAGTAGTCCACAAATATATCCATATGCATTTATTGAGGGCCAGATTATTATATTTTTGTCCTAATTTATCTATAAGAGCCATCTTTTCCCTTCCAGTTGCTGACAATTCAGACTCAATTGTGTGTTTGAAGGTAGGAGAGCTGAGACATTCATATTTTCATACCCAATAATAATTCTTTCAAATAAAATTTTAAAATATCGCACATAAAGGAAATAGGAAGACAAGATTAATACTAATAGAGAGGAGAGACTACATTCAGTGAAGTCTTCACAAAAAATAGCATATGATTTTAGAAGGAATTTTAAATAAGAGATGAGAAAAATACATGTAATAAGGTACATGTTATCAGTCTGTGCAGCAGTTCAAGACATGCTACTCCAAAACATGCTGCTTTAGTTTATTGATTATTTTGAGCAGAAGGCATTTGAAAAAACAGCAAATGCAGGGAAAATCTTTCTCTGAACTCCTGTTATTGGTCCAAAGACAAATCCTCTAAAGGAACCAGATTGTCACAAGTGCCCTCTCCAGGAGTTTCATCAACCAGGAAAGATTGATACTTATCACAGAAGAGGAGACTAAAATTTGATCCCACTCCCAGACAAATTTTATCACAAACTCTTGTATCTCCTGTCTATCCTTCTAAAGCCCCCTTTATCTTTCCTAAAAGTGGTATACTCTCTCCTAAGCTACCTCCATCTCCCCTCCCGCTCCCCTATTAAGATGGTACATAAGCTCTCCCATGTTTCTGCTTTTTTGGGGGTATTCACTTTTCTTCTGTAAGGCCCTCGTGCATGTGATATTAAAAATTAATAAACTTATGTATCTTTTCTCCTTTCAGTCTGCCTCTTATCAGTTTATTTCATAGAGACAGCTGTTGAACCTAGGAGGGTAGAAAGAAAGTCTTTCCTCCCCTACATCAGCTAGGGCTGCCATAACAAAATACCACAGACTGGTAGCTTAAACAACAGGAATTTATTTTCTCAGAGTTCAGAAGGCTGAAAGACCACAGTCAAGGTACTGGCAGCATTGGTGTCTCTCCTTGGCGTGAAGACAACCACCTCCTTGCTGTGTCCTCACATAGCCTTTTCTTTGTGTGCTTGTACCCCTGGAGTCTCTTCCTCTTCTAATAAGGACATAGTCTTATTAGATTAGGGCCCCACACTTATGATCTCTTTTAACCTTAATTACCTCTTTAAAGACACTATTCCAAATAGTGTCACATTCTACGGTACTAGGGATTAGGGTTTCAACATATGAATTTTAGGGGGGGAACATAATTCAGATCATAACAATACATTATAAAGAAATGGACAAAGAAGGATAGTAATGAACTTGGAAAGTTAGGCAGTGATAATGCATATAAAATGGGAAAGATGTATAGGAATATAAGAATGATATTATTTTACACAGTTTGGTTATAATGTTTTCTGTTTTGCCAAGGTGTTTGTGTGCGTGTATACATGTCCATGTCCTTTGCTTTTTTTTTTTTTTTTGCGGTACGCGGGCCTCTCACTGTTGTGGCCTCTCCCATTGCGGAGCACAGGCTCCGGACGCACAGGCTCAGCGGCCATGGCTCGCGGGCCCAGCCGCTCCGTGGCATGTGGGATCTTCCTGGACCGGGGCACGAACCCGTGTCCCCTGCATCGGCAGGTGGACTCTCAACCACTGCGCCACCAGGGAAGCCCCCTTTGCATTATTTTTAAAAATCAGAAACAAGAACTGAATTTTTATCGAATGACTTTTCATTCATGTAATATGAGGTTTTATTCTAGATTGCCTATTTTCTTAGTAGTTATAGATATAAATTTAACTATTCACTGAATTTCATTTAATATTTCACTCAACATGTCATCATCTGTATTTATAGGTGTTTTCATTTTTATAATTTTTGATTTTATTTTTATGATAAATACTACTTCACAAAATAAATCATTTTCCATCTGCTATTATCAAAAATAGTTTACACAAAATGGCAATTGCTTCCTTTACCTATTACTGAATAACAAATCACCACAGCCTGAAGTGACTTAGAACAGCAATTTACTATTTCTCATAATGCTGTGGGTTGTCAGTATGGATAGGTCTTCTGTGGGTCATGCCTGACGTTGCTCATATGGCCATAGTCACACGATGACTTCACTAGGATTGGAGTGTCTCAGATGGCCTGATTCACAGGTCTGGCAGTTGAGACTGATTGTTGGCTGTGGTACCTCTGTTCATCTCCATCTTCCAGGAGGCTCTTCAATTCACCTCCAGATGAATTCTGTTTTCTGCCAGGCACTTAGTGACAAATACAATTCTTTGCCTTCTCTCAAAAAACTTACAGTCCAGTTTGGGATAATTATATGTATTTAGATAAATTGTTTTATATGTTATGATAGAAGAATGCATGGTAATATTTTAGCGAAGATAGGAATTTATTTTTTAACTGTTTCATAAAGAAGACACATTTAAAGTGAATTATGAATAATGAGTAGGTTTTCAACAAAGAAACAATGGGTATAAAATTAGTTTTTTACTTCTTTCCTCTTAAATTTTAGCTTTTCTTGTCATTCTATCATTGGCCTACTTATTTCTACTTCTGAATTCCTTATAATAGGAGCAATTATTGGAATTCGAAACTATAAACCACTGCTAAATGCTAATTATATGTTTAGACAGACATATAAACAGGTGAACTTATAGACAGAGAGATTTTTTTCCAGCCAGGACCTGCCTATTAAATATAGGTACAATGATATCTATACCAAATCAAACTCCGGAATATAATAACCTCCACTAGATTTCTGTAAACTTTAGAGGACTTACACAGTGAATAACCTTACTTGCACTAACTTATTCTTTTCTGTTACTTTCTTACTATCTGATATGTGTTTTTTGTTTTTTTTTTAAATTATCAATGTCTGGGGTCAACCCATCTTGAGTCTTTTATTTAAAAGAATCATTGTTCAATTAATTTCCATAAGTTTGTATTTAGCTTAATATTATATCAAATTATTAATACCTAATCATGGTTTTGAATACTAAACAAAGTATTTCAGGTAATAAGTAAACTTTAAAAGTTGCCAGATTTCTTCATTATCAAAACAATAAATCCTTATTTATATCCTATATTTATTTATAAATCCTTTTTCTTGTCCCTAACAATTGATATAAAATAGGTTCATCTTGTTGCTAATAATCAATTTGGAGATAATATTATATAATAGAAATGGTATCGTGTATAGTCTCCTAGAGAATTTGCTATATGAATGCTGGCAGAAGGGTGGACTTAAGTATGTAAAAAATACGAAGAAAATAATCAAGAGTATTTCCACAACAATATTTGAACACTAAAGAGTAGCCAGATGATCTAGAACTTTAAGTAGTTATGCCAATTCAAAGTTATGTTCAAAGAGAAATACACAGTTAAGCAAGTCAAGTTCATTATCAGAAAACGGTCTGTCTGTTCAGACATAGCATGTAGTTTCACACATTTTTGTTTCACCTTTTGAAATTTTCAGTCATTAATAGAGTCTTCTCAAAAAGCTTTAATCCATTGTGAGATTCTTTTCCTGATAAAAAGAGCATTATGATTACAAACTTTGATGTGGAAATTTAAAAAGCACATGGCAGACATAGTTCCAAAGTATGTCTTCTAATTAGTCATTAGGGATGCTTTGGCTAATACTTCCTCACTAATGGTCTGTCTTTCTACAAAGTTTCAGACTTTATGGAAGGAACTCTTCCCCATAATGAGAACCTGCCAGCACATTAGTAGTACTTACCCTATCCTTTTAGAAATTCATGATTAACACATATATTGTCCTCTACATTTAATTGTTTCATTCTTTATGTAATATTAAAGAAACCCAAAGGATAATTATTTTACTTATAATTTTTTAAAATAGGGAAACTGAGGGTCACAGAGGTCAAAAGTTCAGAATTACAGTTAATAGGAAGTGGCAGTAAGGCTTGAAATCATTTAGATTATGTTTCCAGAAGATAAGTTTTATGGGAATGAGAAGATTTTGTTGCTAAATTTTCTCAAATCATTATGGAATTTTAAAAAACAGTCTTATATATCAATTTTCCACCATAAGCCTGTGAATCAGTTCTCACCATGCTGAGCAAAAGAACTGATTTAGGGTCAAAAGTCACAGATTGGATGTGACCTACGTTTTTCATTTGAGTTCTTTAGTTACTGTCTCATTTATTGTGATCATCTACCATGAAAGATATTAAATTTGTTCTTGAAGTACTAACGATAACCCCAGAAAGATGCTATTATAATTTAAGCAGTGTTTTAATATTCATAGAAGGAATAAGTGATATGTAGCAAGAGAAGAAAGCCACCTTCACTGTGAAGGATCTTACTTATTGTCTCAAACTACATTATTTAAGAGACAAGACTATAAATCACACAGAGGGAGGCTAATGAAATTTACCAATCCACATTTTTTTTGGAGCACTTGATTTAACTATATTGAGGTTAATTCTGAAATAAAAAGAATTTACTATCTAGTACACCGATTAATAAAAAAAATCACAGTCTAATGATGACAATTAAATACTGAATGTAAAAAGAAGAAATACAGTGTTATTTTGAGTAAGGTGATAGAGACGTTAAGAAAAAATCAAATGGAAAGAATTAATGATTTTTTACTGTTCCATAACAGTGAAATTGTGCTAAGTACTTAAATACCAACATTAACAAAGTTTTCTTTCACCAAATTAAAGATTTTCAAAGATATTGATAGTGACAAAATACTAAAATAATAATAGTAATAATAATAATCTTAATATTATTTCAATGTCAAATAAAACACAATATTATTCATTTAAAATCATGCTCAACTACTAATGTATGTTCTACTCTCCATGTTTCTATATCTTATTACCTGAACATGAAATAAGCATTTAATATTTAATGCAAGACAAAAACTGGTATTTTGGACTTAAGGAACAAAAGCTAAGACATGGAAATTTAAAACCCTGTATACTATTAGAACTTAGTATTAAGACATTAATTGATTTGACTTTATATGATTTTTTTATTTCCAAAAAGCCAAAAATTAAATTAAGAAAATATTTTAATTGAATGTAATCATAAATATATATGAATATATTATTTATAACTTGAACTGAAAGTAAGGAACGTCATAAATTACTTAAATATATATTCATGTCTGTCTGAATGAGCTTTTGCAAAAAATTATACTTCATGGATTTAGCTGTATTATTTTCTTAAAGGGGTTTATTTTTAAAAATGTATTTTCACAGTGTTTGAATTTTCTCTCCAATTGTTTTACATCTATCTCATTTATCTTGAAGAATACTGGGAACAAGTCAAAACTGGAAATGCTTTATACTTTTTCATTACACATTTATATTTACCTTATACATTATTCACTAATTCTACGCAATGAAGTCTATTAAAGTGACATGAACAGGGTACAAACATCTGTCAACTTACTTGGGTGATAGATATCATTCCTGCACTACTGCTGGAGCTTTTATACCCCAGCCCTTCTTAATCAATCTCTCTCTCAACTCTCTCTCTTTCATTCTCTTTTGCACATATAACACATAAAATTCTTAATCTTCCCTTCCATTCACACATAAACCAAATTTGATCAACAAACCTAGTTGCACCTTTTGCATATTAAAAAAAACCTTAATAAGATCATTTTATTGGCATGTGCTTTCATAAGCTTAATCTTAATTTTCATGAAGCAAATTTTAAAATGTAAAACGAATTTTAAAAACTCAAAAATGGGAAAATATAAGAACTTTCTCTAAAAGGATCAGCTTATTTTGGTAATAACTGGATCTTTGTAATAGCTGTTTAATCTTCTGCTAAGCACTTATTATGATTTGTATTTACTTACCTTTAGTATTGTTTTTCCTATTTTCTCCCAGAATTGTGAGCTCAATGAGAGCAGGAATTTTTTTTTTTTTGGCTTTTTAATCACCATAATTCCATTATCTAGAACAGTGATTGGCAAATAGTAGGCACTTTGGAAATCATTGACCAGATAACAGGAGATAGCTAATAATTATTTGTTGGATAACAAATAAGTAAACACACAAATAAATCTAAAATTAGAACTGGAATTCCTACTAAAATATAATTTATAGAAACTAAGGAACTCTCTTTTGAAAATTGTCTTGAGTAACATTGAAAATTTAGAATTTGAAAGACCTATCTTTTTTTTCTGTCATTACAAATCTGAATTGATATTCTGAAATAAATATGAATCTATTATTTACATATTCTTAAACTTGCTGAAGTTAATTTAAAGAGCTTTCTGTGTTTTGCTCTAATTTGAAACAAATCGTGCTACTGGAAATAACCAATAATCTTTATTAAAATAAAATTATTTAAATTAAATTTCTATTGTTTCATTACTTATGTTTGTAAATAATAATTGTGAGTAAAATCACATGCAAATTTATTATATCAATAAAAATTCCATTCTTCTTAGATAAAGAATAGAAAAGTATCTAGATTGAAAATTCACTGAATTGAGACTTTTAACAAGGATTAATGTTTTACTTCTGCATTCCCAATGTTTTATCCTCCTTCTAATACTAAATTAGAGTGACTGGAGTATTAAACTACCAATTGGGACCCTTAATTCCAGCTATAAATTCCCACAATTTATTCACAAATCTGTAACAGAAATAAACAAAAAATGTTCTCCTCCCTAAAAAATGGAAAGATACTATAGTAGCTATGAATATATGTATTCTTGTTACATTTTATTTTATCAATACTATAGTATATATCATTTGACATTAATATGCTATACTTATAATGACATTGTTTTACAACATTCTTAAAATATAGGGTTTCATTTTTTCATTTCCTTATTCTTAATCATCAATAAGGTATTAAATTAGATGCTGGAGTAAAATGTCAAAAAATCCTAAACACTTTAGAAGGAGATAATTTTGTTATAGTTGCAAAACTAGTCTCTTTAATGCATCATATTAGGTTCTGACATTTCAATCTATTACAAGAATCCTTTGTTGACTGGATTTATCTCTTTAAATCCAATTTATCTCCACCTAAGTGCTACTTTTCTTGACACATAACATGATTTACCTGGATATTAGAGATAAAGTCTAATAATATTTCATCACTTGCTTAAATATTTGCTACATGATATTAAATTTTCCTTTATTACTTTGGAAAAAAAATTATATATAAATTTTATACTGAATGAGTAAGGAAAAGATACATAGTAAGTACCTAATATATTTTCCTTTCCCTTCATATTTTAAAAATTTAATTACCCTCCTCACTAAGTTTCTCAAAAATCACATGGTTCAGTTTAGTACTATCAGGTTTTCACTTTTCAAAATACAGAACATTATTTAAGTAATCACCAAAGGAAGGAAGAAGTAAAAATAGAAACTATTAAAAGTATTTGGCTCTAGTAAATTGGGCTACTTTCAGGGAATGGTGAAGTAGGGGATTATTGCTTTCATTATAAATTGATTTTGGCCTTATAACTTAAAATATCTGGTACAAATTCTACTTACAATAACAATTATAAAAATACTAATTCTCAAATATCTGGAATTCAAAAGCATTTTTAAATTTTGTATTATGTGGCTCATGGAAACAGATTATGAAAAACATGTGCAAAAAATAAAATGAACAGAATTATTTTAAAAAGGCATAAATGCTAAGAAAGCAATAAAATAGCACATATTCCTGAGAGTGATAAAGGATCAGGAGTTCGATGGTCAAGAAAAACTGAACAACAATTCTCTATTTTCTCCTTCCCCTGGCCTTTGGTAACCACAATTCTACTCTCTACTTCTATGAGTTTGACTATTTTAGGTACCTTATATAAGTAGAATCATGCAGTATTTGTCCTTCTGTGACCAGCTTACCTCACTTACCATAATGTCTTCCAGGTTCATTCATGCTGTCACATATGGCAGAATTTCCTTCTTTTTTAAGCCTGAATAGTTTGACTCATGCAAGATGAATAAGTTCTAGAGATCTGTTGTACAACAAGTTGCCTATAGTTCGCAATACTGTCTTGTGCACTTAAAAATTTGCTAAGTGGTTAGATCTCACGTTAAATGTCCTTACCACACTTAAAAAAAAAAGAAAAGAAAAGAAAGAAAGACATGTTGGAAAGGTGAAAAGGAGCAGATACATAAATGAGGGAGTCAGCTTTTGGAAGATCTGGTGGCAGAATATTCCATAAGAAGGAAAGAGAAAATACATCTTTAAAGTGGAATAATAAAAAGACAAGTGACTATGGGAAAAGGGGAAATGAAAGTGAGAACAGAGAAGTAAACCAGGTCGGACTGGGCCTTGGAAGACGTGTTTAAAATTTAATCTCTTCGAGAATTCTAATAGGGTTCTAATTCCAATGGGAATTCACTGTAGTGTTTGAAAATGAGAATGATGTTATCTAATACATATATTAAAAATACAAAAATATTCTCAAAAAAAAATGAAGAAAAATTCTAGAGGAAAAAAAGTTGTACATGGACATGTGATTGATTACTTCATGGGTCTTTATAGATTTCACCAGCCAGAAATTTTCAAGGATGCTCTATAAATGGGGTTCAATTAACTATGTCTTTCCTGTCTTGGATGGTGTCCTTGGTTGATCATCTTATTCTTGGATGGTGAAATTGAATTCCTAAATAAAGTCTGTCACTCTATTAAGGGCATTTAGTTATTGTCAAAATAATTGTGAATAATTCCTCACATCTAACCCAAGCTCCAATAAAGTTTCTAGATAAAACAAAAAATATCTGAGTTCAGAGCTGCTTTCCAGACCATTAAAAAAAAAACCATGAATCATTAATATAATATTTTTCTAAGATTCCCTCAGAGATAAATGACACATAGTCAATTGTTCCAAATGACATAAACCTAACTAAGAAAATAGAAGAAAGAATTTGAGAAACGACTTGAGTTAAGAGTCAGGGGCTAAATAGCAGAATAACACTTTGGAAGCCAACTCTAGAGCTGTAGATGCAAATGACGGAGAATAATCTCAATGCTGAACTAAGAGATTTGAAAATCGCTCCCAAGATAGAAGGGTACATTCCATCTGTCATGTTTTGTGCTTCCTGTTCCTAGTAAATTGTGAAGAGAGAGAGAGAGAGGAGGGGAGAGAGAAAGAAAGAGAGAGAAAGAAAGAAAGAAAGAAAGAAAGAAAGAAAGAAAGAAAGAAAGAAAGAAAGAAAGAAAGAAAGAAAGAAAGAAAGAGGAAGGATAAGAATGGGAAGGAATGAGAAGGGATGGGAAGGAGGAAGGAGGGAAGGAAGGAAGGAGGGGAGGGAGGAAGTTAAAAAAAAGAAAATTAAATAAAGAGAAAATGAGCACAGTATTTTTCTTCAAGAATTAGTCTTCCTGATTAAAGCAAAATTTTAAAGTATTTATTTAAGATTTATCCTAAGATCAGAACAGTGCAATTACCTGGAAATATAAAGTTTTGGAGTAAATATTTGAATTTTTTACTTTTCTGTAAGTTCTTGAAAGGTTTCACCTCACTTCTATTCATATACTAATACTAACACCAATTAATGCTAATTAAAAAGAACAACAGTAAATATAGTAAGAGTGGGCTTAACAGAACTTTAACTAAAATTAGGATGTAAACTCATAAGTTAAAATGTAGATATTTGTCTATGATATCACTATCTGAAGTTTTACTGCTGAATATATGTGCTTTAAACTGACTATAACTCTACTAAAAAAAAATAATTGGAGGCTTGGATTTGTGAAATCTCCCACAAAGAGAATACTCTGATGCTTTCATAAATTTTCATTATCTGCTCCTTCATGCTGCTCTGTTCTACCTGGCTGTCTCCAACCATGATACAAATTTTGAGGCCCAGTTTAAAATGCATCTCCCCTGTAGTAATCATTTAGTTCCATTGCTTTCATAGTAGACAACTATAAATTAATATACTCTCTTTCCTTAAATATATTTGTACCATTTTACCTCATACTGTAATCATCTTTGGCATGTTTTTCTAAACCCCACCTTCCTTCCTAGTGCACACTGATCTGAACCAGGTCAAATAACAAGGTTCTTTGTGGTGGATGATACCACTGATATAGTTGGATGAAAGCTGTAGGTTTCCTCTCTCCCCTAAACATTACCAGGAGGATGCTAAAATTAAAGCAAGTACCAGAAAAAAATTCACCACTACACACACCTATATTTATGAGTAAAAAGACACAAAAACTTGTACAATCTTTTCTTAAAGATTCAGTAAATTCCTAGCTTTCTAGCCTTTATCCACCTTCATACAACTTATGTAGGGTTTGTTTCTGACAGAAGTAAAATTATTTTAGTGTAAGATGAAATTAATTTCAAGTGGCAAAATCCTCTGAATCTAAGCCCTAGGACAATAACACCACTCAAAAGTGTGTATTATATTAGGTTTTTCTTTAAATTCAAAGTCAGAGATGTTGTTATAATATTTCTAAGAAATCAATATATCTTGAATGTCATTTATTAAAACAAATAAAAAATTAATTTCATGTAAAATTTTATTCTGATTAATAAATCTCTAATATTCATCTAGGAAATCTAGAATTTCTGGAGCATAGATACAACTGACACTTTTCCTCTCTTCCTCTCTGCCCCTCACCCCGCACTCACATTCAGCTTTCATTCCTGAATAGGACACTTAAAAGTAATACAATTTGCATGTTGATTAAAATTCACTAAGAGATTTATCTATAATTTTAATTTCATTTCTGCTAGAATAATTGAAAATAAATTTTAGATAGCATATTTCACAAACATCATATTTAAAGTTTCCTCAAGTCAGTATTGTACAAATTTATGATTGTAAAATCCTACAATTTTAGGATTGTATTGGTTTACAAAATATTTGTTGTCTCTTCATGATGAGAGGACTTACATTCCTATCTCATTAACTCCAGGCTTGACTATTGTACTTACACTGAATCTGACCAATAAAATATGAACAGAAGAGGGATGAGACACTTCCAAGGAAAATCTTTAAGAACTTTTGATAGTTCCATCATTTTATCTTTTCCATTTCCCATGAAAACAGAAATATCTTTAACTGGGACTGGTCATATAGCTCAGTTCCTTTAATAAAAATGAGAAGCACATCCACAGACAAACCATCATGAACATATCACAATAATAGGAAATGCATCATTTTTATTTCCTTTTTTGTATGTGCCCCTGAAACTTTGTGGTTTATAACTTAAGCATAACTTAGCTAAGGCTGACCAATGTGAGTACACAATTTTTTCTTTATTTGTTTGTTTTGCATATATATTGCTCCAAAAAAGAGCAATGTTATTTTTCAAATTTTAGGTGCTTAATAATTATTTTTCCTATGACTGAATTTTGCTGTCATGTATTAAGTATAAACTTGCCATAGAATATTTAAATATATTGTTTTTCTCTATTTTGTTATTTAGGTTAAAACACAGTTACTCACATCTCTCAAACCTTATTATATCCCTAAGGAACGTGTGTACGCATAGATAGATAGAGCAGCTCTATTTTGAAAACTGAATCAAAATCTCTGAAAGAGGGACCAGATATTTGCATATTCATCAACCTTACTCAGATAAGTATAATGCACACCAAAGTTGTAGAACTGTTGTTAAATGCGATGACACCTAAATCTTTTAACCATTCATGAACATAAAAATACAATATGTCAGAAATAATTTTAGTTACTTGCCATGAAAAGCAAAGAAAATTAAAATGTATATGCAATGTATAGGTGTTTTTTATTCAGGACTATTTACCAAATATATATAATTTTATGTATATGTAATTTTATATATAAATTTCAAAATTTATGCAATCTATATATAAAATTTTAGAATCTATAAGTAAATTCTGGTATTCTCCACATTAATGCATTTATCACTTGAATCTTTCAGAATTGTTTGTCAGAGTTTCTCTTCCATATCCTGTTTTTTCACTTGGAGTCATTTTCATTTCTTTTAACTAACAATTACAGATTATTTAAGAAAAAGATTTGTCTTCTCATTAGGGAGAAAAAATAAAGATTTATTAATTGCAAATTCCTCCTAATAAACATGTGGGGAAATTTACATTTTACAAGGAGATATCAACGTTTTTCTTTCTCTTTTTTAACTTTCCACTACTACTGTCCAAATAAGAATGACATATTAATTAAGCAAAATCAAGTTGTTACCTATGAATCTCACATTTTGATAAAGATTGCTGTTCTTTTGATTACATTCCTCCTCAGCTTACCATTAACTTATCATTCACCTTCTCTCTTAAACAGATATGACATATTATGGAGATACTACTACAAAGAAATGATACAATTTAGAAGAAAATGCTGGATAGGTTTTAGGATGGGTTCTGCTGCTAACAAGAACAAAAATGTTATATACGTTTGAAAAATTGTCAAAATAGCAAAAATTGTCAGGTCAAGATTTGAGTAAAATAAGAAAGCCACAGAGGTAACATACAAAAAGATAACATACAAAATGTGCAGTAGATCTTTAAAATTATATTGAGATATATCACAAAACACTTTAGACCGAGGTTCCTCAGCCTTGGCACTATTAACATTTTGGATCAAATAAGGTTTGGTTGATGGGAAGGTTGTCCTCTATATTGCAGGATAGTTCGCAGCATTCTAGTTTCTACCTACTAAATGTCAATAGAAAAAATCCTGTTGTGACCAAAAAAAAAAAAAAAAAAGTACCATTGCAGGCAAATTAGCCCTCATTTAAGAACCAGTGCTCTAGGTCAGTAAATAAAATTGAGGTTAAAAAAATTTTTTTTTAAATTTCTGGAAATAACCTACAAAAATTGACACAAGAAGAAAATGAAAACTTAAACAATCCTTTACTCATAATAACAAATTAAATAGTACTGAAGCCACTATCCTCATCCACAAAAATTCTCCCCCAAAAATAATATTTCTAGATGGACCACTGCATAGAGGATTTCTACTGTGCCAACACAGCTAGGCTGATGCTGTCTTTTTCCAGAATTCTCTTTCCTACATAATTACAGGTTAGCATAGACCAAATGAAGCACTTTGCAAGAAATTTGGGAGGGAGAACTATGTAGCAGACACATCATTTTTACATTAGGAAGGTTTTTTGTTTTTGTTTTTGTTTCTTTGTTTTTATGGCTTCTAAATGGGCTGTGAAATTTGGAGCAAAAAAAAATGATGAGTTCACAACACTAATTTTCCTGCCCAAATCTCATATAAGGGAGCTGACTACCATAAAATAAAACCTCATCTTCTATAGACATAGTGCTCATATTTATTAAAAAATCATACCTGTGTCAAAGAGTGTTTTCCCTGTGTTTTCCTCTACGAGTTTTATAGTGTCTGGTCTTTAATCCATTTGGAGTGTATTTTTGTGTATCATGTTAGGTAGTGCTCTAATTTCATTCTTTTACATGTAGCTGTCCAGTTTTCCCAGCACCACTTATTGAAGAGGCTATCTTTTCTCCATTGTATGTTCTTGCCTCCTTTGTCATAAATTAGGCAACCATATGTGCATGGGTCTATCTCTGGTCTTTCTATCTTGTTCCATTGATCTATATTTCTGGTTTTGAGCCAGTACCATATTGTCTTGATTACTATAGCTTTGTAGTATAGTTTGAAGTTGGGGAGCCTGATTCCTCCAGCTCCACTTTTCTTTGCAGTATTGTTTTGGCTATTCAGGGTCTTTTGTATTTCCATATGAATGTGGTACTGATGAATATAGTGGCAGGGCAGGAATAAAGATATAGATATAGGGAATGGAGTTGAAGACACAGGGTGGAGGGGGAAGCTGGGGTGAAGTGAGAGTAGCATTGACATATATACACTACCAAATGTAAAATATTTAGCTAATGGGAAGCAGCAGCATAGCACAGGGAGATCAGCTCGGTGCTTTGTGACAACCTAGAGGGGTGGGATAGAGAGGGTGGGAGGGAGGCTCAAGAGGGAGGAGATATGGGGATATATGTATGTATATGGCTGATTTAGTTTGTTGTACAACAGAAACTAACACAGTATTGTGAAGCAATTATACTCCAATAAAGATCTATTTAAAAAATCATACCTAAATTATAAGATTACAGAATTGAATTCTCAAGCTTGCAAGGCTTTTTATGATAATTTAGGGTATTGATTGGGAAGGACTGGGGTCCTAAATATTAGGATAGAGGCATGTGGAAAAATTCCAAATAAGATTGGAAAGTTGAACTTTTAAACTCTGCTAAACTGCCTTTCTTTTAGAATTATCTCTTCAACCTCTTGTTTTAAAGACGTTAGTTTCCTTTTGTTTGAAAAACTATAATTTCCTCCCCACTGAGACATTTCTCTTGCAAGAAGAGACTGCTAATCCTCTCCATATCCTATCTCCAACAATTCTTAATGCTCCTAGATCTATAACCAGAGTCAAGTTCCAACAGGGCCCAGAAGGTAATGTACAAAGTGTGATATGGAAAGTATTACACATACCAAAAATTTTTCACATATGATTTTAACATTCTACATTTACCAAAACCTAGGTAGACAAGTGAGAATTAATCCTAAGGTTGTTAGATTAAGGTAGAAGAAATACAAATTTGGCTCAGGCTGAGTAGAGCGATAAGGTCTCACTTAGCCAAGATTCTGGATTCAATATGTTAAATCAAAAAGATAGGAGTAGCTTTAACATTTTCCTTTGCAAATGACTAAAATCTGGGACCAAAAAGTGCTTACATTTAATTAAATTAAATGCTAGAAATTCCCTGTCATATTACTGAGGGATATAATCAAAGTCTTAGTGAGATCTGAACAGTAGAATGTATTTATGATGTCATATTTGTTTATTTATCTCCTAATGCACCCCTCAGGTGGATCGGGATACATTCCCTTCATTAAGTCTGGAAGAAATATATTCATGGGGAGTCCCCAGTGTCCTTAATGAACTCCTTTGTGATTACATATTTTTTTTCTTTTTAAATATTTATTTATTTATTTATTTATTTATTTAGCTACATCGGGTCTTAGTTGGGGCAGGTGGAACCTTTGCTGCGCCCTGAGGGATCTTTCATTGTGGTTCATGAGCTCTTCATTATGACGGGCAGCCTTCTCTCTAGTTGTGGTGCACAGGCTCCAGAGCACACAGGCTCAGTAGATGCGATGTGCAGGCTTCTCTCTAGTTGTGGCTCATGGGCTCCACAGTGCACAGGCTCTGTAGTTTGCAGCATGTGGGCTATCTAGTTGTGGTGCACGGGCTCCGGAGCGCACGGACTCAGTAGTTGCGACACACAGGTTCAGTTGCCCTGTGGCATGTGGGATCTTAGTTCTCCAACCAGGGGTGGAACTCGCGTCCCCTGCATTCTTAACCACTGGACCACCAGGGAAGTCCCTGTGATTACTTTCTATTGTTCAGAAATATAAGCAGAAACTACTGTCATGGATCTGGGCTCCCAGAAATCAATGGGGATAATGGAATTCCAGGGTGGCAGATGGCAAATAGAGGCACTTAATCCCCAGAGATAAAATAGTAATGGTAACTCCACTGCAGAGCAGAGCTGAAGCAGGAATCAGAATGTCTATGCTGCAAAGATTTTGGTGTTGAATAGTTCATCATTATGTACCTAGAACTAAAATAAATGAGTAGTCTGTTAAATTTGTAAAAGTAAAAATTCCCAAATGTGTTAACTGTGATCTGTTTTAGAACACAATACAGTCACAGACATCCCTCAACCAGTTTACAGTAACCAGAGTCATTTTAATGAAAAGAAGACTGAGTACTCTTGAGGAAAGGCCTAGCTATATAGTCCAAAATGGATATTGTTAATATTTCTCCTAGCTTTTCCCCAAGGACCTGCAAATATTTACCGTGGTTACTATGAACTGGTGAAGGTGAAATCATCAGACTTTTCAAGGACATTTGACATTGACTCTGACCTCTCACTGATGCCTGGAGATAAAAATGGAACTGTAATGTACTAGTCAGAAGAGAGGCTTATGAAGGTCAGATAATCAATGGAATGTGTCCATTTCATAGTAGACCCAATAGACACCTAAACCCACACCATGACTATCTTCTGAGTTCCAAAATACATAATCAGATAGCACATGCTCATCAGTGGACTTGGTTCTTTAACCCATGGAAAGGGCATTGTTATGGTAGGGAAAGCTTAGTGAAAAACCCTAGATCTTCCTTTACACATAAAATATAAAACCAGAAACAGCACCACATCCCAAGAGGGATTTCAGAGATTGTCACTATCAAGCCCCTAAAAATGCTGGAGTTTATTCCTACCACAGCTAATTCAACTTACCTATTTTGCTTGTGCAGAGGACAGATGTAAATAACCATTATGAAATGAAATTGTTGAAAATATAATCATGCAGTGACTCCAATCGCATCTGCTGATCTAGACGTAGTTTCATTGCTGGAGCAAATCATTACATCTCCTGTCAACTGATAGGCAATGATAGATGTGGACAATGCTTTTCTTCTCTAAACTTTTGAGCAAAGAGGTAGTTTGCTTTCAGCAGGTAGAGCCAGAAACACAATTGTACTATTCTAGCTCAGGGGTATATCAACTGTTAAGCTTTCTGTCATAGTCTAGTCTGTAATGACCTGAAACACCTCTCAATCCAAAAGGATGTCATGTTTATACATTACATTTATGATGTGATGATTTTGCATCTGATGAACAGGAAGTATCAGCAACTCTAGAAACTTAGGTAAGACATGCATGTTAGAATTTGGGAATGCATCCCACAAAATTCAGGGACTTGCCACCTTGGTGACATTTCTAGGGGCTCCACCTTATAGGAATGTTGAAATATCCCTTCCAAGATGAGAGATAACTTGCTGCCTCTTGTCCCTCTACTATTGAGAAAAGTTTTAACAGTCTATGGGTCTCTTTAGATTTGGGATGCCACATATATCTCACTTTGCTGTATTATTCTTGCCCATTTATTTAGTATCCTGAAAAGCTGCCAGTTTTGAGTGAGACTAAGTTTCTGCAAAATGTCCATCTGCCAAGAAAGCTGTTCTGCTGCTTGGACCATATGACTCAACGGATCCAATTTTGCTTTAAGTGTTTATGGCAGAAAACAAATGTTGTATTGAACATTTTGCAGACTGGTACAAATGATTCACAGAATGGAGTTTTGGAATTTTGGAGAAAGCTATAACAGTTCCTACATATAACTTTCCTTCTGAGACATCACTTCTTTTTGATACCTTGCCTTAGCAGAGATGAAGTGCTTTAACACAGGGCAGTCAGTTATCATAAAGCCTGAGACGCCCATCATGAACTGGGTTTATCTCAAGGAAACCAATTACTGCTAAGAAAGTACATGAATACAAAAATTCAAATTTACAAAGTTCTATACAGGATGGAGGCTGACTTTTGCAAATAATACTTTAATTTTTTTTGGTTAAAGGAAAATAATTTTTATATTCAAATGCATATAAGTCTTAAGCAACTTACAGAATTTATCGTTGGAGTAAAAATGATTTTGGGAGCAAGACAAGCACCTCAAAGAGAAGAAGCAAAGATTAAAGAATTGGGGGCTTCCCTGGTGGCGCAGTGGTTGAGAGTCCTCCTGCCGATGCAGGAGACGCGGGTTCGTGCCCCGGTCCGGGAAGATCCCACATGCCGCGGAGCGGCTGGGCCCGTGAGCCATGGCTGCTGAGCCTGCGCGTCCGGAGCCTGTGCTCCGCAACGGGAGAGGCCACAACAGTGAGAGGCCCGCGTACCGCAAAAAAAAAGAATTGGGAGCCACTGTAATCAAGGCAGGCTCTGCCTCCCAGATACCCTGCTCCTGAGCTGTGTTCTTTCCCAACAAAGCCTGCTTCCTGACAGCACCAGCCCCTGTACAGAAAAAAAAAAAAAAAAATTGGTTTATTTGTTTTAAGTAAAACGACAAATGGTCTTGAATAAGGAGGGAAGGGGGCAGGGCACAACCTTTAAAAGAATGATATAGCCATAGGACATGACAAAAACTGTTTAGAACCAACCTGGTCCAAGATGGCGGAAGATTTGACTCCCAGTGGACCTTGGGCTTCATTATATGCTCATTGTAATACATTAGCATGCTAAATGACACACCCATCAGCACCATGACAGTTACGAGGCTAACTGTAAAAGACCAAAAAGTGGGCGGTGGCCCAATTCCTAGAAATCCCCACCCCTTCCCCCAAATAGTTGGAATAATCCTCCCACTCATTAGTCTATGAAATTACTCACCCCTATAAAAACTGACAACCCTGTACCCTGGGGCCTCTTACCTTCAGAGATGGCCCACACTCTGTCTGTGGAGTATGTATCTCCCTGAATAAACCTTCTTTCACTTTACTTGAATTCTTTTCTGTGCGAAGCCAAGAACCCACACTTGGCAGCCGTCCCAGGGACTCGCCTGAGACCCAGGACGTGACCATCTTCTCGCACTCCACTTTATCTCCTGCAAGTCTGAATTGAAATAATAAATATTAAATTAGCTTTCTTCTAAAGGGATTTGTATATCTTCTTTAGTTTATGATAAGCCTAGAATGTGTGGTAACTTGGAATAAGAAAAAAAAAAAGATTTGAATGCAAAAGGCTGTGATGAACTACAAGAGGATGATTGGGTTCTATGGATAAATTGAGGAAGATAAGGATGCCAAAGATTCCACAGTTAAGTCATTTGCTGTTTTGTGTTTGGTTATGAGTTCTCTCCTGTGTGGTCAGGTCACTGGAAGTTGCTGTTCTCTTGCTCTCTGTACATCCCCAGCTAGACCAGGGTCTAGCTACACCCTACTCACATGACTGACCTTCCTACATACTGTCCCCAGGCCCCAGCTAGAGATTGTTCTTATCAAAGAGGAGGTGAAGGGCATGCCCGCTGCTAGTTTCCCTGGTAACCAGTGAGCTAACCTGACTTCAATTCCCCTTATAACTGGCAATCTCCTCTTCCCCCCAGGAGCAAAGACTGGCACCATGTGCTGCCCGCCATCTGCTGCACATGGTGGGGTGTTGCTTCAGAAGTATAAGATCCCGCTATCCATTAAACCATTGATGTCTCTGTCACTGACTCCGGCTCTTTCTCTGTCTTGAAGTTGGGCAACTACAGGCCTTGAAGGCCAGTAGGGTGCAACCCAACACCTCCTTAATGCCCATATCTTGTTTACTGCATACAATCAAAGTTGTTATTGAAAATTTGGAGAGTAATGCAAAGGACACATTAGTGGTAGGATGTCAACAGTTGCAAAAAATAAGCCTCAATTTTGGTGATTTCAGGTTGAGCTGGAATAGAACTTCCTTGGAAAATTTTAAAGTATATTTATAATAATAAAACCAACAACAATAGTGGTAGTTGTAATAATATAAACAATGATAATGACTGCCAACATTAATGCACACTATCTGACTCAGGTATTGTTGAAGTACTTTACTTGGATTATCACTTAAATATATGAGGTAAAACTATTGTTCCCTCTGTTTTCAGTGAAGAATTTGAGTCACCAAAAATTCAAGAAACTTGCCAAAGATCAAACTTCTTACAAATGAAAGTCTCAGAGAGTCAGAGCTGGTAGACTTAGCTAATCACCCCTACACTAGTATACTCTCCATTTACAGAAATGAGGGGAGAGGGAATTTAGCCTTTGATTTATAGTAATTGATAGAGTAATTCTAGAACACTGAGCTTCTTTGGGTTATGAATGCTATATTTGTGTTTATTTTGTATTTATTTCCTACCTTTTAAGATTATTTTTCATTTTATTTATGTGCAACACAATTGTGTCATGAAATAAATATCACTAGAAATATATTTCTCATACTGTCAACCGGTTGTCAAGTCACGTACTTATAACTGATTAAAACTGAGCAAGTACTATTATGTAAACAGATGTTTCATCCTCCATAAGACTGGTGATTTATGAAATACATTTTGTAATAAGTTAAGAAGACTGTAGAAATATCATTTCCCCATAAATGAAACAAAAGAATCGATTTATTACACAGAAAATGGGTAATGTGGAAATTGGATTCTGTGACAACTCATTGAACAAACAATCATGAGCAACCACAATAAAATGTAATTTCCTTTACCTTAAATTCTTTAAAGTTAGCAGTTAAAGCTGGATTCTCATATATGCCATTCCATATCTTCCGAGAAAATGATTTTGTGTGTCAAATATCTGTAGCAAGGATAATTCATGAGCTGAGATTTTAAGGGTGAAGAAACCAATGAAAAGTTGCACTGGAGTTCTTTTGCTTCAGACTTATAACTGCACAATGTTAATTTTTTTTTCAGTTTTGTGTGAGCTCATGTAGCGGCAGGAAAGCATAATATAATCAAGACAGCAGGGAGCTTCTCTCTACAACTAGAATGAATTTACATTTGTCCATTATGTAAATGATTCTTCACCATTTTCCTATTTGCCTATTTGAAGTAGCGGCAGAGTGAATTTCCATGTGCACTTATGAAAGTGTTTTCAAAGTCTTTCTACAATCATACAAAAATACTCATTTTTTCATTAATATTAAGATAAGTTACTGGTGTATTTCTATCAGAAATAAGAAATTGGTCAAATGTGTTCTTATTTTCTTTCTTTATCTTGTATATGATTTATTCTGCAAAGCTAAGTCTGTTAATAGATTTATTTCATAACCTGAATTAGCCATGATTATAGTTTTAATAGTTGGAAGTCATTAAATATTTTGTATAATGTTTTTATAATAATTAGTAAATCCTCTAAATTTTTCACTTAAAAGGGTGTGAAAACTATGTGTTAAACAAGAACAAAAATAAAATAAAAATATTATCACATTTTTGACAGATATCTTTAATCAATAAATTCTAGAAATTTATCAATTAGAAAGTTTCCAGCCTCTGCAAGTTTTGAATTATATCCTTCTGGTTTTATTCTCTTGTAAGATAAATATAGTTGAATGAATTTTGCTGTAAATATGAAAAATACTTTCAACCCCAGAAGTTAAAGTGCATTTTAAAATGAATGCTTTTCAACATATTTCATTTAATAGTCAACTTTAATTTTGACTCAGTGAATGCCATATATTTTTTATTCCTGAAATTTAGTTCACTTTATAGGTTGCACAAGTAGTCACTCACTCAGTCAGTGCAATTAATAACATACGGCAGGCAAGTAGTAAAAGTGTTTAAACCATTTATTTTCTTTAGTGCAGACTTGGGGAGGTTTGCTATGGCACAGATTTTTCACTAGTAAGCAAGTTTCTGTTGAGTAGTGTATATGACATTTTTTTCTGAGTTTATTGTCCGAAGAATAGTCTAAGCTCACAGCTCCATCCTCCTCAATGAATATTTCTCCCAAATTTCTCGTCTACTTTTATGCTTTAACTTTCACGTTTGTGGCCACAAACCTCATATTAACAACCAGTGCTCTAATTTTTTGTTTCTCTAATTATCTATTCAAAGCTACCTTCAAGGTATCTCCACTTTTATTTTCTCCCAACCACACAAATTTAATAGTCATAAACAAAAAGCTGTCTTTCTATTGCTCTTGTGCCTCTTCTTTCCCTAGACTTTTCTTTTGCATCTGTAGATCATGCCCAGTCTGTCCTCTGCCCAGACTTGAAGGCTTCAATTTCTACTTCAGTGTCCACTTACGTCCAGTACCTTCCATTGCTCTACTCTGGGCTTGTGTTCCTGCTTTAATTTGTTTCACAAAATGCCTTTACCTTGTAGTACCTCTGTCATCAAACTAAATCCCTTAGGCATCTAAGACTTTTCAGAATGATTTCTTTTCAGAGTCATGCTTATTTCTTATAACTATGCAAACCAACCAAAGTCATCTTTATCAATACTACTTCTCCCCTTGTATCTCCTTCTACACACACACACACACACACACATACACACTTTATTCATATCGGCAACTGTTCCTTTCCTCATTTTATGCCTCACATGGGCAACCGTTTCTAATATACTCAACTAATTCAAACCATATATTTTACTCTAAAGGTTGCCTAAGAATTTTCTTGCAAACTCTGAATTGCTTATGCTTAAATATTTCAATACTTGACATTCTCTTTTTACTACCTCATCCACTGTGTGATGCATGGTGACCTGGAATTTAAGGAAAAATTCTAGAAGGAATTTCTAGAGGGTGGATGTTTTCTTTCATTTCAATTTTAATTAAATACATTGACATTTTTTTAACACAATTGCACTTGTTTAAAAATGTTTCCTTATTTATAAATCAGTTAGATATAATAGTAAAGGTCATAAAAACCAATTGTAATAAAACTATAAGTTTCAGGATTTCTATGGGGACCTAATGCAAAATGTAATTCAGAAGAGGAAATATGAAAGCAGATTCTGCAGAAATTCTCTGAATTCAAATATGTCATCGTAGATTTTCACTCTGCTTCCAAATGACACAAGCGTGATTTAAAGTAAACCTCTTTAAATTTTTTATCATTTAAATTTGTGGATTTATTATCCATTCCAGCTTTTTAGTGTTTTTTAAAGACGTGGGTGGGATGCAGGCATTACTTCTTGCACCATTTTGGCTTCATACCACTAGATTTAAGCATTTAACAGTTGGAAGCCTCTTACATGTTCATTTGTAGAAAATGAACTAGGGAGGATGGTTTCATAGTGACTCTCCTACCTTCTCTCTGCTCCAAGTGGAACATCTGCTGGAGTTATGTGCACTCTTTCTGCAAAGACATGATGTCCTTGTACCCATTTTCAATTTCTTAATGATTGTCAGTGAGAACTGGTGAAGTGTGAAATAGAGAGTGCAAGTTTGGTTGTCAGGAACAGCAATGATCTGTGCTAGATAGGAAGGTTAGATAGTAAGATACAGGTTAGATAGGAAGAAAGGAGTTGATGTATTAAAAACTATGCTGGATTGAGGTCCTCTGGAAACCAAATCAGAGACATTTATTTGCATGAGATGTATCAGACAGTGCTCTTAGTCACAATTGCCATAAAGGAAAGGAAACAATGAGAGTATGAACCTTGATGTAGTTGAAACAGAGATTTCATTCACTGCTATGAGAAGCTCTAGAGTTTGTATGGCCAAATAGACTACAAGATCAAAATGAAAAATTGCAATAATGACATAGAAAATTAAAAAGAGGAAAGAAAGAATGAATGAAAGGGAGAAAGATTGAGAAGAGACTAGTGAATAGCTGTAAAACTAATCAAATTGAAAAGGAAAATTTTTTAAATGAATAAAAAATCATAAATATCATGAAAAATAAATTAAAAATCATAAACTGTATATCTTGGCAGAGCATAACAGGAAATATCTCATAAAACTTTGTGCACTGCACTAAATTTGGGTATCTTCACATAGTAAAAATCTATTTTAGTACTAACATAAAATTTCATGTTGTAAAGCCTCCTAAATAACCATTAACAAGATATAAGCACACATTTTTAACAGAATTAAGTTGTAATTTTTAATGCCTGGATTTAAGAATAGTAAAATAAATACTGGGTTTTGATAAGCCCAGTGGAACACCAGGATATTTGAGAAGATAAAAAATTATTAATTTTAGTCATGAATTAAATTAATCAATACATAAAATATCTACTATGACATTAACAACACTCAAATACAACTGATTTTTTTCAGGCAGTATAGACCTTTCTTCTTTCTTATTTTCCCTATTTAGCAACTTTTTGCTCTTTTTCAATTTTTTAAATTTATTCTCGTTTTTTCCATCTGCCTCTTTCTAATGTTTATTACTGAAGCTAGATTTATGGATGTCAAAGGAACATATTAAAAACCACAAAATTTAGTAATAATGACTCCTCTGAAAATATGAAGTAAAGGCCAAATGCTGTTGAGTGGCATGTAGATGGAAATTCAAGAAAAAATAATATTTATTATAAAATTAAGCTTATCATCAAATTTGTAAACATGTAAATGGTGTTAGAGACTAGATTTTTATGTCAGTTTCTCTATATCAGTAGAAAAGGCAACAAGTGCAGAAAAATAAACAAGCAACAACGAAGACCTTCTACATGCTACCTGCACTCTCAATATTTTTGTACTTATTTGACATAGCAAACTCTTAATGAAATGCATGCTGGGGTAAGGAATGGCGCTGGGGCAGATCGTTGTAACACTCTGCTGGTAAATAACATTGTTCCCCTCCTAATTCTAAGAATCATTCAGTTTCTCTAAGGAAATATATATATTTTGTTGTTGTTGTTGTTATTGTTTGTGGGAGGAGGATGAGATGTCAATTTTGAAGCAATGGAAAAGAAGGAAATATGTAAAGATAAAAACTGGAAAGACTAATTCCAGAACTGATCTTCAAAATTGCCTGAGAAAAATAATCTATATTGTCAGAAATCAGGATAGTGATTTCCTTTGGGAGTTGCTACTAGAAGCAAAGATGAAGAAGGCTTCTAGACTAAAATGTTTAACAAAATTAGTGTACCCCCTAAAACAGTAGCTCTTTTTTTTTTTTTTTTTCAGTACGCGGGCCTCTCACTGCTGGGGCCTCTCCCGTTGCGGAACACAGGCTCCGGACACGCAGGCTCAGCGGCCATGGCTCACGGGCCCAGCCGCTCCATGGCATGTGGGATCTTCCCGGACTGGGACACGAACCCGCGTCCCCTGCATCGGCAGGCGGACTCTCAACCACTGCGCCACCAGGGAAGCCCAGTAGCTCATTTTTAATGTTCAAGAATACTTATAAATAATTTTTTTAATGATTAATGTAAACTATGGAAATAGCACACAAAATAAGTACACAACTAATCATGGTAATTCATACCTGTTTTTTGTTGTTGTTTTTGTTTTTTTCAGCTGTGCCATGCGGCTGTCAGGATTTTAGTTGCCTGACCAGGGATTGAACCCAGGCCCCCTGCAGTGGAAGCCCAGAGTCCTAACCACTGGACCACCAGGGAATTCCCTCATGTCTGTATATTCTAATCATGTGATAGAGAAGATTCTAAGATATTCCCCTAAGATTCCTGCACCATAGTGTAAATGACTTATATAATCTCCTTCTCTTGAGTGTGGGTGTAGTCTGGAAATAATGAGATATCACTTCTGTGATTAGTTTACTAATAAGCTGACTGTGTGTCATGCAAAAGGGAGATTATTCTTGTGTGGCTGACCTAATTATGTAAGCTTTTAAAAGAAGGTGAAACATCAGAGATGGAAGAACACAAATGAAGATAAGAATTCCATCAATAGTCTATCATAGAAATCAATTAATGAAATTTATTTTGAGTTCATAGATTTTTATTTTATTGCATTTTCTCTTTAAAATTTTAATCTGATTATTATTATTAATTATTATAGGTACAATTATCTTATTTTATTAATTTCCACTCTTACCTTTCTAGTTTTCTCTCTTCTACTTTCTTTGGGTGTAATTTGATTTTTTTTTCCAGCATCTTAAGGGAATAATTTAAATCATTGTATTCATAATTCTTTTTTTTCCTAATATAAATACTTAAAGACACATTTCTCAAGACTGTTTTAGCTGTATTGAACAAATTTTGATCTACTGTGTTTCCATATTTACTCTTTAAAATATTTTCTATTTTCCTGAGTATTTTTTTGTCCCAAGTGTTATTTGTAAGTGAATTGTTTAGTTTCCGTACACTTGAATATTTTAATATGCCCTTTTTTGTGAATTACTAATTTAATTATGTTGTGTAAATGGACTCATACAATATGTCATATTTGTGGATGTCTTTTGTATCTGGAATAAAATTTACAAGGTTTTTCTATATTGTAGCATGTATCATTACTTAATTCTTACAATGAATAATATTTCATTGTATGGATATAACACATTTTATTTGCTCATTTATCAGTTGATGGACATTTAGATTATTTCTACTTTTTGTCTATTAATAAACCATGCTGCTGTGAAAAAGTGAAGAGAAGTTATGGCAGACATGTTTTTATTATTCATAGGTATATATATATGAAAATACCGAGGAGGGGAATTTCTGGATTATATGGTAACTCTATTTTTAACATTTTGATAAACAGCTGAACTATTTCCCATGGAGTCTATATCATTTTACATTCCTACCACCAATTTCTCAACATCCTGGACAGCTAGTTTTATGATCTGTCCTTTTGACTTTAGTCATCCTAGTAGGTATTAAATAGTGAATATACTGTGAATATCCTACTATATCAGTATCAGAGATGATCATGTGCTGTGTGTCATTTAATCTATTAATAGAGTATATTATATCGATAGTTTTTACGTATAAAATTGCCAATGCATTTTCTGGATGAAGCCCATTTATATAATTATATATAATTATATATATATAATTATATATTATATATATAATTATATATATATAATTATATATTATATATATTATATTTATATAATTATTTTTATATATTGTTGAATTCATTTTTTCTGAGTATTTTTTGAACGTTCTTTGTCTGTATTCATTAAGAATATTGGTCTATAGATTGTTCTTATAATGTCCTTATACTAGATGGAAAATAACCACCTGTCTTATTTCTATAGCAAGGAAACATTTTTTCACACTGATTCATGAACTCATTCTGTTCTATCATGATACATGCAGAAATAATGCAAGTTTATATTAACATAGGAAAATTAATCATCATTATCATGAGGTGTTTCTTTTCAGTGAAAGAGAAGCATGTAATTTCCATGTGCAGATGCACATTTAATGGGATCAGCTGTATGGTGATGGACAGAAACTACATTTTTGGTGGTGAGCACGTTGAAAATTATGCAGAAGTAGATAATATCATGTTGTACACATGGAACTTATATAATGTCATAAACTGACATTACCTCAATAAAAAACAAATTTAAAAAAAGCACACTTAAGAAGAAAATTACTGTCTTGCTTTATGGTGCTTTTAAAAATGATTTTCCTCCTTCAGTGTTGTTACTTCAAATCTAATAAATTTAAGGTGTATATGTAGGGTAGTGTTTATATCTCATATGTGGTTGGCCCATAAATATTATTTAAAATATGCACAGTTTTACATTAGGGTATTATTTCCTGACCTCTCAACTAAAGTTTATAAATAACTGATTCTGACATTCTGTACATTGTAATATAAATGAGCATGGGGTACAATATCAACCTCTTACCATAACTGATCATTAACACTCAAGAATGTTTTATGTTGGAGTGGAAAAAAGTTGACTATCATTGAATGGAAAACAGAAACATGATTATACTTAGAAAATAAAGGCAGTAAATGGTTCATTTGCTCTCTTTCCATTTGCAGAATTGTAATAAAAATGCCAACTAGATTGATATTTAGGCAAAAGTACATTGCAATGAAGTTAAGATTACAAGAGGAGCTGCATTAATATACAACATTCTTGTTTGAGCCTGCTTTTCTATTACAATTTCAAGAGTACTTGGGTATATTAATTTCAGTTATAGATACCCATTTAGCTACTGATTTAAAGAGAACTCTCTTTTCTATAAAATAAATGTTAACACTTCTAAGTTATTCCATTTTACCATGTTTTCTTAGATTTTAATCTTAATATTAAAAAAAAATCACAACATTTGAAAGAAGTTACAGTCCTGTATATCACACAGAGTACTGAATGCCTTCTAGTTCACACATTATTAAGCTGCTGTAGCAGCAGCTGCATAGGATTTAGCACAACAGATGGTGTTGATTCTTTCTCTTTTTTAATGAAAATCTGATTTATAAATCTCTTGCAACAAACTGGTGATGAAATGTTTAACAAAGCTATAACACATATTACTTGATATTTAAAAATGCCACCTTTTTTTCTCGTGAGCAAAATGATGACAGACTTATGAAGGTAAGCTAAAAGAGGAGCGGAAATAAAATGGAAGGGAAGAATGAGAAAAAATGTAGAATTACAAGATAATAACTAATACTCCCTAAAATGAGTCTCATAAAATAATGTTATTTTTATTGGTTAAATAATTATTTGAGTTGTAATTTTAGAGTTTTTAAAAAATTTTAAAGTATTAAGGTTGTAATAAGGTGTTTTGTGTGTTTTATTGAGAGAGGGTAGAGAGGTAGTACAGCAGCTAAAGAAAAACTACACTATTTCAGGATGTGTTAGAATGCTATGTGAGACATTTCAAATAAATGTTCTTAACATGAACACTATCAATTTTTAAAATATAGAAAAATTGTATTAGCAATTAAAATAAAACGAAAAGTGTCATACAGGCTCTAGTTATGCATATTCCAAGAAACAAACCTTGATGAAGATTGCCTTTCTTATTCATCAGTTCCTATTTTTCTATGCCCATGGCATTTATTCTTTCTAGAAATTAACTAGTGACTTGATATCATCTCATGTAAGAAATGATTCTGACTAAAATATTTTTCTTATATTCTTGAAAATTCCCTGTTATGGTACCTGTAATCTTTCCACTTAGATGAGGGACTACTTAAAACATCTTCCAATGAAAATATATTTATCAAGAGGAGATTTAAGAAGGGAGAAAACTATCCTTTACCTCTAAAGTGATATAATGCAGGTGTTTTAAGGAAAAATAAATTTTCCTTATACATACATATATGCAGAGAAGCTTGATTCTCAATCTAAGTTTTAAACCTCCTTACAACACAAAACTAATATTGTTTATTAAGATGCTATCATAAGCTATACTAGCAACCCTTCTCGCAAACAACACTTACATCATCACCAGTGGTGGTATCTTATTTTTAAATGTCACTGGTAGATTACAGACTGGGAATTAGACGTGTTTTTTTTATAACCATTTACTTAGTGCCAAGTATTCATATGTTCATGCAGTCTGAGCTTAAGAATGTTGGGAATGACAGTTTCTATTTTCAGGCTAATCTTTTCTCTCTGTTGACCAAGTAACCTTTCCAGTCTTCACTTCCTCTTTATTCAGAATAAGTCCCCATCCCCCAATTCCTGCCAAAAGAGAGCCTCCATATTCTGGAATAATCTTCCTCACCCTAATTTAGATGTGTCAAACCATGTCTGAATACTAGAGTGAGCGTGATTCAGCCACAAGCTGGTAACTCCACTAAGACTAGTGAAGTCAATATTAGACCCCTAAGAAATAAAGCATTTAGGGCTAGCAAAGAAGGGATTTTTGAAAAAGAAAAATACTAATATCTATTGCTGACTAGTGAATTTTTATTTATTTTATTTATAATAAACAACTTAGATCTTATTATGCCAATTGATCTTATTAAGCCAATTAATAACGCTGGTACAATATTTATAGGTGTTTCTAACGGAATTCATTTTATGTATAAATGGCCAGTCACTATTCTTGTTCTCATTATTACTACCGTTATGCTCATCCTCACTGAACACAAATAATTTACAGTAATCTGTGATCTCTCTAGAAAAGGAAATGGCATTAAGGGAAATCACAGATCGGCAGAGAGGAGGAAATTAATTAAATATTAAATTAAATCTTGACAGCAAGCTTTCAGAGGCAGCAAAAAATCTCCATTGATGATACAAAGCAAATACACTTAACATCTTTCCTCATCTGTAGTAGCTCAATAGATACTATACAGATCTAATACAGACCTAGATAACAGATCTAATGATCTGTCACATGAAACACCTGTTCCAAAGTTTCTATTCTCCCAACTCCTAAAAACATGAGTTCTACAACCCAAGCTAGTAGGTAGATTTTTGCCCCTTTTTTTCTTCTCTCACAGTGCTTAAGAAAGAGGCTTTCTACTTCAGTTGTCTATAACTACAGAGTAGTTTAAGTTATTCAACTTTTTCTGAATTTCATTTTAGTGCATTTCAAGAGGCTGACATTGATCAGACTCAGAGAATCTATCTTTTAATTCAAAGACTGGGTAAAAATCTGTAAATGCCTGTGCGTGAATGCATAGCTGGGTCAATATTACTTTTTCAGTTCCCATACCTTTACACTGCATCTGACCTGTTGCACTGATAAACACTATCAGGTATTCTAGTTTGCACAAACTGTAAGGACCACTTCACGTGCATCTCTGGGGAACTAACTATTGGAACAGTCCTCAACTTTATCCTGCTGAGACTAAAGTTTTCTTATCTATAAAATACTCTTCAGGGACTTCCTTGGGGGTCCAGTGGTGAAGACTCCATGCTTCCACTTCAGGGAGCACAGGTTCAATCCCTGGTCAGGGAAAAAAGATCCCGTATGCCATGCCATGCAGCCAAAAAAAATAAAAATAATAATAATAAAATACTATTCATTTTATTCATTACTTAATTAAAAAAATAATGGGGGAAACAGTAAAAGCCCTCAATTCCAGAGGGTGAGAAATCTTGGGGATAGAGAGCTGTGAAGTTCTTTTAATTAATCCAGCACAGAAAGACTGATTTACCTAGAAATACCATTTGCTTAGTTTTCATGAAGTGCTTACTTCTGTGTCTATGACCCTTTCTTCCAACCCCAGGCCCTCTTTGCCCCTCTTTGACAGCTGAGTCCTCTTCACCTGGTTCTGGATTCCAAGGCCAGGCCAGTCTAGATGGGATCTCTCTCACCTGAATATGAAAGTGATGATGATTCATATTGAACCTAACTCAGTATACAAGAAGACACCGCTGGTAGAATCTATGTTTGGCCATAGTTTGGCACCTCCGGTAGAACAATACTCAGTAGCCATCCAGATTGCACTGGCCATTGTGCAGGATTTTTGTTCCAGAAAGTTGGAAAACTTACAGCAACAGTAGGCTGCTGGCCATCTTCATCAGATTTAGCAGCCAAAGTAACTATGTGCAAATCAACTGGGACAGAGTTGAAAAAAGATATAAAGAAAGCAGGAAGACCTGATTCAGAAATGAGCAAATAAAGCAGCACCTGAAATCAGCAATATAATTGAAGCAGCAACAGAATTTATCAAACAGGACATTGTGATGTTCAGTGGATTTGTGAGAGGCTATTTGCTAGGCCTTGCCTCTTAAGGACATGAATGTTCTGTCACAGTGGATTCAACCTGAGAGGAGAAGGGGTGGTAACATGATGATGTCTCTACAGTTCCAGACACCAGCTTCTCCAGGGTGTGAAGAAAAAAGTAGTTGGGCAAAATGGAACTCACAACTTACTGTTGGTCTTCTGACAAATCCTGCAGTGCAGCCAAAAAATAAATAAAGTGAATCCACTTTAAAAAAATATATATGTTTGCAATAAACTAAAAGGATTGTAATGCCCTTTTGTGGAAGGTCTGAGAAATAATAGAATTATTGAATATATTAAATAGATTCTACTGATATAAAGTAATAATAATGGGGGGAAAATCACTGCTGTTCTAGTCTCTGTGACATAATTAGTGCAGCTTGTATCTCCCAAATCTTACAATTCTGTTTCTCTTGCAGGACCAGAATACGGTGCTGCCCTTTGCATTCTTTGCTTCCCAGCACAGAAAACACTGGCAAAGAACAGACAAGGAAGCTGGACATTTAAGCCACTCTAAACTACAGATTATTCTTGAAGGAGAATCTTTTAAGGAACTGAGTTTTTGGTTTTACATGTATAGTAATGAATATATACAACTGAATTTTACAGTTATTTTTAAACAGTTGTATAAATGTTTTCTTAACTGAGAGATGACTAATTTTAGTTTTTCTGTTTTCACTTGTATTCATTACAACGTTTTTTAAATTATAAGCCTTGAATCAATATACTTATGTGAGTGTTGATAAGAGTAATCATTTCTAAGCTTGTTTGTCTCATGCCATAATATATACACATATTTCAAGATATTGAATTCATAGAAAATATATAGAAAAATATATGGAAGTGAATATTTAGAGAAAAAATCCCTAATGATCATACCTCGTCAAATTATAAGATATGACAATTTCCCCTAACTATTGTCAATACAAATGCTATTAATGCTTTTGTATATGTAATGAAACTTTTGAAAATTCATGTAGGAAAATTATATCAGACAGCTCACAGATTAGATTGTACAAATATTGAGTACATTAATGATTATTCATTAAAAACAATCCTAGGTAAAAACAGTAATAAGATGTCAGTATTAAGCCAATCCTTTGAAGTAAAAAGTAATGGCATATAGGGTATTAATAGATATTAGAGACATAAATCAAAGTGACTGGGCTAACTAAGGCTATAATGCCACACTAGCAATTCAGATTATTATGAGTGTTTTGTAGTGTCAGCCTGGGAATGCTCAAGGAAGTATATTCCAAACTTCCTTAATGATAAATGTCACCAGACTAGATAGCTAAACGTAATGATTACCAGACCTCTGCCCCAAGAGATTCTCATTCAGTAGATTGTATTGTGACATTGTTATCTATTGTGTATCTGTAGTCCTCCTGGGGACTCTTCAGGCAAGCTTGAAAATCGCCAAGGCTGAGAGGTCTGTGACCTTGGCACACTCTGAGCCTTTTAATCTTCCTCATTTGTACTTAAAGTTTATGAAATAGGTTATAATTGTCAGATTATATAAACTATTTGTTTTATTTTACAGCATTTGCTCACCTGGTCTTATTTGTGACTAACAACTCTGTGAACTACTTGATATAGATTTCATATATTCTTTACTTGGATTTAAGGATGCACATGCGTTCTCAAACTTAATGTGCATGAGGATCACTTGGACAAATCATTAAAATGCAAATGCATGCTCTGCCACATAGATTTTGATTCATTTGGTCTCTGGTGGGACCTAGGAATTCACATTTGAAATAAGCACTCCTGCTGATTCTGATGAAAGTGCTGTACAGATTACATATTCAGAAATCCCACTGTAGAGGACTGATGAATTAAAATCACAATAACTGTTGGAAATCCACCTAAATCTAAACAAACCCTGTGGAAATACTTCTGTGTTTGGAGCTTCCTACCAGCTGCCAACGTATTACCTGAATTTTACTATAAATGGTGCACTTGAATGTCATAAGACATTATCTTTATTCATTGGAATTATTTTGAGATTCATTCTATTTAAAAGACACTACAAGGACAGAACTTCTAGGTGATGTAATTAAGACAAAACTCCTATTATTTGCTATTTAGGTAAACTATATATTTTTTTAATGTCCAAGCAAAAAAATTGTTTGTGATTGTAATTATACTCTTTACCAATGTATCAAAAACTCCACAAAGAAACTGGTATTATATTTTCCTACAGGAAATCTTGCAATTTTGCAGTTCACATTTTCAGTTAGGTAAAATACAACTTTCATTACTATGCACAGAGAATAGAGAATTTAGATTCATGTGAGAATTTAAATGTTTCTGATCCTTTCTGCAATAAAATGTTATGTACATGCTTTAAGACAGTTGAATTATTATGCTTCTCACTAATGATGGAGTAAAATTTTACATGAATGTGTTATAATATTTCTGAATCTCATTAAATATTACATTCATAGAATTTTATTTTAGAACAATAGCTATCATCTCTTAATTGTTGTGATCCTGAAACACACCAAATGCATTTCACTTGGTCAAATTTGCATTGTAACTTATTTTAAATGTTTAATCTTAGACATCTGATTTATTAGAAGGGTTGATTCAAAAATCGAATGTGTCTGGCTTGCAGAAGAATGAAACTGTCAATCCTATAATGATTAAAATAATGGATTAACAAATGTGCTAACCATATTAACAGTGGCTTTTTATATTGGTGTATCAGTGTTTTAAATTAGGTAAAATTTGTCAATATGATCAGCTTTATTTTTTTTACTTTCAGATGATATAGTCCAATTTAATGAGGAATAATAACACTGGCTTTCTCACAGAGTTATTACCACAATGCAATCAGCAAAGTATATTAACAATTTGGATAAACAGTCCTTTGTGTGTGTGTGTGTGTGTGTATGAAAGTGCACATATACCTGTGTGCACACAGAGTACATGTTTAATTATAATATTGATATTTTAAAATACAGTTATATTTATCTGTGTGAACACGTTTATTTCTATTTTGAACAGTGTTATTAATTCAACCACGCTACTGACCATCTATTTCTGATTTCCTAAATAATTATTTTAAACAGAAGTCATGTTCCTTTATCCAGGTTGGTTTTCCTCATCGAAATTGTGTGTAGAAGAATAATATCTTGATGAAAAAAAGAAGAAAGACTGCACAGTCTTACCCTAATTTTAGAGGGATAGCTTTTTATCTTCATCCCCCTAATTTTAGAGGGATAGCTTTTTATCTTCATCCCTGACATCACAACAGGAGGTATCACAACATTTTAAAGCTTGAGCTTTTTATTTGACCGAGATTAGAAAATAAGGAACTCTGGATTTTGTACTTGTTTACCTGAAAACATCAAATTTAATACAACTCAAAAGATGTATTATATTCTAGTTTACTTTTCATATGTCATTGTTATAGTCAAATGTTCTCTTTTTTCCAAGAAGATAAAGTTTTCCTTTGTGAATATTATTTTTTTTAACTTTTCATTTTATATTGGAGTATAGTTTTTTTGTTTTGTTTTGTTTTGTTTGCCACACCATGCAGCTTGTGGGATTTTAGTTCCCTGACCAGGGATCGAACCCAGGCCCTTGTCAGTGAAAGTGCAGAGCCCTAACCACTGGACAGCGAGGGAATTCCCTGGAGTATAGTTGATTAACAATGTTGTGTTAGTTTCAGGTGTACAGCAAAGTGGTTCAGTTATACACATACATGTATCTATTCTTTTTCAAATTATTTTCCCTTTTAGGTTGTTACATAATATTGAGCAGATTTCCCTGTGCTATACAGTAGGTCCTTGTTGGTTATCCATTTTAAATACAGCAGTGTGTACATGTCAATCCCACACTCCCTAACCATTCCTTCCCCCAACCCTTCCCCCCTGGTAACCATAAGTTCATTCTCTAAGTCTGTGAGTCTGTTTCTATTTTGTAAGTAAGTTCATTTGTCTCATTTGTGTTTAAATTTCACATATAAGGTATATCATACAATATTTCTCTTTCTCTGTCTGACTTAACTTCACTTAGTATGACAATCTCTAGGTCCATCCATGTTGTTGCAAATGGCATGATTTCATTCTTTTTAATGGCTGAGTAATATTCCATTGTAGATATGTACCACATCTTCTTTATCCATTCCTCTGTTGATGGACATTTAGGTTGTTTCCATGCCTTGGCTATTGCAAACAGTGCTGCAATGAACATTAGGGTGCATGTATCCTTTCAGACCATGTTCTTCTCTGGATATATGCCCAGGAGTGAGATTGCAGGATCATATGGTAGCTCTATTTTTGTTTTTTTAAGGAAACTTCATACTGTTTTCCATAGTGGCTGTACCAATTCACATTCCCACCAAAAGTGTAGGAGGGGTCCCTTCTCTCCACACCCTCTCCAGCATTTATTGTTTGTGGATTTTAAAATTTGTATGGAGACACAAAAGACCCTGAATAGTCAAAGCAATCTAGAGAAAGAAAAACGGTGCTGGAGGAATCAGGCTCTCTGACTTCAGATTATACTACAAATCTATAGTCATCAAAACAGTATGGTACTGGCACAAAAATAGAAACATAGGGCAATGGAATAGTATAGAAAGCCCAGAAATAAACCCACACACCTATGGTCAATTAATCTATGACAAAGGAGGCAAGACTATACAATGGGGGAAAGACAGTGTCTTCAATAAATGGTGCTTGGAAAACTGGACAGCTACATGTAAAAAAATGAAATTAGAACATTTTTTAATTCCATACACAAAAATAATGTCAAAATAGATTAAAGACCTAAATGTGAGACCATAAACTATAAAATTCTTAAAGGAAAACATAGGCAGAACACTCTCTGACATAAATTGCAGCAATATCTTTTTCGATCCATCTCCCAGAGTAATGGAAATAAAAACAAAAATAAAGAAATGGGACTTAATTAAATTCAAAAGTTTTTGCACAACAAAGGAAACCATAAACAAAATGAAAAGATAACCCACAGAATGGGAGAAAATATTTGCAAATGATGTGACCGACAAGGGATTAGTCTGCAAAATTTACAAACAGCTCATGTGGTTTAATTATCAAAACAAACAACCCAAACAAAAAATGGGCAGAAGACCTAAATAGATATTTCTCCAAAGAAGATATACAGATGGCCAAGAGGCACATGAAAAGATATTCAACATTGCTAATTATTAGAGAAATGCAGATCAAAACTATCGATACAATGAGATATTACCTCACACCAATCAAAATGGCTCTCATCAAAAAATCCACAAACAATAAATACTGGTAAATATTATTTTTATTTTGTATTATAAGTAATTGTTTTTAATAGCTAAGAATTAATACATTTATAACAATGTTTTAAAAACAGAGAAAATCACAATTTGTGAGAATTTAAAGCCAAAATAGATCTATTTATTTCTAAAACATAAAATTGAAAAATGATTATTATTACAAGTATTCAAGTGCGGCATGAGCAGTGTTTAAAAAGATTTATAGACTTGTATTTCATCTAATATAAGAAATCATTCTAGATACTTATTTGTCCAGGGGATTAGTTAAACAAATGTCCCTAACCTATTTAAATTTGTCATCTCAATTGAAGACAGGTCTCAAGAAGTGAATTGGTGGACTCTGAAACACATGGACACACTTTGTGGCCGTCCTATTATTAGAAGCTAAAAGGTAATTACAAATCACAGGGGTGGCAGCGGCTCGAAGGGGTCAGGTTAGAAAGACAAGGAGAAAAATTATGGTCTAATTTTTTTTAAAAAAGGATGTGTGTTTAAACCCAATTGAGTTATTTAATGAGTAGATTTAGAGAAAGGATGGTACCCTGTCACACCACTTTAGCGTACTGAATAGCTCAAGGGGAAAACGTTGCTAGGAAGCTTTAATTAATTTCCTTCATCTAATCCTCTGTTAACACTAAACAAGCCTCTGTCACATGCATCATATGAATTCCAAGGACAAAGTAAAAGCCATTTAAAAGTAGTCATATCCCAATAAGGTTATTAAGAGACCATTTCTAAGTTCCTCATTAAAGTTAATGCATTTAACACTAATACTGTTCAAAATCCTTATTACAGTCCAGCAATTTCATAAAATATTGATTGCTTTGGTGTGTCCTTATATACTAATGTATTATATTTTTAAGTAACTTAGTGAGGCAAAAGTCCAGCTTATTTAGTTTCAGCTTGTTGTGAAAGATTGCAACTCCTGTAACAGCTTTAAATTGCAATAGCTCAAGCCTTTGGGTATATCAGTTTCTGTATCTAAAATGGAGTGCCAGCATCACAGCCTCTGTATTTTGTCTAGAGCTTTTCTCTCTCAGGGTTATACAAAACAATAGGAGATTAATGGGGTAATATATTAAAAAGTTTTATGAATGATAAATATTATCCCTATTTTTCTGTAGGAGAAATGGAGTCATATGTAGGTTAAGTAACCATTAAAACTGTTATAGAAAAGGATCCATTTATGCTGCATTTAACTGCATTCTAAGCACTTATTCTTCACTAATCTCCTTAACTGTCACTTTGAGCGCCAAAGGTGAGGTAAGGGTACGTATCCTGTATAAACATATGCAAATTTTGAATCATTTAAGCTGTCTTTTCAAATATTGATCAATATATCAAGTTTGATGATCAAAAATCAGAATTTTCCTTACTCTTTGCCAAAAAGCCCCTTTTAGTGAGATTTCCTTTAATGTAATGAGGCGGGGTTGGGGGGAGGCATAGGTTTGCTTATAAATGTATTTCCTATCAGTAAACTTACTTCCCCAAATATCTAGTACTATCGTGTCAACTGAAAAGCTTGTGTAGAAAGAGTGTCAAAGTCCATGCTGGAGAGTAAAATCCTTCCCCACTGAAAACTGTAGAGCATGTCTGAAGGGAATGACATCTCTCGCTATCTTAAGGAAATTCTTTTTCTTTTATTTTTTCCTGTCAAAATGCAGCTTAATTCAGTATGAAGACTATGTATAGTGGCTTGTTGCATAAGGTCCTACAATGTTTTATGCATAACGGTAATAAAGTGTTTTAATGATACATTTTTCCATTAAGACTTTGGAAGAATATATTGTTGGCATAATGGGTAGAATGAGAGAGTATCTTACAGTGTATGACAAGAGGAGGTGGGAAAGTAAAAGAAATAAAAATATCATTGTATATTATTTTACATGAAATAAAGTTTAATTAATAACAATAATTTGTAAAGTGATGAGCATAGCCAAACATGAATGTGAGTGAAATGAAACTAATATCAGAGACTAAAGAGAAATCTTCATAGATTCACTCTTCTGTAGAAATTGAAGACAGATAAAGGGAAAAGGGCATGGAGAGAATCAAGTTTTTAATTTTCATACAAAACATTAAAAATCCATTGATATCAGATAAATTCTTTGTATTTAGACCTCCAATGTGAGTGGTGGGAGCTATTTCAATGTCCCTAAATTCTTTCTCAATGAATTTCAGATTTCCTCTACGTATATTGAAGAGAAATGTCATGAATTTTTTAAAGAAATTAGCTCAAATGGAAAATAAGAAGAAATGGAGAAGAAAGAGAAGACAGAGGAGAGGTGGAGGATGAAGAGAAGAAGAACAAGGGAAAGCACATCATTAACATCTATGAAAACATATTGTCAAGAGAAAAATACACTCCCCCTACAAAGAACTGGGGAGATCAGTGTCTGGCCCTCTTTCTGCCAGTTTACTTTGTAATTGTTTTGTCCAATTTACCTTAGACTAGCCATGTATTTTCTCCCTACTTTACATACGCATGGAAATTGCACATTTTCTAGGATTGGGCTGAAACAAGTTGTGTCTTGAACACGTGGCACATTTCCTACTCTCTTCTAAGCAAAGTCAAAATATGCCAAGAAAATATACCACAGGGAGGTATAACACAACACAGGGTAAGGTGCATTTGGAAGCAAGCAAAGAAGATTTTCTTAACAGATGAAAAACTTTCTAGAGCCCAGACCTCCTGAAAAAGAAAGTTCAACATGAATATAAAGAGAGGAAGAGACTGCTATGGAATGAGCTTAAAAGAGTAGGAAGGGATCATATCAAAAAAAAAAACACCTGAAATTATTCTTAGTTTGCAGTTTTATTAAGTAGAAAAGAGAAACTGTGGAAATATCTTACATGTGATAACAGTAGGATGAGTTCGTGTTTCTGTAAACGGTTTCCTTTGCAGTCTGAATGCTGGATTGGAAAGCAAGGGAAAAAAAAAAGGAATTCAGATCAACAGGTTAAGGGTCATTTCAGCAGTTAACAGAAAGATAGTGGCAGCTGCAAAGAAGTAACAGTAGAAATGGAGAAAATAAATAATGTAAGAGGGAGAATAAAGAATTTTTGGTGCTTTGTGATAGGTGGGCAAAGGTGTCTTGCGTGATAACTGTATTAATGGAATGTCAATCCATTTACTAAGAAAGAGATTCAGGAATAGGAGAGATTTTGATGGAATAATATCACAAGTTAAGTTTGGGACAAGTAAAATTTGAGTGGAGCTGTCTAATTGTCTGCAAGATATTATCAAGTAGAAAAAATAAGATTTCTGGGCTATAAAGAAAGTATGTGAGTACAGTGGGCTTATAGACAAGCAGAGGTACTGGATAAATTGGGTTTAAAAGCTTGACCATTTACAAACAATTTTCCTAATCAAAGGATTATACCTCAGTTTCTTCACCTGCAAAAGTGGGATTGCAGTGGCACCTCTTGACATTGATTTTAGAGGATTATTATGGAAATTCAATGAGATATTATATGCAAGACACTTGTCATACGTCTAGAGTTTTATACATATTCACAAATGTTAGCTATTATTGCCATCACTAACATCACCATTTAAACATCTGGGAATGTATGACTCTCTTAAGAAGAAGAGATGTCTCGAGATTAAATGAGCAACCTCAGCATTGGAATACAGTTAGGGGAGGAGAATCCAGAACAAAAAACTGAGTAATATGGGCAGCATTGGAAGTAGATATATAACTATGAAAATGTTATGCAATAGATATGAAAACATTTCAGAGTCCAAAGAAAATGAGGGTTGAAAAATGTTCACTTTATTTAACAATAAGGACATATTGAATACACTTGCAAAGCAAATTAAAAAAATATATAAATGTATCATTGGCATGGCTTAGGCATGAAATTTTTGGAGAGTAGCTATGCATAAATAGCCACCACTAGTAGATAGCTAATATTAGCAAATTTTTTGTGCATAGCAGATGACACAGTTTTGGGAATTGAAGAGAACAAAAGGAGAAGAAAAAGAGAGAAGCTCACAAATTTATCAATTAATTAATTGGAGAAATAATCTTGCCATTTTTTTGGAGGAGAGCAAGCTTAGGGTTATAAGAGCGGCATATGGTCAAATAATCCTTTAGATATGCAAATATTGGCAATGGCTTTCTTCAGTGGAGTAGAGATGAGTAATATGATCTCTATGAACTGGTAGGACTAAGAAAAATTTCTGTTGAAAGTTGGAACAACTTATTTGGTCAATGATCCATACTGTTCCATACATGGAAATGTTGTAAAATATCAGTCAGATATCAATCATATAGATCCAACATCATTCCTTCAAGAGAGACATTTTACAGTGACTCAATCTTGGAATATTTATTCCTCCATATTTCGGAAATTCCTCCATATTTCTCCTTCAAAAAGAATCCTCCTCATCTGCAGTTGTTCATGTTTGTCTCATCAAATTAACCAAAATCCTGCTTATTAGCAAACTCACATAAATTATCATATTATTTCTCTCCTTTTCTTCATTAACAAACATCTTGAGAAAACTTCCTACTTTTAATTTCTTCTACTCTTTCTTTTTCACCTTTGTTAATTTTTCTCCATTTGCTTCTTAAATGTGAACATTCAAGTATATTTTTTTTTCTAGCTTATAGTCTCTCCTCATTCTACATATTCTCATGCAGCAATTTGATTTTCAGACATGTTTTCAGTCTGGATGATATGCAGACACATTCAGCTCAGACTCAAATCCAACTGCTAACATTTTTAGTTCCAAACCAGGAGGTAGGAGGCTGACAGTGAAAATAAGTGGAAAGTCAGACAAGTAAACTGCCCCTGAAACCAAGGCTTCCCTGAAGGCCTATGATGGTATATTTATCCCAGATCCCAAGGTTGAATAGCCTTAGAGGGAATAGGAGACAATATTTTGTACTGACACAAGACGGTCAGCTGGAATCGATATTTTGGATGAAACTGGGACTTTGAAAGGGTTATACCTTTATGGAAAAATCAGCAGGAAATAAAAAGTGCATTTGTTTACATGACAGAAAGCTTCTAAAATGGCCTGAATGCTAGATGGAGAATGCAAGGCAAGCTCTCGTGAAAAATCATATACCGTAATTCTGCTATTTTGTAGGATTTGGGTTTTAAATTTACGTTACTCATAGAGTCAAGGAAATACAAACTCAAAAAGTTAAAGATATGACTAACTGGTATCACTCCAGAAACTTAATAGAAACAAAAGAAAATATTTTCCAGATTAGCCATTCTGATTGGTATAAAGTGTTATTTTGCCTTTTTCCCAACATCTAGGGAAGTTAAGCACCTTCTCATATATGTATTGGTTATTTGGATATCTTTGTTTGTAAAAGGCCTGTTCAAGTGTTTTGTTCATTTTTTCTATGATTTATTCATAGAAATTTATTTGAATAAATTCAAATTTATTCAATTTCTTAGTAAATATTTATGTGTATCTTACAAATATATGAATTGCAAATATATTTTCCCATGCTGAAGCTTGCCTTTTTAGACTCTTAAAGGTGTCTTTTGATAAGTAGAACGCCTTTATTTTATGTAGGTAAACTTGTATTTTTTTTTCCTCTATGCTTAGTGGTTTCTGAATTTAAGAAATCTTTCACACTCAACAGAATAGGTAAAATGAAAAGAAAAACAGTATCAAGTGTTGGCAATTTTATGGAACAACTGAACATCTAGTGTTCATTGACCCAACTATTTTGGAAAACTGTCAGTATTGTACTAAAACTGAACAATATTATTCCATATTACCCAACAATTCCACTGTTAGATAAGTAACCTATTTATAGAAATTATTATACATATTTACCTAAAACTTTGAACAAAACTATTGGTATCAACACTACATATAATGTAGCCAAAAAATGGAAACAACCCTAATGTCCATCAGTAATAGAATGAATACACAGATTTTGCTACAGTCACACAATGGAATGATAAGGAATAAACTGGGTACACACACATAGTAGTTCAATAAATTATTATTATTATTATTATTTTGTCTTGAGTATGCTAAGACTCTTTATTCAAAAGGTCTAATAATTTCACTTTGGATATATCTTGGCATTGATTATTATGACTACATTTACTAGGCAGCTTTAGATATTTCTTTATTTCAATAAATAGTTACAGGAGTACATAGGTTTGAGAATATTTTTGTTGTTGTTTTTGATTTATTTTTTAACCACTATGGGAAATACTTAAGTATTTTTATACATACAGAGAAAAGAGCAACTGATAAGAGAACTAAAAATGTAGAAGAGAGAAAGTCCTAAATATAGGGCAATATTTCAGTACTGAAACAGATGGAAGAAGATAGAATCCAATGCAGAGACAGTTGATATAACCTTGCAAAAGAAATGAGCACCCAGACTTTGGAACTGAGGAAAAGGAAGCATGTAGTTGAGTTTCTGAATAAAAAATACTATGTGATTGACAAAGAAAATACCTATCTTGTGTCTTCTGACCCTAATAATTCTAGTGAAGTACAAGGCAAGGTCAAGAGCTGAGAAAGAGGATAGCAGTGATATAGAGGTTACTCTGTATTAATGACATCTTGCAATAGCTAATTCATGGGAAGCTTTAAGGTATGAGGAATTTGAACAGAAGGGTAGTTCAAATGATTGGTGAGGGTTTAATAGAGAGCTGTGATCAAAAAACAAGTATCGCATCAGAATGAATGGGTTTGAAACCCACTTCTACCACTTCCCTATTTTGTGACTTTGAGTGTCAGGTTATTCATCTGTAAAATGAGAGTAAAAAAATTGATATTTCTATAGGATTACTATGAAGGTACAAAGAAATAATATTAGGTAAAATGATAGACACACTATCTTAATTAGTTACTTGCTTTTTTTTTTTTTTTTTTTGGTTAGTCAGTGGATCTATAGTGACAGGATAAGAAAGTAGAGAGATTAATAGAGTAGGAAAATGGCAATGGGTCAAGACTCATGATATATTCACTTTTATTTTTTTAGATCAAAAGTCAGTGAAGTAAGGAGTGAAGGAGATAAAAGGGTAAATGGTTTTAGTAAAACAAAAAAGAAGTAGATTAGCAGTCATCATTTAAGATATGGCAAAATTATGCTTGATGTCAATGTGTAAAATGTAAAACAAAAAAAAAATTGCTAGAAAATGGAAAATTATAAAGATTCTTAGTGGATTCAGGATGCCTTCATCTACATACCTACTCACTTTTTAACCAACCTCTATGTGTGCTTTGCACCTAACACTCAAATGGCTTCGCTTTGCTAAGATCCGATATCTAATTTTATTTGATCTAGCAACAACATTCAATACAGTTGAACTCTTTTTCCTTTTTAAAACACTCACATTTCTTGACTGGCCTCCAAGTTTGTACATTTTTTTCACAGTCCTCCTACATCCTTGTCTGCTCCATCACTATCTTCTATGAAAATACGGCCGCCTTTCCAATGATCCCAAATACTGAATTTGGGTGTCTTCAGTGTATAGGTGGTATAGTTTACTTAGTTCTGGGAAAAAAAGTGTGAATTGAGAACAGGAGAGCCCAAATCTATATCCAGAGCAAATTTAATATTCATAATTGCTTAGAATGGAAGATTCTATCTTTCTCTACTATGATGCTGGCTGCTTGAATCAGTAAGAATAGCCATCCATCTCCATGTCTTCCTCTTTCCCATGGTAGGGAGAATAATCATGATTTACTCCAACCCAGCCCTTACTAAAGTGTTCTAAATAATCCATATGTATTTTCCATAGAACTCCTTAGCCCTAAGCTTCTTGCATTATTCTTTTCAGGCCATTGACCTCATGGCAGAGTTCTCTACCACAGCACAGAATTTAGAGTATTTCCACACATCAGACATACATATTGGATAACTAAGTGTATTGCTTGTATCTTTGTCTATTAGTAGTATTTCCCATCACCAAAACCCTGGTCAGTCCAGGGAGAGAGGGGGCACTGCAATGAGATAGTAGTTAATTTTTCATAGTGGCGCTAGACCATGCCAAATTTTCAACCAGGTCTTTGTCTTTTCCACCTCTATCTATACAACTTCTGGTTGTAGAGAATCCCTTAAAACTCTGCCTAGCATCCTTACCTACCTCAGATATATTTATTACCATCAGATCTGCTGGATTATATACCTAAGTGGTAGGCTGCAATATCATGTATCACCCTCTCTATGCTTCACTCAAATCAAGTAACCTTCTAAAATACCACATAAAAACACCAGAACAGTAACCACAAGCCCTCTAAAATTCAAGTGGTCCACTAAAAACCACATCTCATTTTTTATAGGCTGGAAGTTCAAAGTATAACAAGTATTATAAATTAGGAGAATTTCCTCTAATGTCACAGAGCACTAGACTCACATAAACGTCACAAATAACTGCAGATGGATGAATCTTTGAAACTTTATCTCTCACCCTCTGGTTTGCCTGTGTCTTAGTAGATAAGACTACATGCTACTTACTGCTTCCCTGGTCTAATGAATATATCACTAATATAGTGAATCAGCATGTTGTTTTCTGCAACATCAAAATGGTCTGGGTCCTAGTGAACTACAGAACAAGAGACTTAACAGGGTCTGGTGAAAATTAAAGGTTTGAAAACTGAGTGGTAGAAGTAGGAAAATTCTTATCAACAGTCTTATGCCTCAAGAGATGAAATTCTCATCACTCCATCAGACAAATGAGTGAGAATAAAAATGTTGTTCAAAGGTGAGTGAAATCTAGAATGAATGGTAAAGGAAGTATAAGATAAATATCAACTTTGATTCTAGGATCACCTGTGACATCAAGGAATATATTGAAGGATATTGACATTGACCTCTACTCTGAGGGATTGTAGTTGCTCCTTCTTTCTTGAGATAGAATTCAGGGCCTCTTCTACTAATAACAGATTTGTATATCATAAGAGTGTATGCTATTTAATTGGCATGAAGTGTAAACTGTTACAGACCGAGTCAATACACCACTCATAGTTACTTGGGTCTCATTCATTTCCCTCACTTCTAGAGTGAAGGCAATGATTTAAAAATCCTGGCTCCAGTGACTGCCTCTCATCTCTGAACACCGTAAGTTGTCCCAGGGTGCCAAAGGACCAGGGATGGATATTAGACATGACCACCTGTGTGCCCTCCAAGGCATGAGCTACAGCAGCTCCAGCATCCAGTCCACCTGAGCTGGACTCATGTCCAACTGAAAATTCCTGCCGTCCTAGTGACCCAGTTTAGGTGAATTAATGCCTCACAAAGATTTTGATTATAAGAGACAGGAGGTGGAAAGCAACTAACAGAAATGTGTTTCCTTTCTTCCTTCAAGGAACTGCTCTATGTGGTGCTGTATAATCTCATGGAGATGTTCCATAACTGAGCAATCATACTTGTTTTTTTGAAACTATGTTCAGTTTGATAAAACGTGACATTTTATTTCCTATCCCTCTTTTTCTACACATTTGCTTTCAGTTGATTACCACTCCTCCAACAATAATTGAATATGTAAGATTTTCCTCATGTTCTGCTTTCTAGGAAACCAAGGCTAAAACATGATGCTTATCAGACAGGTAGATAAGATAAAATTGAGGGCCAAGTAGAAACTATTTAAGCATTTTATAATCCTATGATTATCTGAGGCACAGAATTTGTGCCTTTAGTTACACTTACATTCCAAACCTCACAATATTATTGAGACTACAGGCCATACCTAAAACAGCAGAACTATGAGTCTTTACTACAGGAAAGACTTTTACAATTATGTTTTCCAAAAACAGTTTTTCTACGGTGAACAGATGCAGCAAATTATTTTTTCTTCTTGTAAATCTATAAAAATATTGCAAATAACCTGTCAGTTATGACCTTTAGAATGATATTGACCTTCTAATCTCATAATGGTGGAAATGTGATAAAGTATAGCTGCACATAAATTGTATTTCAATCCCACCCACCCGTGAGAATTGATAAAACAATAAGCAGAAAAATACAGAGTTGTTCAGTACAATCACATACCAGGAGTAATGGACACTGGGAGTGTTTAATGGACAATTAATTATTTTTCACATCCAGAAAAGAAACATGTGTGTGCTGCTCTCCTCTGTATATAAACTAGGTTTTTACACAATGTTCGGCAACATGCAGACCTAAGTTCAAGAGGCCTGTACTACTGTTAGAACGAATGTGAAGAAGACAGCGTTATAATGAAAAATATATGAAACAGTGAAAAGTTCATGTCTACTTAAAGGCAACCTTATATTACATTGAAGTTTATGTACCAGTACTAATGAAAAGGGGCAATAAAAGAGGTTTTTTATGCTAAATTAAAGAATAGATGTATATCAGAGACTCTTTCTTGTTAATGCTTTAGCAGAGGATCACCAAAATGATCTCTCTCTCAAGAGAATACCTGCATTGCACATAGGCAGCAACTGGATACCTGTGTATCTATGCTAAAGCTCCAGACATGTTTCCCTCAAGTTCTCTGACAAGGATAGAGGCTCCAAAGCCACCTGTTTGAGCTACTAAACCTCCTTTATTTTGCACCAGGTTCAAGGCTCTTGATCAAATAGCCAGTTACTTCTGGAAGGTAAAGGAATTGTGCAACGATGTAAAGGATGCTTATACGTTTCTGCTCCCAGCCTCTTAAACTTCAGAATTTTTTTTTTTTTTTTTTTTTTTTTTGCCACACCGTGTAGCGTATGGGATCTTCCCCAACCAGGGATCGAACTCACGCCCCCTGTAGTAGAAGTGTGGAGTCTCAACCACTAGACAAACAGGGAAGTCCCCAACTTCAGAATTAAAGCCTTGCTCCAACCCACAGTCTGGTCTCTAGCATAGTTGACTCAATTTATAGATATTTTAACCAGTGAGTCAGGGAATTTTTAAGAAATAGCCTTATAGACTTTGGGGTAAAAGGCCTGGAATCAATGAGATATGTGGTGTTAAGTCTTTTCTGGATGGAAAGGTAGGTAGGGGCAACTCAATTTGAACTCTTGGCCATGTTAGAGTGTGATACGGAAATAGGTGAGCCAGACAACATTCAGGGGTTACCAACTAGTAAGGAACCCTGTAATATAAATAAAATAATCGAATGTGATATCAGTGAACTGCTTTACTCTTATAAAAATGACAAACTGGGCTTCCCTGGTGGCGCAGTGGTTGAGAGTCCGCCTGCCGATGCAGGAGACACGGCTTTGTGCCCCAGTCCGGGAAGATCCCACGTGCCGCGGAGCGGCTGCGCCCGTGAGCCATGGCCACTGAGCCTGCGCGTCTGGAGCCTGTGCTCCGCAACGGGAGAGGCCACAACAGTGAGAGGCCCGCGTACTGCGGAAAAAAAAAAGACAAACTGTAACTTAGGCCCACTCTAACCTAAACAGAACACGTCATTAAAGACAATTAATGTTCTTTGCTAACTCCTATTTCTTCTGTTGGCCTTTCACATTTCCCAGTCTCAAGCGGCATAGTCATGCGGAGCCTCATTCCTACACCAGCCGCTAACAGAAAAGAGGAGCCAATGGGCACAGTCATTTTTAATTCCCAAACATGTTTAACAAGAAAGAACAGTATATTTAATTATTTACATTTAAACCATTACTATGTTTTTTGAGAAAAATATATCAAATAAAATGCAAAGAAAATTTTAGAGAATATGGAAACTGCAATCAAGTTTAAAACATTTTCCTATTGAGGTAAGTCCAATTACAATTACAAAATAAAAGAAAAATGACAAAAGCAAAGTTTCAAACTTACCTGTAGAATAAAATGTGGAACCCTGCCTATGTATGTTACCTCTAACTTTAATGAGTATGGGTGTTTTCTGACTCATGCATTCCATGTATTAATAATGGATAAATGCAAAATTATAAGCAGTACCAAATAAGCAAAAATGCTAGGATACATTTAAATCTCTTAAGTATTTATAAAGGAATTTTTATAGTAATTTCATTAATTGAAAGTCAATTTATCCATACTCCCACCAAATGAATTTTCAACAATATCAAAAGACTATGAGTTTGAATTAGGATTTTTAAACTATTGTGCTATGACAAAGTTAACTCATAGTATGTAATCCAGGAAGTTCATTGCTTCTATGAAATATTTCTTGCCTACAGCTCCCACATTATAATGAGAACTACAATTGCAATATTCCTCTTACTTATCCCTTTTCATCTATACATGCTGTTTTTCCCCTAAGAAAGTGATGACTTCTTCTGCTAGCCTAATCTTTTAGTTTGTTTAATTTGATATGAATGTATCTTTCCTTATTAGATTGCTCTAAAAGACGATATTTTATGTTACATTTCCAAATTGTGTGTGTGTGTGTGTGTATGTCCTCAATTATCTGCATAGTTTCTAAGGCCAGCAAACAAACCCTTGAGTCATCATCTGACCCAGATTCTAGAAACACCTCATTGTCATTTGATGGATCATAATATTTTATACCAATGACTATAGGTTGTTTTGCTGTATATGTTTTATTTGTTATATACATTATGTGAAGTATGATAATGATTATAAGAAGGCATGAAAATTTTTTATTAAATGGACTTTTCCAAATGTCATCATTAATAAATCAATCTATAGATTTAACACAATCTAAATTAATACTGCAGAAAAATATTTTATTATTTTTGTAGCAATTGACAAGTGATTTTAAATATTTTATGAAAATGCAGAGGGCCTGGAAAAGCCCAAATGATTTTCAAAGAGAAAAAAAAGTTGGAACACATGTACTACCTGATTTCGAGATTTACTCTAAACATACTTTAATACATTGGTATGGTATTGGTGTAAGTATAGAAATATAGATTAATGTAACAGACTATCAAGAAATAGATACACTCATACATGGTTAATTAATTTTCAACAAAAATGCCAGTGGAGAAAGAGATGTTTTTAGAACAAATCCTTTTGGAACAAGTAGATATCCATATGAAGCAACAGGTAAATAACCTCAACTTTTACCTTAATCAAACAGAAAATTAGTTCAGAATGGATCATAGACCTAAACAGTAAAAACTAGGAATAACAAGTAACTTTCTAAACTGGGTAAGCTACTGCTAATATTTTATGTAATGGTGAAATTATAAAATTTACTCCTATGTTTGGGCACAAGAAGGTTTTTCCACTCTCACTAATTCTATTCAAAAATGAACTAGAAATACTAGTTGGTGGAATTAGGCAAGGGAAAGGAATAAGGACTGTGTAGATTAGATAGAAAGAAATACAACTCTCTTCATTCACAGCTGACCTGTTTGTGTACATTGAATATCTTAAGGAATCTATTTAAAAAGCTACTGGAGCTTGCAAATTTGTTTAGCAAGGAAACAGAGTACAATATTAATATACAAAAGTCAATTGTTTTTATATATACTAGCAAGGAAAAATTGGAAATTGAACATTTTAAAAATACCATTTATAGTAGCATCAACAAACATGAATACTTTGTGATACATTTGATAAAATATATGTAAGTGCTGAGGACTAGAAATTATAAAACATTGCTGAGATAACTAGAGAAAACTAAAATAAATGGAGAAACAATATTATGAAGTTATCTCCAAGTTGCTCTGTAGACTTAATGCAGTCTTTTTACAAAGAAATAATCAAACTGATTCTAAGTTTTATATATAAATACAAAAGATCTAAGATAGCTAAAACCATTTTGGAAGAGAACATAACCTACATAATTTCAAGATTTATTATAAAGCTACTATAATTAAAATAGTGTAGTATTAACATAAGGGCAAACAAACAGAATAAGGAGTCTAGATATAAACTCATACATATATGGTCAAAAATGCTGAGATTGTTCAGGGAGCAAAAGATGATGCTCTAGTACATGTGATGATGGAAGATAGGAAAATTCAAAACACACATAAAATAGGAACTACTTTGAAGCTGGTAAGATATTAACATACATTTTCGGGAGTGAGCTTTTCAGATCTTTATGTAGGTTTCAATGCAGCAGGCTGGAGGGATTCATAGGAGGAGAAGCACGTGAAGGACATGGAGTAACAGAAGAGTTAGAATAAGCTGCCTTTCAAAAAGGAACAATACTCTGTGTCAGACCAAAGGCACTAAAGGCATGGTTTGATTATTTCACAACTTTGCATAGGATTGATACTTTGTAAAGGTTAAAATCTTTAGGAAGAAATCAGATAAGCAGTGTTGCAAATACTACACCAATCCACAATTTACTGACTACAAGCTCTGTGTTTGTGGAAGCGTGTGTGTGTGTGTGTGTGTGTGTGTGTGTGTGTGTGTGTGTGTGTGTGTGTGTGAGTGATTGAGAGAGAGAGACTATCTCTGATATTCCCTTCTAGCTACTTAGAAGACATCTTAGAAACTTTGGGTCATCTCTTAGGAGTATATATACCATGGCATTGGCAGCTAGAGGGTAATGTGAAAAGGAGGTCTGAAAGATGAATTTTTCTCCTGAGAGCTAACATTTGCAGAACAAATTGGGCAGCTGAGAAATATTCACTCTCCAGACCTCAGAAGACAGTTAAAATCAGTGATCTCAGGGTGGTCAAAGAAAACAAATACCAAAGGCTGACTCAGAACCCAAACATTTGTTGTGACTCTCTTCAAAGAACTCTTGGGTGATATTTTTATTTAAATCAATGTTTACAGATTTTGTCAAGTTTTCTGAATTTGTCTGCTGAGTACACTCAAGCACTTTTTCAATAAATAATTGGAAAATTATTTATTTTCAATGTAAATGAACAAAAATTGTCCAAGATAAAAATAGAAAGAATAAAGCATGATTTGAATCAAATCCATATATTCTTTAGTACATGGCATGTATAGTATATATAGTTCAGATTGTTTATTCTTATTCATATATTTTGTTTTATTTTATTTCACTGAATTCTGGCAACAACCACTCTGCTCTTTATCAATAAGTATTTTCCATTTAATAGGAGAAGGAATGATGAATTTCTAAATATAATCTTATTTATCTGCATGTTCCCTACTCTTCAAAGAAAGGAGTTTGTCATTTTTCCACTTACGTTACATATTCAGGTTTAAGAACACAACAGAGAGGGTACTGAGAATAAATATTTAAGAATATTTATGGGCATCCCTTGTGGCGCAGTGGTTGAGAGTCCGCCTGCCGATGCAGGGGACATGGGTTCGTGCCCCTGTCCGGGAAGATCCCACATGCTGCGGAGCAGCTAGGCCTGTGAGCCATGGCTGCTGAGCCTGTGTGTCCAGAGCCTGTGCTCTGCAACTGGAGAGGCCACAACAGTGAGAGGCCCGCATACCAAAAAACAAACAAGCAAAAAAAAAAAGAATATTTATAAGATTTCTAGTAAGTTTGATATTCTTGGAAAAATAAATTTTTATACCAAATGGCATAGCTTGAATTCTTAAGTGGAAAAACAATGAGAATTTGAAGTGTTGTTATATTTGTTCAAGGACATTGCTCTTAAAAATTGGAGAAACAGTATTTAATGTAATTGTTAAGAGCACAGATTTGAGGTCAGACTATTTGGGTAAAATAAATACATCTGCCTTTTATTGGCTGTGTTTACTTGAGCAAGCTATTTAATGTCTCTGGGTCTTTGTTCCTCATTTGTAAAATGGAGATAATATATTCATATCTGTTGTCAAGGATAAATAAATACACGAGAAACACTTCGAATGCAGCCTTATCTACATTAAAGTACTGTGTGTTAGTGATTATATTTAGTCTATTTTCCTATCCAGTGATAAAAATTTTCATTTCACATTTAATTTCCTAGGGGTATTTTATAACAAATAGAAACCACAATAAAAACAAAAAAGTTCTCAACACAATTATTTTCACTTCCACAACATGCTTTCTGTATGTATGTTTTTACCCCTTGATTGATCTACATTCTATAGTTGTTTAACCTACTTTACTGAAATTTCTCCCTGATGATATTGTCCTCTCAAATTTCATTTCAGACATTCCCTCCTTCATCCTAAAGCCCAACTAAATCCCCTGATATAAATGATCATCTCTCCATCTTAAGTCCCATAATAATTATCACCTCGGTTGTAGCAAAGATTTCATTCTGCTTTGACTTTTTTTCATCCTCATCCAGATCTTAAATAACTTATCTATGAGCTTTGAGTTGAATCGTTCTCCATCACATGTATAACTTGAGCTTTTTCTTTGTTGTTTCATAGGTAATTTTTTAATTTTTAAATTATAAAACTAATGATTTTAGAATATTCAACTTAATACTTTATATGTATATGTAATACCTTATGTAATGTATAGTTAGAATTCAGATTCAATTATTTTCCAAATACTTTTATTTGTGGGTATCTATATAAACATTTGCCCTTGCTCTGTTTTCTAATTTTAACTTTAAGAAAAGGTAGTAATTTTCCTCTGTATTTACTAGTGGTTTTACAATATTTTAAAATGTATTTTTCTCACATAGTGCTCATCCATAATATTACAAACATTGGGTATTGCATTAATATGACTAAGTTGCTGTAACTTTGTTAATAAGAATATATTTCAAGAAGTATACTGTCCAATTAGTTTTCTATTTGAATAATTTACAAACCTTCTGAAAATGGATAATAATGAATAATAAAAATGTCATACAAATTAGTAAGACTTCTCTCTAATTATATAACTATATGATATATTCTAAATCTTTGGGCCTTAAACACAAGATAAATCTAAAAAACCTTATAATTTAGATAAAATACGTAATAACAAAAACAACAGCAAGGACAAACATTCCTATAGTTCCTACTATTTATCACACAATTTAAGAACTTTACTAATGCATCTATTTGAAGTCAAACAAAAGCTTAACACGACTATGTCTAGTGCTATTACATGTGATTATTTCTCCTTATACTTTTTTGTTTTGTGCAAGAATTTTGTTAACAAATATGTTACTTTGGGGCTGAAAATTTTTGCCTTTTATGCCTTTTTTCTTTATTTTATTTTGAAGAAGTTACTTTCTGTTTTTCCAAATAATTGTACCAGAGTGGGTTTTTCATACATTCTGATATTCAGTGGAGGAGACTGTCATACACAAATGTTTTTTAATGATTTTATCTTTAAAAATCTTATAGGATTTTTTAAATTTGAAATATAGGTATTTATTTCTAAGTTAATCTCAAGAGAAAGTCAAAATAACTGCAACTATAAGATATAAGAAATAGGTATACATGAAATGAAAGAGAAAAAGAAATTCTTAAAATCAGCAACTATCAAAAAATCTTATATATTTACTATATACCGTTTTCAACATACATATAATCATATGCCTCATTTTATGGAAAAAGTTGGCAATATTATATATAGTAAAAATGTAAAAGCAGCAGCGAGTTCAATGTGAGTCTTCTTTATTTATAGAAAAGTTTCAATGAAATGTTTTCAATCTCATTATCTATCCCTTTAAAGAGGTTCTCTGGTTCCACCTTATCCCCACCCCCATCTGTATATGTGTGTGTATTTGAAAAAGTTTTAGATTTTTATTTGGAAAAAATTTAAATGGTGTGATGTGTCTCTCTAATATGGGTCTCGTTTTTCAGGCTTTTGTATACTTCAGTCTGAATGCAAGAATTAAGGTCACTGGAGTTAAACTTTAAGGGTTTTGGGGCTTATTTTTGGATAACTGTGAGACTGGGCCCATTTTCACATTAGCAGTGACTTGAAAATTATTCCACTGGGTAACAGACATATTCAAAAACCACAATCAATAAAATTAATATTTTAGATACAATCATAATAAAATATTATTAATAAGTGATTAGGTGTGGGGGGAAATATTTTATGTGCATTTTGTTAATAAACGAAATATAACATGCATTCACTTTTAAATGAATAGCCAATAGCTCGAAGTACTGCCAGTATTGTAGTTTTGAAAGAATTTCCCTTCACCAAATAAATGTTAGTCCCGGTATATTTCCTGAAACAATCTAACTTTTTATTTTCCAAGTTAGGTTTTTAGCCTATGAACTTCAGCATATTTTTGAATGTTTCTTTTTTTTTTTATTTTATTTATTTAATTAATTTATTTTTGGCTGCATTGGGTCTTCGTTGCTGTGCGCGGGCTTTCTCCAGTTGTGAGGAGCGGGGACTACTCTTCCTTGTGGTGCGCGGGTTTCTCATTGTGGTGGCTTCTCTTGCTGCGGAGCAAGGGCTCTAGGCACGTGAGCCTCAGTAGTTGTGGCTCGCGGTCTCTAGAGCTCAGGCTCAGTAGTTGTGGCGCACGGGCTTAGTTGCTCCACGGCATGTGGGATCTTCCCGGACCAGGGCTTGAACCCGTGTCCCCTGCATTGGCAGGCAGATTCTTAACCACTGTGCCACCACAGAAGCCCGAATGTTTCTAATAATGGTGTACCATGAACTAATTCAACACCGATCATTTTCACATACTGGATTTTGTTGTTTAAAGCAATGAAAGTCACTTAACCACAAAGACATCCTTTATTGAGAAATAGGATACCACTTAGAAATGCATCACAATAGTTGCAGAATATATATTATCTAATATTCACTGGGCTCACTGTGAAACAGACTTGAGCTAGTAATAAAACAACCTATTTTATTAATTTTCATTTACTTAAGGGTCATTTAGTCCAAACTAAATATAAATTATCATTAATTCATTCAACAATATTTATGGAGCACTGATTCAGGGGCAGGTCCTTCTCCAAGCTATGGAATTTCTGTAAGTTTCCAAAAGACATCAGTCCTAAACTCATGGAGCTCAGTCCTATAAATCTTAATTATATTAAAAAGTCTTTTGTAAAGAACTTTTGTTGTTGTTTCTAAAACAGACTCAATTCAAAGAATTAAAGATAAATTATATACTCATATAAAATTTCAGGTTGATTTAAGTTAAGAAAAAAAACAAGAGAGAGAAAGTATATCTTTCAAAAACAAAATTATCCATTTCTCATTAAAGCATTTACCTTGTGTAAAATAAGGATGCTTCAGCTTTTTCTCTCACTTCCATAGGAAGGGAGTTTTCTTCTTTTAAGAGAGAATTTCCTGGCATTTTCCATTTTTTACTAAAAAGAAACTATTCTTATATTTTTTACTGGATTTTCACAGCACCAGGACCCGGGGTAATCAAAGTCATTCACCAGAATGACCGTGCATTGTAACAAGGCCTTCTACTGCTGCCGTCTGTCAAGAATGGAATCATTTTTTTAATGTAGAGAAGCCAGGAAGAAATAAAATGAAATGTCTGCCCTTTAACATTTCAGAACTGGGAAACTGATTCATTCTGCCCTATTCCAGTTAAATGTAATAGATGTATTTTTGTACTTGTTCAAACCACAGAGCTTCTGATGGACATTCTTTTAAAATACTCCTATAGATAGAACATATTCTTCTTCTCTGTTTATTTTCTTTGGAATGGCAGCTGCCTCAACTTAATGAGATTGAGACCATTGCTCTGAGGATCAGGTGCTAGTTCAGTGAGATTAATGAACAGTATGAAAGCTTAGTTTGATATTTGAAAAACTTATTTATATACTTATTTATGACCACTACTCATGGAATTCTGCTCCATAACCAGCGAATTCTAGTTCCTCAAGGCTGATTCAGGGTAACGTGTAGACTTTAAAATATGACCAATACTATCCTGATGATATTTTGACATCCTTGACTCTCTAGTAGAGTCAGTAGATTTTTAGCAACATTTATTATTTGTTCAGAGATTTAGAGTTCATTCATTTGCATTATCTGTCTTATCACAGTGCCTGAGTGAAGAATGATGGTGATGGTTTCTATAAATACACATTCTCAGTTGAAGGAAACACTTTTCTAATCCTTTCCTATGGTCATTAAAAATATTTTGAAAGTAAATATTAAATATTTTCAATACCAGTTAAAATTAAAGTATTATATCTCTGTGTATTTATTAATACTGTAATTGCTTCATAGTAGGCTGAAAAATGTCTGCCCCCAAAATATTCACATCCTAATCCTTGGAACCTGTGAATGTTACCTTATATTGCAAAAAAACAGAGGTATTTGCAGATGTGATTAAATTGAGATCTTAAGATAGAAAATTATGTTGGATTATCCTAAATTCCATCACATGTATCCCTATAAAAGGGACTCAGATTTTACACATATGGGGGAGAATGCAACGTGAAGATGGAGCAGAGAGATACTTAAAGACCCTGGAATGATGGGGCCACATTTGACGGGATGCCTGCAGCCACCAGAAACTGGAAAAGTCTAGGAAAAAATTCTCTTATAGAGCCTCTGGGGGGACCACGGCCCTGCCGCCATTATGACTCAGATTAAATAAAACTGACAGAACTGTGAGAGAATAAATGGAACACATTTTGCTTGTTTTAAGCCAAGTATCTGCTGAATTGTTACAGAAACTTTTTATGACTTGGAAAAATTATTCTTATGTTATCTTCTTGATTGAGGGCTTAGCTAATTTATTTCTTGGTTTTTAGTTAATTCTTGAAACATCAATGTCTTTCTGAGAACTATTTTTATCATATTATATATTCATCAGCTCATAATCCATATGGTTGCCATTTAAGCAAATTTAGTGAGATTTTTCTTAGTGCCCATATTCTATGTGTGTAAAACATTATAGATACTTGAATAGATTGAATGTTATTCATATTGTAGACACATATATTATAGGTTAATATATAGAGGGGTATGGATAGATACTTTTTAATATCAAGTAAAACCAAGTTTTATTATGATATAATTTCTTCTTTATTTTTTCCTCTTAGTTTTTTGCTTGCTTTGCTATATTTGAACAAAACTGTTTTCTATTGACTTATTACTTACACATGTCATACAGTTTGTAGTGATTTCCTGTGAATTTAAAATATACATTGTTATATCTTTAATTAATAGACCTTTAGTTAACCAGTTTCTACCTATAGGTGATATGTTGTTTCACCTGTCATATAAGGTCTTTAAAACTGGCCTTAAAATGCCCTAAGGCCAACATTGTCACTGTTTTTTTAGCTTAAGACTTTTGTCTTGTGGTGGAAATAAAGGGGAAGCATCAGGATGCATATACTTGTCCCACCCACGTGGCTGTGTTCCGCTCTCCAGTCTGCATCACTAATAAGCATTTCTAGTTGATCTTTCAGACCTTTACTGTGAGAGGCCAATGGGGTTCATGAAGAAAGAGTCCTCCAGGGCATGCAGACTCCCCCAGTTTCTTCAGTGCAGGGTTGTTTCACATGGCATTCCCAGCCTGCAATTAACCTTCCTCAAGTGTCTGTCCTTCTAACTAAGTTCTTCTTACCAGCGTCCTGCTGTGTCTACCAATTTTGTTTACTTTTGTGTTGTTTTAAGAACTTGTTTTATCTGAATGTAACAGTACTATTGTAACAGTGAAGAGCTAAATTGGACTCCAGGTTAGATCTGTTTCTTTGAATTTAACCTTTGCTTTTCATTGCTTTTATTATTATATCATACATAATGGCCTGCCTCGAGGAACACTGCCCCTCTGCCTGAATGTTAAACTAAACTGCCTTTGTTCAGCTCACAGGGGGCCGATCTGACCCTGTCCACTTGTGAATGGCTGCAGATAAGAAGAAATGAACACATCTCCTCCTATTTTGCAAGATAAATGGCCTTTTTACTTTACTTCTTCACCTCCTCTCCCTCTCTATTCTATAAAAGAAACTGGCATCCAGACCCCCGATAAGATGGTTTTTTGGGAACCATAGTCCGAACCATAGTCCGACATCTTCTCGGTCCGCCGGCTTTCTGAATGAAATCGCTCTTCCTTGCCTCACCACTTCCTGTTCCGATTTATTGGCCTGTCGTGTGGCGAGCAGAGCGAGCTTGGACTCGGTAACACTATTGCATTATTTGGAACATTAGTTACCTCTTAGATGTCATTTTCTAAGAAAGACAGCTTCACATCTGACTCTGACAAATTGTAAACTCTTAAGTATGTCTTAACTGCTAGAATTTTCTATTTTCTATTTCTTATTCCACTTTTTAGAGTATTTCCCTCATTCACTTGTTGTGTTATATTGTGCAAGTTTTACACACTTGTGATGTTTCTCTGTTCTTGTTTATCATAATTTTTACTGATATAAAGCAAACCCCTTGATTTTTAAAGCATTTTTACCGTAACTTCTATTTTGACTGAGATTTATATTGAAAATCTTGTTTTAATCTTGCTTAAAATTTCCAGGTCTATAAATGGAGATACTTTTAAATGTCTTAAATTTTGGTTTTGATTTGTCTACTCTAAATAATATAGTGATAGAATTTTATGTAGTCAGTCGAGGAAAATTTGTCTTTTAATGCAAGCTTTATATCAATTCACAATTATTATGATCCATAATATACTTCATCTTATATCTGGTTTTCTTTAAATTCTTTTGCTTTTTCCCTTGTTTCTGCATTTTCTTGTGTTCCAATTTAAAAACTTTTTCTAGAAATAGTTTGTATTTTATATTTATGGTTCTTATTTTTCTCTAATACTTAAAAATGTCTATCCTCTCTTTATAAATGGTACATGTGAAACCGAGCAGGGCCCTTTTGAGGCTCCCGGGCATGGAGGTCTCTTTTTTGTCCCCTATTTCTTGTCGGCGAGACTTCAGCCTCCATGACCTTCCCTGAGTTCCACAGGGCAGATTCAAACAGTTGCTAATCAAGGGAGGAGCAGCCAGGAAACCACTTGAGGCAAGATTAAAGGGAGCAGAGAAGCTCATCTAGATGAGGAGACCCACCACTGAGACCCTGCACACACCCTAATCTTGTCAGCAACCCCACCCTTGGGAAGCATTGTTATAAAACTCCTTATCAAATCCTCCTGGGTGGGGACACACAGATTTTTGAGGCAGAAGCCCCCTGTGTCCCCCTTGCCTGGCAAAGTTATAAAGCTATCTTCTTCTATCTCATCCAAAACTCTGTCTCCAAGGTTCGGTTCGGCACTGGTGTACAGAGAAGCTGAGCTTTCGACATCACAAGTAACTGAAATGACCTTATCTAAATGTAAAACAACTTTAACTGCAGCATAAACATCTATGTATATATCCTTGGTAAAACAAACAAATAACAAAAATATCAATATGCATAACTTCTCCTATAACATAGCAATACATTTTGCATGGAATTTCTTGATCCTTCTCCCCTCCCTACCTCTAAACCCAAGGGTTGGTCATACCATCTAAAACATCTCTTCTTGTTTATAAGTTTGTATATATACAAACAAAAACAGCAAACAACATGAACGTTCTTAAATGGTAAAAATGCTGAATAAATGATAGTACATATAAATACAGAAATATTACCGTTTTTATATGTGACTTGTATGTCCATCCTCACATGATATCTTGATTGATGTTTAAGTGGGAAATGTGGGTTTCAGAGTACTGTGCATAGTTTGCTTCCATTCTTTATGGAAGTAAACAGCAAACACATCTACATATGTGTTTGTGTGTATGTATGTTTTTGTATGGGTGCGTGGTATTGAAGCCGAATCCAGCCTCTGTACCCTGACACCAAATTGAATCTCAGAGACAGTGTTTTGGGTGAAGTAGAAAAGAATAGCTTTATTACTTTGCCAGGCAAAGGGGGATACAGCGGTATAATGTCCTCAAAACTGTGTGTCCAAAAAGGGAGGGGGGGTTGTGAAGAGTTTTATAGTCAAGGGAGCAGCGTTGCTGATAAGGATCCGGCTGTGCATTCCTTCAATCGAAATATCATCTGGCATCAGGTGGTGATGGGTAAACTGTTACCTTCTCTGGAATGAAGAGTGCTTCCTCCAGTAGTTAACATCTTCCATTTGGTGATGGTTTTAGTTCTGCAGAAGAGCTCAAAGATATTGTTATGAATATCCTTTGGGGGGGGTGGGGGGACCAGGACCCTGCCCCCCAAGGCTGCACTATTGTTTCTTGACTGCTCCTCCCTTGTCTCTGCATCCCCCCCTCTCCTGATTAGCAACTGTTTGAACCTGGCCTTTGGAACTCAGAGAAGGGGACATAGAAAGGCGTTTGTGCCCAGGACCCCCATAGGGTCCTTCTGGGTTTCAGTATCTTTTTAAATTCGTGAGGAAAGATGTAATAAATTATATATTAAAAAAAACTCATTGCTTGAAGGAGCTAGAAAATGTTTTATTTCTGTGATTGCATTGAACTTGTATTATTTTGCAATACAAGTATTTAGTACTTAAATTGCATTACATTCCAAAGCAGTGCTGTCAAAAAGTATTTATGTTTTAGTCAGTTTTCTCCAGAAAAACAGAGCCTGTAGCAGATATAAAGATATACACAGAGAATTTTTTTATGAAGGTGACGTGATTATGGAGGCTGAGAAGTTCCGCGATCTGCAGTTGGCTTGCTGGAGGCCCAGAACGCTGGTGACATAGTTCCTCTTCAAACCCAAAGGCTAAGTGGAGGGGAGCCAATGGCGTAGGTACCAGTCTGAGTCTGAAGGCCTGAGAACCGAAAGCATTGATATCTAAGGGCAGAAGAGGACCTCCTGGCTCCAACAGAGAGTAAATTCACCCTTCCTCTGCCTTCTTGTTCTATTCAGGCCCTCAGTGGATTGTGTGATGCCCCCCTGCATTGGTGAGGGCCATCTTCTTGACTCAGTCTACTGATTCAGATGCTAATCTCTTCCAGAAACACCCTCACAGACATACCCAGAAATAATGTTTCACCAGGTATCTGGGCATCCCTTAGTCCAGTCAAGCAAGTTGACACATAAAATTATCTATCACAATTTAGCATGAGCTGTGTTTTGCTATTTACATATATATGTACATACATATGTAGTTTTTTATATATAAATTCATTCTCAGTTTTACTGAGCTAATCTATATGATTAATTTTCTTTTTCTGAAAAAATTATGTATGTAGTTTATTTTTTAATTTTTATATTTCTTCAATATATTTTGTTTTTGTATACTTGCTTAATTAGTTACAGAGTTGTTTTTTCAATATCTTTTTTTGACCACACTTTCACACGTCGCTGTATTGTTTTGGAGAATGGGGTCATCTCTCAATACATGTTTTATTACCTCATCAGATAATAAAGAAAATGTGACTGTTTTAAAGTGTAAATATTCCTTTTCTCTAGGAGTTTGTAGGAATTTATTATTATTTTGTTTGTTCATTAATTTTGTCTGAATGTTTCAGATGAAAGCACCATCAATCTTAACAGGGTTTTTGGGTTTTTTTTTTTAATTCAGTGATATGTTCTACTATTTATTTATCTAAATACCTTTTTCTCTTATATTCTCTCTATCCCTTAGTAGGATATTTGTTACTGAGGTTGCATATGCATTTATTTTAAATTCCTAAGCTCCCTTAAAGAAAAGTTTCATATTCATATTTTGCAGGAATGCTATCTTCTCAAATATTACTAAGCATATTTATTAAGTTATTTGTGTTTATTTTTCCATTAATTTCTTTCCTTAATAGATAGTTCTTTCATTAGCTCCAGCCAGTGTTCCTTTTCTATGTTCCCCTCAGATATCTGGTCATTATGGATTTTTCTGTGTAAATTTATAACAGTAGTTAGCATTGATCAATATTAGTAGTTTAAGTGGCTTCTTTTTATTCACTCAGCACAACACTAAATATTTTTCTTTTCCAAACAGCAGATGCACTTTTACTTTATGTGATTTCTAGCTGTGGTTGTAATTATGAACTTGAGTCTGGTCTGGTTTTTCTGTTGAACAGGAAGAAATAGCCTTTTCTATGGTGATGACCAGAAGTTGTCCTCAGCACACCTCTCAGCTTCTCTTTCCAGGTTCAACACTCTGGGAACCTGCCATACTTGATCTCTTTGGAGAGGTATTCTGGGACAAATCCTCTAGATACAGAAAATGTTAAGAGGTAACTGGCACAGAATTAACAGCTTTCATACTTGACTACAAGACAGTCTTCTCTAGTTTCCCAGATATTTCTTGACCTGATGTATTTAAGAATGTTTGAAATCACACTATTTTGAAGTGTCTTAATTTTGCTTATATTGGGTTGTGGAAGTTTCAGATTAGGTTTATCCTCTCAAGACAATCTGATCTTATTGGCTCTGTATCCTTCAGAAATAACTGAATAATTTATTCTTACTAGGGACTTCTCTTAGTTTTTCAGGACCTCCAAGTCTTTAACTGTTTATTTACTATATTTTGTGATTATTCTATAATCTCAATGGGATTTTTGAAGGAAAAAGAGATTAAAACATGCCCTTAGTCAGCCATTTTGAACCCCAAGTCTCTCTTTTTTTTTAGGTAATATTATCACAGTGAGGGAACAGAAAAAACAGTTAATAACAATCAGAGTTTAATACAGAGTACGGTTCTGTGAGCTATACATGGACTTATATAAAGAGCAGTTGAAATCTAATCCCTATTAGAAGGAAATGCACATTCTTAAATATGATTATTTTAACTTCATTATGATTAATTTTAATAAAATTACATACAGTTTTCTGGAATCCAGTTTATCATTAATTAAAATGAAAGGTATGATTAATACATCCACATTAAAAGTGTTTTTAAAAATTAAGCAAGAAAAAAATACACTAATAAAGTAAATGTGAATTTTATTAGTAAATAAGGAAAGTTAATTGGTTTGAAATAATTAGAAATAGACATATCCTAGATTTAAATTGGGTATAGAATAGAAATCTCACAGAGAATGTAACTTTAATTCAAAAGGTAATACGGTGAGTTTTACAAATCATAACTTGAGTGTGGGTGGAAAATCGCTTCGGTTTCTTTTTAAAGTGTGCATTCCTGGTCCTCATTTCAAAATATCCTAATGAGATTCACAAGAAACTAAATTCCTAACAAGAATCTCCAGGTAATTCTAATGAGAGACACTGTTCCAAGAGAGTATGTACTCATTTTATCACTCAATAGAAGAGCTCAACAGAAATAGTTAATCAGATTTGATAATGCTGCAGCAATGCTAACTATAAGAGTAATAATAATAATAACAATTACAAAAGCAAACAAATTAATAGCTTTATAGTTGTCAGTCTGCTGTGAACTTTCTTTTAATGGTTTCTACTAATCCTTATAAAAATCTGAGTTCCTACAAATTAAGTTCATACTTCTGATAAAGAATTTCGTCTAAGAAAAGAGAAGCTATTTGTCTATGTCCTGTAAGTAGCAAGCATCAGCACTCTCTGACAGCAGAGACTTCTCCCATAATCCTCCCTGCTAGACACTTCTATTTAAAATCATAATTTTAATAGTGCAAGTTGAAAACAATATATATTTATATAATTACTATGTACCATGTTAATGTATCACATGACTAATAGAAAGACACCTTTCTGATGTTGATTCTTCCCATACAAGAACAAGGTATTTACTTCCATTAGTCATATCTTTTTTTAAGACTCTCCATAATGCTTCACTATTTTATCTATTGAATTTCTAAAATGTATTGAATGAGTTATTTCTAAATATGTAAATTTTTATTCTATTGCAACAGAGTTTTTTTTTTCTTTCTATGATGTTTCTTATCAATTTTTATTAGGAGAAGTAATTTTGGTATATGATTAGATCACCAATTTAACACATTGCTTATTTTAATTTTTTGTTACATTACTAAAGTTTTCTACGTAATGTATCTGTAAATTGTTAAAATTTTATACCACTTATGCCTCTCACATAACCATATGATAGTTGAAAAAATGCATATTAATCAAGAACTGTGTCAAGCACTGCATTGAGTGTTGGAGTGAAAAAAACAAAAAGCAAAACCTTGCCTCATTAAACTTACAATTTACTGATAATCTCAGGCATTTGCCAAATAACCATACAGAAATATAATTCCAAATTGGATAGGTTCCATTAAGAAAATACAGAAAGTTTTTTTTTTCAATAAATTTATTATTTTATTTATTTATTTTTGGCTGCGTTGAGTCTTTGTTGCTGCACGCAGGCTTTCTCTAGTTGCACACAGGCTTTCTGTAGTTGTGGCGAGCGGGGACTACTCTTTGTTGCGGTGTGAGGGCTTCTCATTGCAGTGGCTTCTCTTGTTGTGGAGCACAGGCTCTAGGAACGCAGGCTTCAGTAGTTGTGGCTTGCGGGCTCTAGAACGCAGGCTCAGTAGTTGTGGTTCACAGGTTTATTTGCTCCTCATGTGGGATCTTCCTGAACCAGGGCTCGAACCCGTGTCCCTTGCATTGGCAGGCAGACTCTTAACCACTGCACCACCAGGGAAGCCCAAGAAAATACAGGAAGCTTTTAATGTATGACACGGGGCATGTGATTAGCAGTTCAGATTTTAGAGAAATGCTGCAGTTAACTAGTGTTACGGAATATTATTTTACATGGGTGGCACTATTTGAAAGCTCCAGGTATGAGGGAAAACAGGGCACAATGGAGAGCCTAGGGCCTGGTGACTGAGGTAGAGACCACAAAGGGGGATGAGATAGGAGAGTGTATTATCTACTGCTGTGTGAGAAGTATCCCCTAATTTAATGGTTTCTAACAATAAAAATGTATTTTTTTAACTGTTTTTGGGAGTCAGGGATCAGAGTGTGACTTAGTTAAGTGCCTCTGTCTAACATCAATACTGAAATTATAGTCTGTAGGCCACCTGGGGCTCTGGTCACACCTATAGACTCAAAGTGAGGGGGGATAAATCCAGTTACAAGTCCATTCATGTGGTTGTTGGCAAGTCTCTCTCCCTCGACACATGAGCCTCCTACAGGGCTGCTTGACAAGGTGGCCTAACATGGTGATCAAATCCAAGAAAGCATGAGAGAAAGCAGCCAAGATGGAAGCCAGTCTCTTTACAGCCTAATCTTGGAAATGACAAGTCACTCCTTCTGCTATTCTATGTTACAAAGGACTCCATAAGTCCAGCCTCCACCACCCACAGCCCTTCCGTCCCCAACCCACACCACCACACACACACATGCACACTCCATCCTTCCGATCTTCTCCATCTCACTGTCTATTGTTTCTGTTCCCAGGGTGACCATAAGCTGTGGCTGAACCATAAAACTCTTCACGAATGCATAACCTGACAGTGCTTTGCAAAACGCCCATACTGTGCCCCTCTTACTCCCTGTCTGACGACTTCTTTGTTTGAGCCGTTACAGGACCTCTTTTGGCACGTTCCTTTGCACAACCTGAAAGTATGTGGGAGTTAATGTCCCAAGGGATAAACTTTGAACAGTAGGATTCAGTAATTTGTGGGTAAATTCATTCGTATTTATCCCTTCCAATAGAAGGACCCAAAATGAAGCTAGTATGGATTTTTGAGAGTAATCATGGTATTCTGCAATTTGTCTTACTTAGTGGTAGGCAGTTCAATAATCTATACTTGTATCGTCTCTCCCTTCCTCCTTTCCACTTTGTCTTTCACTTCTGCTCCCTAGAAATGAACATAACTCCTCTGCCTCAGGCTCAGCTTTCTGGAAAGACTAAGCTACCAGTTTGTACTTAGAATGCTAAGTACAAATGTCTGAAAGTACTATGTCTGAAAGCAATAAGAACACCATGTAACAGCACAATCACTAAAGATTTTATGTGTCATTTGGATGAGGTATAGGTGGAAGGTGAAGAGTTCAGATTTATAATGGCTAAGGCACTTGAGCAGTATGACAGCAAAAAATAATTATACGGACTGTGAAGTGGGTTGGCTTTTTATAAACTGCTAACCATAAGAATGTACTGTAAACCGTTGTTATTTTTAACCCAAATTTTAGTCTAAAAATATGTGACCTTCAAAAATTAGAAGTTTGCATTCCTATATCCCTTACCTAGAGTTTCCAGGTTTCATTATTTGCTATATATCCTTGATCTCTCACCCTCGGCCTACCTAAACATACACTCACAACAATACACATTTTGATTACATATTTATCCATTATTTAAAACTAAGTTTCTGATACTTCACACAAGTATTTTAGCTTGTATTTCATTTTTTAAAAAAGATATTTTAACTAATTGTAATGTAATTATCACACCCAGAAAATTTAAGCCTGATATACAAAATGTTCTTTAATATGTATGTCATGTGTTCAATGTAACAATTTCCCCCAAATATGCCACTGAATAGTTTTCTAGTTGTTTTTATTCCTTAGTTCTGATCCAAGATCTAATAAAAGATCACATATTGATTTTTTTGGTCATCTAGAACAACCCATATTCCTTTTATTTTTATAACATGGCCGTTTTCACAGTTGTGACTGTGAGAATTTTCTTCACTTACTTCCAAATACCAGGAATGAACTTGACTAAGAGCTACAAATCTACCACTCTGAAATCCAACTCTGTGATAACACTGAGGTCACAGGCTATCCCTAAGGCAGATTCATGGAATAAACGGGACTCCTCTTGGAGCTGATGTTGCCAGTAACAGTGTCCCTTTACTTTCCATTCTTGATATTGAAATTTTTCATTCTTATGGGAAGCTCTTCTCCCTTTTTTCTTGGTCACTGTAACTAGAAGTTTGTCAATTTTATTGAACTTTTCAAAGAATATGCTTTTATTTGCATTGATTTTTTTATTTTTCTATTTTCAATTTCATTAATTTCTTCTCCATTCTTTATTACTTCTTTCTACTTGCTTTGGGTTTAATTTGCTCTATTTTTCTTTAAAAATTTCTTAAGATGAAAAATTAGATTATTGATCTGAGTCATTTCTTCTTTCCTAATATAAGTATTCAATAGTATAAATGACCCTGAAAGCACTGCTATAGCTGTATCCCTCATATTTTGATGTGTTGTATTTTTATCTGTATTTCATACAGACTATTTTGTCATTGGTTTTAGACTTCCCCTTTAACCCTGGGTTATTTAGAAATGGGATGTTTAATATCTACATATTTGATAATTTTTTAGATTTATTCCTGTTTGACTTATAGCTAAATTCTATTATGCTATTAAAATGTAGCTATGATTTCTACTCTTTTAAATTGTTTGAGATATTTTTATTGGCTTATTATATGGTCTATCTTGTTGAATATTCATATGTCTTTGAAAATAATGTGTATTCTACTGTTGGGTGAATTGTTCTATAAATGTCAATTAGGACTATTTGGTTGATAGTGTTCAAATCTTCTATACTCTTACTGTCTTTCTGCCTATTTGTTCTATCAGTTACTGGGAAAGGATTTTTGATGTCTTAATTATAATTTTAGAACTGCCGACTTGTTTTACTAATGTTCATTTTTGTCTCATTTATTTTGATGCTCTGTTATCAGTAATATATATATATATATATATATATATTTATGGTCATTATGTCTTATTGGAGAATTGACCCTTAATGATGATATACTGTCCCATTTTATTCTGGATAGTATTCCTTATTCCAAAGCTGGCTTTTTCTGATATTAACATAGCTATTCAAGGTTTGGGGGGATATTTTCATGGCATATCTTTCTCCATCTTTTTACTTTTAACTTATCTTTATCAGTATATATTAACTGCATTTCTAATAGACACAGTAGAATGGGATCTTGCTGTCTGATCCAATCTGACAATTGCAGTCTTAAGAAAGTTATATTTAAGCCATTCATAAGTAACGTGATTATGGATGTCGTTGGATAAAAACTTTACTAAATTGCTAGCTGTTTTGTATTCATTTAATTTATTATATACTCTTGCTCTGCCTTCTTTTGCATTAAATAAACATTATATAGTATATCATTTTACCTCCACTATTGACTTATTACTTATACATCTCTTATAAAGTTTGTAGTAATTTCCTGCTAATTAAAAATATACATTGTTATCTTTTTAATGAATATACTTTAATTAATCAGGTTCTACCCTCAAATGATTGTTTCACCTATCATATAAGCTCGTTAAAACTGGCCTTAATATACCCTAAGGCCAGTAGTGTCACTGTTCTTGCTGATTAAATCTTTTGTCTTGTGGTGGAAATAAAGAGGAAGCATCAGGATGCATGTACTTGTCCCACCCACATGACTGTTGTCCCCTCTCCAGTCTGTATCACCGTAGGCGCTTCTTAGTTGATTTTTCAGACGCTTTGCTGTGAGAGGCCAACGGGGCTCATGAAGAAAGAGTCCTTCAGGGCATGCAGACTCCTCCAGTTTCTTCAGTACAGTGTTGTTTCACATGGCATTGCCAGCCTGCAATCATCCTTCTTCAAGTATCTGCTCTTCTAGCATCCTACCAATTTTGTTTTGTTTTGTGTTGTTTTAAGAACGTGTTTTTTTCTGTATATAGCAGTACTATTGTATTATTTGGAACATTAGTCTTCTCTTAGATGTCACTTTCTAAGAAACACAACTTCACATCTGACTCTGACAAATTGTAAATTCTTAAGTATGTATTACCTGCTTGAATTGTCACATAATAGTAAATGTTACACTGAAAATATTTTATGATGAAAGACCTTTGGAATAAAATACCCTTGGAATGTGTAAACAAAATTTTAACATATTAAACAGGGAACTTTTTAAACAGAAGTACTTAGTAAGTTTCTCACAACTTGACATAACCTTAAATATATACCTCACTTAGAATGATTGCTTCTATCATAGAACAGTCCTATGCTGAGATCTATTCCATTATTGAAATAGCTGAAAATCAATGTGTTATTGGGAGATATATAGCCAGGTGTATATTCACATTGTCAGTATGCTTTATAATAAATGCTCAAGGACTTAAAATTATTATAGCTAAGTGATTTGCCCTTGAAATTCAGGGATTACTGTTATGTATTTTGATTCTTGCATTTTATATAATAGTAAGTTCATTTGGTTCAGAGCCCTAAAAGTTTCCAAATGACTACAATTTTTTCAATGCCAGCAGTTTGGAAAATAATTGCTTTGAATCTCATTTTTGTTTTTTTTTTATTACCCATCATCTACACTATGCCATCCAGACAAGAGAACAGTGAAGTAAAAAAACATTGTTGATTTTTTGGTTACATTACAAAGTCTTCCCATTAACGTATATTGATATGGAGGTTTTTTAAGTGCAAGGACTAAGATCACTGAAAGTATAAAATAACATGTCTTAAATTTTGTTGTTGCTGGTAGATAGGCTCTGCTATAGAAATGCTGATTTGAAGGATAGTCACAAAAAGTCACAAAATCAGATATGTAAATTTTACATGGATTAGAATATATTAGCTCAAATTTAACTTAATCCTAATTTTAGAAAAGCTACAGAACTTAACAGATAGTCAAGTAAATAGCTTATTATAATTTGTAATAAGACAAAAGATCATATATTCGTACCATTCCACACTTCACAATATATAGGGCATGGAATTTCTAACACTCTTGATATCTTTGGCTTAATCCCATAAAGTTAACATTAAGAACTTCAATATTTTTTGAGAAAGATTAACAATTTAAACAAATATTACATATGGTTTAGGATTTACTAAATGAAAATTGAAATTCCGTTCTGAAATTTAGTGATTGTTGATTTCTTCAATCCACATAAAATTAATTTCAGGACACCAAGGCACAGTTCAGTCAGATGAGCACAAATTTCCTTATTTTCTCTGTTCAGTGTTAGACAAGAAATATTCAAATATAAACCATACTATCTTCTGTCTGATGATAGTGTGTCAGATACAGTGGTGTTCATCAACCCAATCTATTCAGCCTCACTGTTTTCCTAGTCTTTTTTTATCTAAGGAAAACAAAGTAGCATGGTTCCAACAATGAGATGGAAATAAGTCACTGAGTTGAGCTTTTGGGAATGTTTTGAAGAATGGTGAGGCTCCATAGGCAGGCAGTTACGCTTTTGCCCTTAGGCACTTTATGTTTTTTCCACCCTTTCTTCTTCTTTATGCTTGGAATAATGGCAGGTTGTTAGAAGATTATCAACCATACTATGAACGGGAGAATGGAATCCACACGCTAAAAATGGCAAAGCAGGAAGACAGAATGTACCTGGGCCTTCAATGGCATTGGTCAGAAGCTGCATGTTTAAGAAAAACTTATAACAGCAACAAAACAACTAAGAAGAGGAGGATGAGAGAGGATGAGAGAGAATGAGAGAGAGAGAGAGACTTAGAATGAATGTTCTTTTATGTTTCTCTCCCTTGTTTGTACTCTTTCTTTGAAAAAGGAAACCATCATAGGATAAAGTGCTAAAAAAATGCTCAATATTTAGTTAGTTAACTTATTCAATATGCTTTCAGGAAGAAAAAAAAATCATTACATGATGTGGTTGACAGAATTGTAAAAATATCTCCCCAAGATTTTTTGTTTCCTAGCTATTCAGTAAAACACTGATACAGGTATTGCTGAGAAGAGTCTTTCACATGGAATTAAGGTTACTAATCAATTGCTTTATATTAGGAAGGTTAACCTGGATTGCCTGAGTGGACCTACTGTAATCATATGAGCCCTTAAAAGCTAAAGAGGAAGACAGAATCATCAGTCAAAGAGATGAAGCTTGAGTGACTTGAGGCATGAAAGGGACTTGACCCACTCTTGTTGGTTTGAAGATGGAGGAATGGGGCCAGGAGCCAAGGAAGGCTAGCAGCCTCTAGAAGCTGAGAAAGATCCCTGATGTCTAGCCAACCAGCAATACCAGCAAAAAAACAGGCAACTTAGCCCTACAACCACAAGGAAGTGAATCCTACCAATCACTCACACAAGCCAGGATGTGGATTCTCCCTTAAAGCATCAAGAAAGGAACACAGCCATGTAGACACCTTGATTTTAGCCTTCTGAGACCCAAGGAAGCTAGACTTCAGACTGTGAAGGCACTGTGAGATGATGCCTGTGTTAAGTCTCTGAATTTGTGGCAATTTGTTATGGCAACATTATGAAACTAATAATCATAGTAATACAAGAGAACCTGTTTAGGACATATGCAAAAAATGTCCTGACATATTAACCTTTCAAAAATTACTTTCATCAAATTATAAGGCACAGATCAGAGATCAAAATCCTGAAAAATTACTACTAAGAACTCAGTGTTTTAGTGGAGGCAGGGAAGTAAGGATCATGAGATGCAATCAGGGTAGATAGTGTGTGGCTCTGTGGATGGTCCTTTGTGATTGAGTTTCCAATTGGAAGTTTGAAAAATAAATGCCAAAAAACTACACTACTTCAGAGTTTTCACTAGTGTCAGTTTCTAAAAAATCTTGCATGAATTACTATAATTTCAACAAAACATTGATTTTACTAACATTTTATGTTGTTGTAACTCTAAGATTTGAACAATAATGATATGGTTTACTGTGAAATATAGGAAATTTATAATTATGTGTTTTTAAATTTTTTGCATGTAAAAAGTAGGTTGATTGAGACTATGCAATCCCATCTATTCACTCTTTGTGATTATACTGAAGTGCCATTCTCTTCAAAAAAGAAGAAAATATAGAGAGTTCAACTGAAACGAAAGGATTACAGTAGTATGAATTACTCATTCATATTACTGATATATTCAATCAATCCAAAATATTAATTGAATAACCATTATATCCAATGATTTTTACACATAAATTTACCTATATTGCCACAACACAATGCATATTTTGAATGCATTTAAATTATTTTACACACATACACAAAATAAGACTGCTGATGATTAAATTTCACCTCGAAGTATCTTATTAGGTGATTAATTAGTAGGTGGCACAGAGTACAGTGAATAGTACCAACTATTATTTCATCACTAACTTATAATAAGAAAACATTGAATAAAGAGTCAGTGTTGTATTTATCTGAGTTTCCCAAGCAAACAACAAAATACCTAATACGTAGGAACATAAAAATGCTGTTGGAGTGAACTGTATGTTAACAGTTACACGATTTAAGCAAGAACATGACCAAGGATAAATGTATAACTGAATAGTTATGTTGTCATTTTGATAAAAAATTTCAAAATAACACTAAAAAATCAAGTTTTATTCTTAATTATTTGCTATCTTTCATTCTCTAAACAAATATTACATGAGTACTTGCCATGTAACAAGTATCCAAGACATTTAGGGAATGGAAACAAATAAAGAGAGTCTCTGGCTTTAAGAATTTCCTGGACATGTTAGAATGTTTGCCACATGCAATACCTGAAGATGTTTATTAGAGCTTTATTCGGCATGCAGCAAAGGGCAGAGAAGGAAGTGTTTAACTCAAGGTAAGTTGTTTATCTGCTGGGGGAAAATCAGTGAAATCAGCTGAGAAAAACTGTCATGTGATATTATGGTTTAGTTATTCTGAAATGGGAAACAAAAGAACATTTTATACAGAAATATTAAATTATTTTATGGTGTGCAAATTAAATTTTTTGCATTGAGGTTTTTTAAAATGGCAATGTTAATCATGAACTTAAGAAAAAATATAGATGAAAAAAGAGAAATGAGTTATATTTTTCAGGATTGAGCTGAGGGGAATATATTCCAGGCAGTGGCAACAGAAGATGCAACTTGCAGGGCTGTGAAAACTCATGGAACTTTTGAATGATGACAGGGAGTTCAGAGCCAGAGCAGAGAGGTTTTGTAGGCAGACAAGGATGAGTCTGAGAAGCAAGCAGGAGTAAGATCACAAAAGTTCTCAAATATATTGCCAACAAGTATTTTACTTCAAGCTAGGCTCTGGGAACTCAATGACAGATGTGAATTGCAGAGGAATGACCATATTTCCATTTCAGAACAATCACACTGGCAACAATGTGGAGAGTCAGAAGGGAGGCCAGAATGTGAGCACTCAAATGAAGAAAAAATGAGCATGAGCCCAATGCCAGCAGAAATAGGGTGGAGGAGAGGGCTTCAAGAAAGGTTTAGGACGTAGTCTGTAAGACTTTCTGATTGATTTGAAATGAAGGGGAGGAACTGCCAAAGGAAGATTCAAGGACCACCCCAGTTTACTGGTTAGCAAAACTTAACTTATCACACATACTTGTGGTAACTATAAACTGAGATTTAAAAAAATCCTATTTATACTTGAATTTGAGTTAACCTAAACATTTCCTAATAAAACTTGCCTATAATTATGATTCCTTCTATTTTTTTCCTAATACTCAAAAGCAGTGATTTTACATTTCATGTAATCATGGTATAAGTGGCAGGAGAAATACTAATTGCAGAATATTTACTTCAATAAGCCTTTTTCTCATGTGTATGAATATTTCAAAACATAGTTCATGACATTAAAGAAAAAATAAAGATATAGTTAATTCTAAAAGGCACCATGAAATGCAAAAGTGCAACCTATACTTAAAAAAACATTAAAACATTGAGTATTTGTCCACATACATTGCCCACTGATTTGCAGCCGCAGTAATTCATGTAAAAGCTATCATGTAATATACATGAGATTGCTTTTCTACAATCTTGCAGAAAGGATACTTGGAAGTATCCTTTTGTACCAAAACTGGAATCATTTTTCTGATGATAGGGTAAAGTAAGGTGAAGCTTTGCATTTCATGAGTAGTCAGTAAATGTAGGTGGGTGAAATCATTTATTCCTTTAAAACAGATCACAAGATGTGTTATTCTTGATGATTTCCAACAATATTATAAGTCCTTGAAGTAGCACATGTATTTGCAGAAAAAAAATAATATGCACATAAGCAAAGCAGGGTGAAAGAAACAAAAATTTACCCATGATCCCAATAGCGATTATATATATATTTGAAAGAGAGAGAGAGAGGATGCTAGCTAACTGACTAGGTAATCAGACTCCCTAAGCAAAGTCTACCATTACAGGGATTCTAGGAATCTAGGGGTGGGCAGGAATATAGTGATTCTAGTACGTCCAAGTGCATAGTCACTGGGGAAGCAGTCTGGCAAGAACACATTGGCCAGTCTTGGGGCAGCTGGAGGCTGTCAACCAGCTATCCTTCCTGCAGAAGTCTTCCTTGAATAGAGATGTAAGCAAGACACCTACCATCCATCCCTTGCTTCATACAGATTCTCTTCTCTGTGCATGAGGTTTGGAAAACAGCTCCTCCATCATTTTTTTTTTAAGCTTTGTATATGCATTTTATCTTTTGAACCAGAATCTTTTTTTTTTTAATTATTTTTATTTTTTATTTTTGGCCATGTCCATTCTTTGTTGCTGTGCGCAGGCTTTCTCTAGATGCGGCGAGTGGGGGCTGCTCTTCATTGTGATACGCGGGCTTCTCATTGCAGTGGCTTCTCTTGTTGTGGAGCACAAGGCTCTAGGCACGCGGGCTTCAGTAGTTGAGGCATGCGGGCTCAGTAACTGTCGCTCACGGGCTCTAGAGTGCAGGCTCAGTAGTTGTGGCACACGGGCTTAGTTGCTCCACGGCATGTGGGATCTTTCCGGACCAGGGCTCAAACCCGTGTACCCTGCATTGGCCGGCGGATTCTTAAACACTGTGCCACCAGGGAAGTCCCTCCTCCGTAGTTCTTGTCCGTGTTTCTGAGGAGAAACCTATGAGAGGCTAGTGGGAAGAGGCACAGACACCATTGCTGCAGGTAGGTTCAGGGTATCATTAATACTCATCCTCTCCCTCCTCAAACACCTATACTAATTTCCTCCTACCCTTAATTATTACCACAGGATTTGGTAGCTTACCTGGCTTTATGACCCAGGATTAGTTATATAATTTTCTGTGTTCAGTGCAAAATGAAATGTAGGCCTCCTTGTTCAAAAATTACTAAGAATTTCAAAACAGTGACAGCAGAGCAATAGACCAAGCATGAGGTTCTTTTAAGTATGGGGCCCTTCATTTGACCTGTGGGACTGCCCAGGTCAAGTGCCCATGAATCTGGCCCTGTTGTGGCCCAAACTTAAATTTCTAAAGGGACCGAGACCTTGGTAATCACCCCTCTGTCTGGCTGGGGTTGCTGCATCCATCCACTCACAGGTACAACTGGGTAAGTTCCAAATTTCATAATGAGAATGCGTAATCATTACTGAACTGAGCATGAGGAATTGGATTAATATCAAGATTTTAGGTGTGGAAATGGTAAATAGGAGCTTAGAATTCACTAAATTATAAAACTGAAGAATTCTTTCTTAAAGAATGTTTCAATGTTTATGCCAGTTGAATGGTATTCTTTTAACAATGTTACTTTGTTTTCATATGTGATGGGAACCTCCTAATTCCTGAAAAGACCTGTGACTTCTGAAAAAAATAGACAATATCTTGAAGTTTTGTGATTTCACACCTACTTTATAAACTAATTGAGCTGAAGATTGGTGTTTAAAATTCTTGTGTTCTCGAGTGGACAGCTTGTGAAAAAAATTGAGGAAAAAATAATACTTACTGGAAAATAAGAAATTTATTTGGTAAAGTATAAAAATATTCTATTGGAGAAGTGAATATAGCCTGTGCATTACTTATTAATAATAATAAATATTTACAAAGCACCTTCTAGGCACTAGGAAATATTCTAATTGCTTTACATGTTTTTTTATTATATGATAAATGCCCCCATTTTATGGATAAGGAAACAGAATGAGTAAATCTAGGTAAAAATTTAAGAGTTACAGTCTTAATCAGTTTTTAAAATTAATTACAAATTAATAAAATTCATGTTCTGGTATAAATTAAATTGTGTTTTGAATCATTTACTTTTAAAAATTTTGTTTTAATTGTACTCAAAGAGAAAAAATATACTCCTGAGTCTGATTAGAGAAAAAAGTGGTCACATTTCAGGAACTAGGTAATATATGATCTTTATATACAATGCCAGCACCCAGGAAGAGACTGCCTATCATAAGTTGTTTTTCTCAAAATAACAGCTTTATGGCAATATAGTTTACTTACCATACATTTTACCACTTTAAAGCGTGCAATGTTTAGCATTAGTGGTTAAGTGTTCATTGTTTGGTGTATTCACAGAGTTCTGCAAGCATCACCACTATCTCATTTTGGAATATTTGCATCACCCCAGGAAGAAATCCTTTAGCAATCTCTCCCCTGTCCTTCCTCTTCTTAACTCCTATTAAACTCATGAGTTTTTCAAAATTGAAAAAAGTCACATTGAATCCTAACCTGAGGCCCCATTTTTTGCTTGTTTGTTTGTTTTTAAGCTGTGAAAGACTTATTTGTTTGAAGTTTATGATAATTTTGTTTTTAAGAGATTTACAATGCCAAATTACTGAGTGTTTGATAGTAATGTTAATTTAAATGTGTTACACTAGCTATAACAAAATTCAGATTTTTCCTTATGTAGTGTGTTTAAGATGGGTTGCTTGTATATTTTAACCCCTTAACATGACTCTGCATTGAATTTCTATGGTAACTGCATTTCTGAAAAAACATAAAAACATTCAGAGGCTGTGCCCTCTCTCTCCTTTTCCTGTTGCCTTTCAGATCAGGAGAACATGTCTCTCCAGAAGTCACTGGAATGCCCTATGTACATTTATTATTATTGCTATTTCCATCCCCCAAATTAATATCAAAACTACCATGATAGATTTGTAAGGAAACCATTTAGGACTACTCATGAGAAAGAAAATTATCTTGGATAATGACAGAAAAGAAAAAAAAATACAGTTAGAAGATAGGAAGTCAAATTCAAACTGTTTGGCCTAATCCTGAATGTAACATTTTCATTATATAGTCAACTTCTGCTGTGCCCACTTGACTTTATGGCTTAATGATATGATTTTGCCCAGTTGATGATGAGTAGCTCTGGTCATAGGATCACCTGAAATCCTAGTCATGTTTAAATAGAACATAGTGATATGTGAGAAGCTCTTACTCAAACTAAGAGTAATTTACTGTCATAGCAACCAAGACTTTGTCCTCCAACTTCAATTAGGCTATGATGTTTTATCATAATACTTCATTCCTCTCAGATTTCCTATCTTTGGTTAAAATTATACAGTGTTATATGTCAATAGTATCTCAATTAAAAAAAGAAAAAAAAGTAATTGGTTGAATAATCTAGTTATCAGAATTAATGTATGTGTAACTTTACCACCTCAATGTGAAGCCCTGATTTCTTTCTAGTCTAAGCTTCAGAATTCAGTTTTACAGTTGTAAATTAGAAATGAGGATTTTGAAAAGTCCTACACATAAATCCATGTAGATACATATAGCACGTGCACACACACACACATCATACTTCGTATATTTATTTTGAATAGAAAATGGAATAAGCAGGTGAGTAGTTTCAAAGTTGAAGATTTATTCATTTTTGGAAATTTTTAGGTAATTTTAGTCAGTTTGATATAAATATCAATATACTATATGTTGGCTGCCATTGGTCTAAAAATCTACCAGATCTTCCAGCTCCATGCTACTAATAATATCTAGTACTGTTGTGAGCTGAATTGTGTCCCCACAAAAGATATATTGAAGTCCTGAACCCAGACACCTGTGAATGTGACCTTATTTGGAAACGGGGTCTCTGCGATTTAACCAACTTAAGGTAAGGTCATATTGGATTGAGGTGGGCCCTAAGTCCAATGACTAGTGTCCTTATAAGGAGAAAGAGACACAGAGAGGTAGACACGCAGGGTAAACAGCCATGTGATGGTGGAGACAGAGGTTGGAGGGATGAAACTTCGAGTCAAGGCACGCCAAGTGTTTGCCAGTGATCATCAGAAGTTAGGAAGAGGCAATGAAGTATTCTTCCCGAGAGTCTCCAGAGGGAGCCTGGCACTGCTGACACATCAGTTCCAGACTTCTAGGCACCAGAACTGTGAGAAAATAAATTTCTGTTGCTTTAAGTCATATACTTGTAGTATTTTGCTATAGCAGCCCTAGGATATTAATACACATACTATATACAGTAGTAGATAGTAGATTGGCCAGTGATATTACAACTGGGTAAACATTTCTTTGACATGTTCTTACACAGATGGGCATTCACCTTACCTTAATGACTTGCAATTTATAATTTTGCTTTGACAGACCCATGATATGAACTTTGGAACAACAACAAACAAAAAGTACTGAGTGAAGGAACAGTATTGTTTCTCCTGAGAGACAATTAGAAACTTGTTTCAGACAGACTGGAAGTAGGGAATGCAAATTTTCTGTTAAAAATCAGTGGAATAAAAGCATCTTATTTCAATCTCATCTTTTCAACCCCGGGCAAATGCCCCAAAGAACAAAAGAATAGTAGAAAATTCAAGATTTAATATAATAGAAAAAAAAACTTCAATATACAAATAGAATTATACTAGCCAAAAAATGTGAAATATTAACCTAAACAAGAGTGCATGATATTTATTTTCACAAACTTCCTCAGTCTCCAAGATATTTTTACATTTACAAAAACTTAAGTATCTTATTCTGCACAATCTCTACAAAATGACAATTAAGACATCAAGAGTTATAGGAAGGCTCTGAGTACTGTGGAATATATCCTGTTGGGACCCAGATATTTGTGACAGAAAAGCAGATACCTGGGAAATAAAAAATAATAATAATAATAAAAATAAATAAAACCATCTGTACACTTTCTTTACTAGCCTGAAAATTGCTTCATTGAGAGCTGAATAGAGGAGAGAAGGAAAAGCATTGCCATAGACAAAATGTTAGTGTCCCCATTCATATGTTAAAACTTAATTTACAATGGGGTATCATTTGGAGGTGGGGCCTTTGGTTGGTGATCAGGTCATAAGGGCAGATCCCTCATGAATGAATGACACCAAACCTGCTGGCACCTGATCTTGAATTTCCCAGGCTCCAGAAGTGTGAGAAATAAGTTTCTGTTGTTTATAAGTCACCCAGTCTACGGTAATTTGTTATAGCATCCTGAATGGGCTAAGACAGGAATAGAGGAGCCAATCCATGATTTTATAAGTTGAGGGCTGCTCTGGATACTCTAGCTTTCAATACGATGGGCTCTCAATATTACACTTTCCTTTCTGCACTTTCTTCTCTACTTTTGAGGGATAAACCTGCAAGCCACATATTTCAGACAACGTAGCTTTCTGAATTTCTCTTGGTTTCTGCCAGTTGGAGGCACTAGATGGAATTTAGAAGGAAGAAAGAAGAAACAGAATATTACTTTGCTATTTCAGTTTCTTTCAGCACCTAAGGGCTGTGACAGTAGCAGTACCATAACGACAAAAGAAGGCATCTTGCTCATGGTCTTCTTGGCATGGAACCTCCATTCTAGGAGAAGAGTATGCAGGGGTGGAGGCAAAGAAAGGCAGACCAGCTCTGTAATATACAAAAATTTATTGAATTAAATGCTTGTGAAATGGGTGAATTTTATAATATTTAACCTATATTTTATAAAGCTGTTTTTTTAAAGGTGATTTTAGGCAGCAGTGAATGTCAGCAACTTTGAGAGTAATTTAGCAGCAGTGGTAGAGTGGGCTTCTGGTTTTTGCTTAATAGCAGAATACATTTCTAACAGTAGCAGACACAGACAGAGAGCTTACCCCTCATACTGTCAGCAGCTCTGGGGGGAAAATGGTCACATGAGCTGTAGTCTAAGGCAGTGACAGTTTCTTGATCTGTGAAGAACAACCCTCCTCTTCCCTTAACACCTTTAGCCATTCCATCACTCTAGTCACCCGTGATCAGCTATAAATTTCCCCATCCTTAAATATTGAATGGTTTTCACATCCGCCAAAGGTACGCTGAATACCAAAGAAGATTTTTCTGTCACCCAAGCAATTTGTTGAGGAAAAGTTTGGAGTCAACACCTCTGAATCCACGCCCCAGATAGTCCCAGTTACCACAGTTGTCAACATCTCTGGCAAGCAGCAAAAATAATTCAAAGATGGATCATACTTAGAAAGAAAATGATATGTGCTCTATGCGCAAAACATTTTTCTTTAAATCAGTAAATGGTCATTTCCGATAAAAAGATGGTTACAGTAAAACAAAGGAATGAAAGAAATGCTTCTCATTATTCTCACAAAATTTATAGATAATATCATCTTTATAAGTAATAAGTGAAATTTGAACAATGAGAAAAAAGTATTCCAAAGAGACTTTATAGAATGTCCAAAGAATATAGAATTGAGTTGCAAAATGTCACAATATGACAAAAAAATGAAAAGCCAGTGTAGAGAATAATGCCCGTTATAGGTGGAAAAAGTTATAAGTAGTTATGAGGGTGACTCAGAGAGAAAGAAAGACAGGGAGGGAGGGAGGTGGAGCAGGGAGAGAGAAAGGGGAATGTAAACATGATCACAGAAGGAAAGCTAGACTTTAAAAAGGTATATCTAACATGCATTATTGATATTTTTAAGAAGAACTAAGCAAATGAAAATATAGAAAGAGTTTAAAGTATAATTTTTTCAACATTTTTCTGAAATAAAGACAAGTTGAATGTGTAGACTGAAGGGGCTCATAGATTTCCAAGAAATAATGAAACCTAACATTCATACTTACCATTCCAAATCAAAGCATATTCTGGTAAGGATGTTAAAATTCAGGTACAAAGAAAGAGTCCTAAGAGAAGGAGGGGAAAAAATCATGCCCCCTACTAGTGTGAAATATCAAGATGGATTTGACATCTTCACAGTAATATTCATGCAAGGAGACAGTTTGATCAGTATCTAAAATATACTGAGAAGAAGAATATGTGATGCAAGAATTTTATAATCAGCCAAGTAATCCTTTGATTTTAAAAAAAAACTTTTGAGTAAAAAGGAAAAGGGTGCACAAAGTTATGCCATTTATGAATAACAAGGTCTGAAACTCCTAGGGGACAAGGTTAGGCAGTGATAAAGAAAGAAAAGGGAGAAAATGGAGCTGAAATCAACTGATTAGGTGATGAGAACTAAAGGATATTTTTTAAATTGACAGAGTAGACACCCATGCCAACCCACCCCCACTCCTGCCCAAATATGTTAAGATTAATTTTTATTTAATGAAAGTGACAGAAGCATGAGATGGTCACATGATCAGAGCAAAGGTAGCGGGAATATTCAGCCAGCCTCCTTTGGGTTGCAGAGTCTGTTAATTTTGACTCTGTTCCCATGTGAGGACTCTTGTCAATATGCAAAGCTCATTTTTTTCTAAGCTCAAAACTTTTTCAGAATCAAGTCACCTAACACCATTCAGAAAGAACTTTAAGCAGCATCCATGTCCTTCCTGTGAAATATTTATGAGCAACTTGGATTCTGACTTTCCTGCCAAACCCACCAAAGCTTAGTCTACATTCTCTTTTAAGGACATGATGGATGTTGGAAATGGAAATCCTGTTTATCCCCAGCCCACATCCATCTTTCTATTTTTTTCTATTTCTATAGATGATAGAGAATAGAGATATAGTTAATTTCTCACCAAGCTTATTAAAAAATCTATGTTCTTACAAGATGTTACTTATATTATTTCATTTGATTTCCCCAATACTGTTAATAGTTGGCATCATAATTCCCATTTTACAGCATAGAAATTTCAATTCCATTAGGTTAAATCAATTTGTTCTAAATTACACAGAAATTCAGTTTTGTGTCTGGTATTAGAAGAATCTCTTTGTACTTCCCCACCACCCCTTACTGTAGTTGTAAAACTCACCTATTGGCAATCACATATGATAAATGATCATATGATTCCAGAGAATAAATTACAAATGTTAAACTTAAAAATAATGGCTTGTTAGTTCCCTATCCCCACATCTTTAATGACAGAAATCACAGATCTTGTCCATGAGGATAACAGTTTTTGAAGTAAAATACTGGATTTTTATTTCTATTGCTATGATGGTATTATTATAGTAATACCAAAACAAGAAAAAGACAATACACAAAAAGAAAACTACACACCAATTTCCATCATAAAATAAATGTAGAAATACTTAGCAAAATATTAATAAATAGAATTAGCAATATATAAAAATAATTATATACCATTACCAATTGATATTCATTCTCAGCATATAAAGCCAGTTCAATATTCAAGAATTATCAATGTAATTTACCCAATCCTAAAGAAAAAATATTGCATGGTCATATAATTCAATGTAGAAAAAGGGTTTGACAAATTTCACAACCATTCATGTTGTAAAAACAACAAACAAACAAAAAGCTCTCAGAAAAATAGGAATAGAGAATAACTTCTTCCACTTGATAAACAGCATCTATGGAAATCAAACACAAAAAGAAAACCAAAAATCCCAAAGTTAACATTATACTTAATGATGAAAGACTGAATTATTTCCCTCCTTAAGATCAGGAACATGGCAAGGATATTCACTCTCACCGCACTCATTTAACATAGTATGAGGTGTTCTAGCAAGTTCAGTAAGGCAAGAAAAATAATTAAAAGACAGATATGTAGGTAAGAAAGAAATAAAATTGTCTCTATTCGCAGATGATATGATTATATACAAACTGAAGTCTAGGAATACACATATACTCAAAAAAAATCCTTTTAGAATTAATAAGTTAAGCAAGGATACAGGATGTAAAACAAACATAAAATATTAATTGTAAACCTATTTGCTAGGAATTAAATATGGGCAGTGAGATTATAGAAATATATCCAAATAATCAAATATTTACAAGACTTGTCATCAAAAAACTATAAAATGCTCATGAAAAAAATCAAAGAGGTTCTAAATAAATGGAAGACATTCAGTGTTTATAGATTGGAAGCTTCAGCTTGGTAACTGTTAGTTTTGCAAGGGCCATCATAACAAAATATCAAAGACTGGGTAGCATAAATAAAATAAATATATTTTCTCACGATCCTGGAGGCTTATTAAAGTCTATGATCAAGATGTCAGCAGGGTTTTATTTTGCCTAAGCCTTCTCTTCTTTGCTCATAAATGGCCATCTCTTCTCTGTACCTTCAGAGTCTTCCTCTATGTGTGTCTGTGTCCTAATTGCAAATCAGGTTGGATTAGAGCCCATCCTAATTACCTCATTTTAATTTAAATACCTCTTTAAAGACCATATCCCAAATATAGTCACATTCTCATATTGTTAAGTCTGGGGGGTTAAAACTTCTACACATAAATTTTGGGGAGAGTCAATTTAGCTCATAACAGTAAGGATTTCAATTATGCCAAAATTGATATAAAATTTTAAAACAATTCTCATCAAGACATCAGCAAGAATTTTTGTATAGACCAGATTATTTAAAAATATATATGGAAAAGAACAAGGGAATTAGAAGAACAAAAAGAATTTGGAAAATGAAGAATATAGTAGAAGAAGCCAGTCTACCCAATTTTAAGCCTTATTTTTTTTTCTTTATCTTTCTTTTATTACTGCTTTATTTATTTATTTTGGAGTACAGTCACTTTACAATATTTTGTTAGTTTCTACTGTACAGCAAAGTGAATCAGCTATATGTATACATATATCCTCTCTTTTTTGGATTTCCTTCCCATTTAGGTCACCACAGAGCACTGAGTAGAGCTCCCTGTGCTATACAGTAGGTTCTCATTAGTTATCTATTTTATACATAGTATCAATAGTGTATATATGTCAATCCCAATCTCCCAATTCATCCTTATACTATCTTTAGTAATCAAGACTGTGTGGTGTGAGTGGAGGAATAGACACATAGGCCAATAGAAGAGAACAGATAATTCAGAAATAAACTCACAAATATGCCCAAATGATTTTTGACAAAAGTGAAAGGAACAATTCAATGGAGAAAAGATAGACTTTTAAACCAATGGTACTAGAGCAATCTGATGGGTTAAAAAAAATTGAGCCTTGACTTGTCACACATCTTACATAAAAATTAATATTCTGGTTGTGATATTGTACTATAATCTAAGATGTCACCATTGAGAGAAACTGGGAAATGAGTACATGAGACCCCTCTGCATTATTTCTTATTACTGCTAATGAACTTACAATTACTTCAAAATGAAACTTCTAAAAAAATTTAAATACAACATTTAAATCCTAAATAAGATCAATAGTCTGAATGTTGATTCATAGTAAAGCCTTTGTCAGCTTGGTGCTTGTGCTATCAACAGCAAGGCAGACTGCTATGATCAGGTGAAAAAGAGAGATTACTGTGTGTAGCCTCTCATCCTATAATACCCCACTTGAGTACAGACCTAAATAGAAGACAGTTCTATTTACCAATCAGCTGGGAGAACACATACTGTCTATATATATGTATATATTTCATTTTTAGGAGATTAAAGAAATTCCTAAGCTATAAAATCAACACTATAGTGCTTAGGACTCAGAAATGTTATTTGCTAACTTCATAGTTTATGAAGATCTTTCATTATGAGCTTAAGGGAAGAAAAGAAACTAATATGTAAATTAAGCAAAAGAAAGTTATAATAAAAGAAAAACAAAGAGAAAACCCAACAGAGAAGGTAATAAAATTCCAGTGGAGATCATTACAGGTACTTTTAAGAAATAAAGGTAGTAGAACATAATGATAAGCATGATTTAGAACTGAAAAATGTTGAGAATAAAAGCAGTACATGCAATTTTTAAATGGCCAATATAACCTCCAAAAATGACAGAAACTGAGGATGGAAATTATTTTCCAAATATAATTTTAAATGATTTTTTACCAACTGAGGAAATTCTTTCAGCCTAACGTTCTCCCTCAAGGAGCATTTGGTGAACTCCTAAAGATGGGAAGATAATTGGTATTTTATTGCTCAATATGTTTGCAACCATAATGATGAAAATATTGTTTATTTACTTTCAATTTTGAGTCAATCTTCAGGCCACGGAAAGAAGATGCTATGTTTAAGGATGGAATGAAAATCCAAGAGCTATGATAAAAATGTAACTTACACAAAGCAGATTGTGAAGAAAATTGGGTAGAGAAGCAAGGGCATTAAAATTGTCATATAAAGTATGAAAACTGAATTAAAGGACTATAGAAAAATGATTGAGTTTAATTACATTGTTTATACTAAAGATAATTGACAGAAAAACCAAAACAATAACATAATTGACTAAAACAGTTGGAGAAGAGGACCTGAGTGAGTTAAATATTTATATTTGGTATTGGGGGAATAATATATGTTATCTGATATTAATAAATTCAGAAAATATATATTGTTTGAGAAAGGAAATAACTAAAATATAAACAATTGTGAAGAATTTGTCTGGAGAGTAGACTTAGAAGTGAAGAAGTGCTCTGACTGTTGATATTTAATATAAAACATTCTTTAACATGTGATTTTTTTAATGAGCATATATTACTTGATAAAACCAAATGCTTTAAAACTACAACCCTACTCACTTATAAGTGATAGTGATTTATATGATAGGAAGGTGCTTATTGTTGAACTGATATGAAAAAATTTAGAAAAGAAGCAATTACCAAACTAGAATCATGCATGTAAACATTTTTTCTAGCATTTTTTACGTGTTAAAATATGTTATTTTTCTTTGCTTTATACTGTTGAATTTGAAATATCACCCACCCAAGGCTCTTTGTTTCTCCCTAGTTAGTTGGCTAGCGGCTGCTTCTATTTGCAAGGACATATCACGTGAATTACAAGGAAGTAAAATAATTGGCCTTCAACTAGACTAAATTTTCACCAAGTGGATTATTGTGCCCTGATAATGCCCACAGTCTAAATGACAACACTCAAAACTCAAATGTGTTCTTAATTTAATTAATTATAATTTCCAAGTTAGGAAAATTGTGTTTTGTATAAAATATTATTTCATTAAATTAGCCACAATAAAAAATAAGAATCACCTTTCATTGGGAATATACAAGAGTAAGTTTCAAATAATTTTATCATGGAAAGTATTATAATAATCATTTCTAATATTTACAATTAAGAATCTTAAAATCCTTCTGGCTTTACTTTCAAGAAAAGTCATCAGCAACATTTAAAAATGTATGCTTATGAAATAAATCATCCAATTACTCTATTTCTATGTTTAAATTCCCCAGTTCTTCTGGCAATAGAATATAAGTCACTGAAGCTTTGTTTCCAGTGGAAAGTGGCTGGCACCTCCAATCCTACCCCAGAAACCCACATTTATATAATCTGCAATAATTATCCAGGTATTTTTAGATCACTTCCATGGCTTTAATATTTACTTGTCATGTTACTTATTTTCACAGCTAGGCATCACATCACCCATCTTTACAAATAAATTTATTACAAATTAAAGGATATAATCCTTCTTCTCTGACTAGTTTTCTACAATTTCTTTTTCCCAGCAACAAATATAATTAAAAATAATAATTGATCATTTGTTTTAACTCGTCAGTAGAACTTACCATTTCCTGGTAAGGACATCTTTGTTAAAATTGGATAATTTTTAAGTGTGTCAAAATGATCAAGATAATAAAGGTCTTGAAATATTTGCCTTTTTGAATTTAGAAATGTAAGCTATGACAGAATACAATTTCTTTCTATAAAACACATACAAAAATGAACAGCACGTTTCAAATAGTTAACTGTTATTTCACAAGGATCATAAAAGTTAAATAATTAGATGAGGAACTCTGTTCCATTATTCAACAGGACAATTAGTTCTATCAACATTTACAAGTTTTAAATATAGATTTATAATGCAAATATATTTATAATGTACTTTTATTTTTTATAGTGTATTTTTAAAATCTTCAATTAAAATCAGTAATCAAAAGAATTTAACATTAATGATAATAAAGCATTTATTATAATGTTTCTTTTATTCTTCAGTTATACCATTTTAATACTTTAAATACATGTTCAATTTTTTTTTTTTTTTTTTTTGCGGTACGCGGGCCTCTCACTGTTGTGGCCTCTCCCGTTGTGGAGCACGGGCTCCGGACGCGCAGGCTCAGCGGCCATGGCTCACAGGCCCAGCCGGTCCGCGGCATGTGGGATCTTCCCGGACCGGGGCACGAACCCGCGTCCCCTGCATCGGCAGGCAGACTCTCAACCACTGCGCCACCAGGGAAGCCCCTGTTCAATTTTATTACCATATTTATGAATTAAAAATCTTAGTTTTGCTTAATGTCCTCCACTAGCAAGAAAACAAAAATTGAATGATGCATTTCCATTTACTTATAACTTGAATTCTTTATAAATAATTTTATTTATCAAATATGAATAACTATGATTATAAATATAAGGTTTCAAAAAATGAGAAAAGCGAAGATACAGTTCATGAATTTGTGCTAATGACAGTTAATTATGCTTAAAATTTATTGTCAATTTGAACAAAAAACTATCACAAAAACAAAGTAGGACATTATATAATGATAAAAGGTCAAATCACCAGGAAGATATAACAATTACAAATATATATTCATGCAACGTCAGAGCACCTAAATATATAAAACAAACACTGACAGAATTGACTAGAAAAATAGACAGAAGTGTAATAATAGTAGATGATTTCAATGTCCCACTTTTAAGAATGGAGAGACAGTTACCTTATAGGGAACAATTTTTATGAGTTTTTCTTCTCTCCTTCCCTTATTTATTTTTGCAAATATATATTAAAAAAACCACAAACTGTGAAATAATAAAGAAAGAAAAGAAACAGAGATGAAAGAGAGAGAAAGGGGTGGAAGGAAGGATGGAAAGAAGGAAGGAAGGAAGGGAGGGTTTCTTACACAAAAGGTGACATACTATACACAGTTTTCTGCAACTTCCTTTTATCACTTAACAATTTATACTCCAAAATATACAATATATAATGCATTTAATCCATTTTGTAGAGATCTTCCCAACTGCTTTGTGCAAGTACATAGTAATCCACTGTGTAGATATATTGCAGTTTATATAACTGTTGGATTTTGGTGTTAGAATTTTGGATTTTGGGGGTGATTTCAATTTTGTTACTAGTCCCAATAATGTTACATTGAAGAACATTTGATACATGTCATTTCAAACTAATGTCAGTGTACTTTTGGAACTTTGGAACAGATTCCTGGAAGAGGGATTGATAGGTCAAAGGCCAAATACAGCTATGATTTTGTTAGATATTGATAAAATCTTCTCCATGGATGTTGTCCCATTTTACATTTTGAAAAACAAAATATTAGACTGCTTTTTCCTCCTTAGCCTCACCAACAGAGTGTTACTAAACTTTTCATATATTTCAAATCTTACAGATGACTAATGGTTTTGGTTTTAATTAGCATTTTTCTCATTATAAAGATTATAATACAATATGAAATATATTTTCTAACAAACATTGTTCCATTGAAAATATGAAATCTACATTTGGATCTGAGTAGCCCAGGGAAGTATCCTGGGTTAATGACGTAAGTGGCTATTTAGTTGTAATTAATTAGATTAATTTGAAACCATCTGTTTTACTCAGGACTGCAGTTTAAAGAGATAGGAGAAAGAAAGGCAGAACAGAAGAAAGGGAAGGAAAGACAGAAAGAAGGAAGGAAGGAAGGAAGGAAGGAAGGAAGGAAGGGAGAGAGGGAGGAAAGGAGGGAGGGAGGGAGGGGTGAATTAAGCTAGGCCTGAATTAAGACAAAAAATATATATGAATAAATGGGAAAGAACTGCTTAAATCAATGTAATTACCCTTGTTTGCTTGAAATCTGTGTTATAGTTTGAAGTCTGTGCCATACCTACCTTGTTAAAAAAAACACTAAATTTACCTATTTTGCTCATATTCATGTTTCTCATAAACTCTGACCAGAAATTACAAATTTTAAAGTTTTACTGCATTTCAGCACTAAACTATGTGCATAACCTCAGAAATGGATTGATGTCTCTTGTTAATACATATTTTGTTCATCATATGCTGGGTAGGAGCTACATATTAGTATATATCCTCAAAATTTTATTGCATTTAACACACCAGAAGGGACATTATACAACTAATAAGAAGTGAAGTCCATGTTAAGTTATTTGATCAAATATGTTTCATGAAAACTGCCTAAGAACATCAAAGCAATTAGTCAAACCCAAAATTCAATATGAGTTAGCATTCATATTCAAAGATTTGAATTCAAAAGTAAGTTCAGAGACCAAATATTATATTTTGATTTGTTCTGAAGTGGCCATCTGCCCATATGAAAAAGCTACTGCAACAGTTTGGCAGGAGTTTAAAAAACCGAAATAACTACTCTGTCCAGGTCAGGTTCACAGGCATCTGGGTGTTGACTTGGAAAGCACAAAAAGTAATAATCACAGCATGTGGTACTTTACCGAGTAGCCAGCCAAAAGTGTCTGTCTAAATAGTCAAAAATTTTAGCTGTCATAAGAATCCTTTGAGGAAACTTTATAAATACCTATCAAATTTCAAATATCAGTGGCCAACATTTTTAAAAACACCATAAAGATCTAATAAAATGTTATAGAAAAGTTATAATAATCCTGAGGTACCCATAATTTATATCCTGGCACATTTAAAAATGTTCCTTTTGTTTAAAAATGGCCTTCAAAGATATCAATAGTTTTATTTGTATATTTTATAAATATTTGTATGCTATTCAATAGTCTGATTTTTAATTGTTTGAAGCAAATCCAATGCCACAAAGAGCTACTTTAGTCATGCCTTGCAGAAGTTCAAGGGGAATATCCTCTATCTTCACCCCTCTGTCCCTCCCCTACCTTCAAGTCTTCTCCTCACAGGTCTCTGCCTGGGAACTGCGGACTTTTGCTGCTTCTTTTCTCGGAAGAGTGGCTGTTGAAAGGAATTAAATATGGCTCTTGGGTAAGTAAGTCTTGGTTGGAGGGCCATGAAGAAGGGTCAGCAAGAGGACAATCTCCCTTGGTGTCCAGAACTTGTAGAATAGCCTGCAATAGAGTGGACCACCAGCTGAGCTCCTTGAAGTGAGAGCTACAGGCTGGCAGGGAGAAGGGTGACCCCAGTGTCAACCAAGAAAAGTTAGATATGGCTGCACTTCAGAGAGCTCATCAACCAGGTGATGGTCACCAATAACAGCAGGAGGATGTTCCCAGTGCTGAAGTTGAGTATGTCTGGCCGGGACCCGAACACCATGTGTTGTTTCATCTTGGATTTTGTGACGGAGAGCAACCACTTCTGGAAGTGTGTGAACAGAGAGTGGGTGCCTGGAGGGTCAGTCCAAGCCATATCTGCATATTGAACTCCTTACATAAATAAAAACTCTAAATTCATATAGTATGAGTTGAGGGTCTACAGGGGATGACTACCAGCCACGGCATTCTCAAGACTCAATGCATATCTGTCAAGGCTTACCAGAAAGAGATTACAGCTCTTAAAACTAAATACAACTGATTTGCAAGGGCTTGCTATGATGCAAAAAGAAGCAGGGATCACAAAGATAAGACAGAAGAACCCAGAGACAAACAGCAACCTGTGTATTACTAATGGAAGTAGCTTATCCCTGGACTCAGTTCCTTCTATCTGCTGTCAACCCCCATCTTCAGTTTGGAGGTCCTGTCTCACTTTTCTCCACCCATGGCTGTGAAAAATGCTCTATGCTGAGGAACCACAGTTCACCCATCCCAGTCCCTGTCCTCAAAGCTGTGCCTAGGACCCCTCCCGACTTGGACAAGCTCATACTTAGCCCATACACTCATTGGAAAAATTCTCCAACCTATTCTGACAATTCATTTGCAAGTTGTCCATGATCTGATCCCATGAACTTAGCCCAGCCTCAGCATGTGTGTACATACTATCATGTTACTCCTGAGCACAACAGGACTGCATCAGTACCCCAACCTGTGGTCAGCTAGCAGAGCACCTTCACACCAGGGTCTCAGACAGCATAGCTACCTAATGGGCTGGGAGTCCATTCCCAGTGAACCCTATCTTACCCAAGTAATCTCAGGTCCCTTCTCCTCAGGATTCTCACTCTATAAGAACCATGTCATGGCCACAGATATTCCTGACAGCCAATATCACACCTTGGCCTCATAACCTCATGGATGTCTCTGTCACCACCTTCCATGTAAACCAAAGTCTTTCCTTAAAATATACACTATTTTTTTTTATGTCTACCAGTTTTACTCAGGATTTGATCTAGGTACAAAATGACAGTCTCATAGGTCAAGAAAGAAAAAAAAAATCTTATTAACTTCACTTTAAAATATGAAAAGGAATATATGTTCTGTTGTTCATCAAAAAAATAACCCCACCCATCATCTGCAACACAAGTGTAGTCCTATGTTGTGTTTATATGCTACAGATGAATTTAAGCATGGAAACAAAACTCAGTTGGACTATTAAATCACCATTACTTGATCATAATAACATTTTGTTTGCTAAGATCCAGAAACTTATTTTTTTGTGTCTCTTACAGAATATAGAAGATTTGACACACTAGAATTAATAAACTCAACTCATCTTATTTAGTGAAATAAAAAGCATACTTTCAATTGCATTCCTTGTTGCTTCAGAGTAGTTTTCAGGTCCCTTTTGTGACAGCTATCATACTTATAGTTAAGCTGTTAGGGACAAAATAATAAATTCATAGTTGAGGACAACAGACTTTAATTGAAATGGAAATTTCACTGTTCTGCCCAATAGAATGTGTTTATTTTGAGCATATGTAATTGCCTCTTGTATTGTTAAACTTACAATGGCAATATTTTTCTTCTGAAAAAAATAGCCAAAGACAATCAGCAAAACATTTTCTGCAAAATAAAGGCAATATGCAAAAAAAAAAAAAAAAAAAAGAAACAACAAAAACAAAAAACTAAATACAGTTCTAAAAAGATCTACTGAGAGGATTCAGTACTAGAAATTAGTGACAAACATAATCCACTAAAATTTTCAAAATTTGCATAGCTCAAATTCTCATCTTTTGCTAACTTACTGTGCATCTAGAAATATTTATTTTGGAAAATATTGAGCAAACTTCTTTTGCCCAGAATGAAAAAGTTTAAGATGGATTACACAAAAGAACACATGCTTTTCTTTTCAAAGGAGAGTGATTTTTTTTTTTTTTTTTTTTTTTTTTTTTGGTGGTACACAGGCCTCTCAATGTTGCGGCTTCTCCCGTTGTGGAGCAGAGGCTCCGGACATGCAGGCTCAGCAGCCATGGCTCACGGGCCTAGCCACTCCACGGCATGTGGGATCTTCCCAAACCATGGCACGAACCCATGTCCCCTGCATCGGCAGGTGGACTCTCAACCACTGTGCCACCAGGGAAGCCCTAAAGGAAAGTGATTTTAAGAGCTTATAATTACTTAGTAAAGGTTTTCTGAAGATCAAATTCTTTTTACGTGCCCCTTTTTTGGTAATCTCTACATTAATTGGAAGCATGTAAAATTGTTCTAAATTAATGATAAAAAAATCAACTTCATGTTTTTTTAACTGGCTCTTTAAGTTTTATATTAACAAATTGTAGTTCATGATATATCTTAAAATATTCTGATAAAGTATCCAGATTAAGTTCATCCAAAGAAGAGATAATGCATTTCTACATTTGTTTGTGATAATTGGAGCAAAGACTGTATTAAACTAAATAATGATACTTTGACAGTGTAAAGATGCAAATGTACATGAAAGTAATATTTTTTCAATGGTGAGAAGATGTATTTTATACTAGACCTGACTTAAGGCCTTTGCACAGGATATTTCTTTGTCTGGAAATGGCTTTCCCCACATAATCACCTGGCTTACTCCTTCAATTTCATTCCTCACAGAGGCCACACCTGACCACTCCACATCAACTGCCCCAATGTACTATGAAAACTCTTGGTCTGTTAGATTTTTTTCATAACATGAATTTTTATGTCCTTTGTTTATTCTTTTATTTTCCAAATTTTTTATTGATTGCCTCCCTTGCCCCTGCCAGAATTGAAGTTCCTCAAGTGCAAGAACTCAAGTTTTTCTTGCTAGTTGATCAGTCCCCAAGACCTAGAATCATTTTTGGAAAGTAGGAGCCCAGTACATATGTGTCAAAAAAACACTCAATGACCTAGGAGGAATTTCAGGAAAACTTCTGTTGTCATAATCACATAAAAATACATAATGTCTATAAAACAGCAACAACTAATTAGATGGGAAGAACAGGCTGGAATGAAAAAGGAATAATGAGTCAAAAATGGGTTTAGGTGAGATTAAAAAATACTGCTAAGAAAGTAAAAAACAAAATCTAAAAGTTACAGCCACACTAGAGGCCCTAAGACAACAAGAAACATTAATATGATTATAAATGTCACAGCAATAATCCTTTTTTTGGTTAAATTCCTGAATCAAAAGCAAAGTATAAAGTCTGAGTTTTAAAGATGAGATAACTACATGTACACAGAGAGACACAAATTACCCAAATATTTGACAAAAATGTTACAAAAAACTTATATACAAAAAATATTTAAAAAGTGAAGAATGAAAGAAATGTCAATTGATATTTACAAATATACCAGTCTAAATTAGGGATATGATTAGTCTGAAACCATTGAGTGCCAGAAGGTAAAAGAGAAGTTAATAAGAAATCAATGATAGTATGAAAAAGGAAAAAATTTCAACAAAACAAGAAGATAATAGAAAAAGGAAATTGAGGTCATTTAACTACTAAACAGTAGGCTGTTCTTTCTATGTAACTATGTTCTCACTCTATCCACTTTCTGTCTCCTATTTTTCCAACATACTTTGGACATTTTAAAATAAATTGCAACACACTTGAAAACAGATAAATTATAAGGGTTTACATCACATTTTCTTACCACAATGTTATAAAACTAGTAATTATAACAAAATGTGATAAAATATTTTGAAGTTAAAACACACATTTCTGAAAGTTTGTGTAAATAGGAAAATAAAAGCTGAGTTTTTAGATTCCTTATAAATATCAAAGTAAATTATGTACCTCAAAACTCAAGCTCAGGGGAGGAGTCAAGATGGCAGTGTGGGAACACGCAGAGTTAGCTTCTCCCCACAACTAGTGTGCCTGCCAGCCACTGGTAGGGGACTCTGACCCCCAAGGAGACAGGAGGAAACCCAGAGTGAACCAGTAGGATGTAGGCAGACCAATAGGGGAGAAGTGAAGCCCAGACAGGATTGGCGTCCCTTGGGCCGGGGAGCTTGCTGAGTTCCCAAGCCAATTCCCCCTCCCCCCAAAGCCCCATCCAGGCCACATGGGTCCTGGGGACATAGGAGGGAGGCTGGGGAGATCAGGAGTGGCAGGCAGGAGGGGTCATCCAGGAGGATCAGGAGAGGAGCAGAGGATGATTACCCTACTCACTCGGGCACAGGGAGCATGCTGAGCTCCCAGGCTGCTCCCCTGCCCTCCAAGGCCCCCTTTTCCCCCTACCGTATTGGTCCTGGGGACATAGGAGAGAGGCCTGGGAAATCAGAGAGGCAGGTAGGAGGGGCCCTCCCAGACCCCAGACCAGAGGAACAGGAGAGGAGAGGAAGGCATTTGCTCTGCCCCTGCTGGGCTCCCAGGTGAGGTCCCCTACCCTCTGAGACCAGGGGTGGGTGGCACGCCTGGGTCCCTACTGTTCCTTGAGTATAAGCCCCACCCCCCACAGCCCTCAGGACCTTTTCCAGCCTTGTGGGTCCTGAGCATTGGCCCCATACACCACCCAAACCTCACCCTTGCTTAGGTCTCGCTCTCCACAGCCAAGGCCTTCCCTCCCCCACTTTTTTTTTTCTTTTCCTTCCTCCTCTTTTTTATTATAGGGTACTGATGTACATTCCAGTTGTTGATTCATATATATTTTTATTTTTACATTCTTTCTAATAAATCTGTTAGTTTCCTAGTCTAATTTTATTTTTACTTTGTTACTGTTCTTTTTTTTTCTTCTTCTTCTTCTTTTTGCTGCCCCACATGGCTTGCGGGATCTTGATTCATGACCTCGGGGTCGGGCAGAAACTCTTGCAATGGGAGCTCTGAGTCTGAATCACTGGACTAACAGAGAACCTCAGACTCCAGGGAATATTCTTCAGAGTGAGGTCTCCCAGAGGTCCTCATCTCAGCACAAAGACCATCTCTACTCAATAGCCTACAAACTCTAGTGTTGGAAGCCTCAGGCCAAACAACCAGTAAAACAGGAACACAACCTACTCGTTAAAAAAAAAAAAAAAAGTGAGATGGCAAAAAATATGTCACAGTTGAAGCAGCAAGGTAAAAACCTACAAGACCAAGTAAATGAAAAGAAAATATGCAATCTACCTGAAAAAGAATTCAGAGTAATGATAGCAAAGATGATTCAGAATCTCAGAAATAGAATGGAAGCGCAGATTGAGAAAATACAAGAAATGTTTAACAAAGACCTAGAAGAACTAAATAACAAACAAACAGAGATGAACAACCCAATAACTGAAATGAAAAATACACTAGAAGGAATCAGTAAAAGAATAGTGGAAACAGAAGAACGAAAAAGTGAGCTGGAAGGCAAAATGGTGGAAATAACTGCTGAGGAGAAAAATAAAGAAAAAAAGAATGAAAAGAATTGAAGACAATCTCAGAGACCACTGGGACAATACTAAATGCACCAACATTCAAATTATAGGAGTCCCAGAAGAAGAAGAGAAAAACAAATGATCTGAGAAAATATTTGAAGAGATTATAGTGGAAAACTTCCTTAACGTGGGAAAGGAAAGAGTCACCCAAATCCGGGAAGCAGAGAGAGTCCCAATACAGCATAAAACCTAGGAAAAATACACCAGTACACATATTCATCAAATTAACAAAAATTAAATGCAAAGAAAAATATTAAAAACAGCAAGAGAAAAACAAAAAAAATAATATACAAAGGAATCCCCGTAAGGTTATCAGCTGATTTTTCAGTGGAAACTCTGCAAGCCAGAAGGGAGTGACAGGATATACTTAAAGTGATGAAAGAAAAAAACCTACAACCAAGATTACTGTACCCAGCAAGGATCTAATTCAGGTTTGATGGAGAAGTCAAAAGCTTTTCAGACAAACCAAAGCTAAGAGAGTTCAGCACCATGAAACCAGTTTACAACAAATGCTAAAGAAACTTCCCTAAGCAGGAAACACAAAGAGAAGAAAATGACCCACAAAACCAAATCAAAAACAATTAAGAAAATGGTAATAGGAACATACATATCGATAATAACCTTGAAAGTAAATAAACTAAATGCCGCAACCAAAGGACTCAGACTGGCTGAATGGATACAAAAAAAGACCCATATATAAGCTGTCTACAAGAGACCCAATTCAGTCCTAGGGACACATACAGACTGAAAGTGAAGGGATGGAAATAGATATTCCATGCAAATGGAAATCAAAAGAAAGCTGGAGTAGCAATACTTGTATCAGATAAAATAGACTTTAAAATAAAGACTGTTACAAGAGATAAGGAGGGACATTACATAATAATCAAAGGATCAGTCCAAAAAGAAGATATAACGATTATAAATGTTTATGCACCCAACATAGGAGCACTTCAATACATAAGGCAAATCCTAACAACCATAAAAGGAAAAATCAACAGTAACAAAATAATAGTAGGGGACTTTAACATCTCACTTACACCAATGGACAGATTATCCAGACAGAAAATTAATAAGGAAACACAAACTTTAAATGACATAATAGACCAGATAGATCTAATTGATATTTATAGAACATTCCACCCAAAAGTGATGGAATACACTTTATTCTCAAGTGCTCATGGAACATTCTCCAGGATAGATCACATCTTGGGTCACAAATCAAGCCTCGGTAAATTTAAGAAAATTGAAACGTATTAAGCATTTTTTCTGACCACAACACTATGAGATTGGAAATCAATTACAGAAAAAACCTGTAAAAATCACAAAAAAACATGGAAGTTAAACAGTCACTCCTAAATAACCAAGAGATCACTGAAGAAATCAAAGAAGAAATAAAAAATACATAGAAACAAATGACAATGAAAACACAATGTCCCAAAACATATGCGGCACAGCAAAAGCACTTCTTAGAGGGAAGTTTACAGCAATTCAATCTCACCTCAAGAAACAAGAAAAATCCCACATAAACAATCTAATGTTACTTTTAAGACAACTAAAGAAAGAAGAGCAAAGGAACCCAAAGTCAGAGGAAGGAAAGAAATCACAAAGATCAGAGCAGAAATAAATGAAATAGAAATGAAGAAAACAATAGCAAAGATCAATAAAACTAAAAGCTGATTCTTTGAGAAGATAAACAAAATTGATAAATCCTTAGCCAAAATCATCAAGAAAAAGAGGGAGAGGACACAAATCAATAAAATTCGAAATGAAAAAGGAGAAATCACAACTGACACTGCAGAAATACAAAGGATTATAAGAGACTACTACAAACAACCATATGCCAATAAAATGGACAACCATGAAGAAATGGACAAATTCTTTGAAAGGTACAATTTTCCAAGACTGAACCAGGAAGAATAAGAAAATATGAACAGACCTATCACAAGTAATGAAATTGAAACCATAATTAAAAATCTTCCAACAAAAAAATGTCCAGGACCAGATGGCTTCTCAGGCAAATTCTATCAAACATTTAGAGGACAGCACATTTAGAGAAGAGCAAACACCAATCCTTCTCAAACTCTTCCAAAAAATTGCCGAGGGAGAAACACTCCCAACGAAGCCACCAACACCCTGATACCAAAACCAGCAAAAAGTATCACAAAAAATGAAAACTACAGGCCAATATCACTGATGAACAGAGATGTAAAAATCCTGAACAAAACACTAGCAAACAGAATCCAACAGCACATTAAAAGGATCACACACCATGATCAAGTGGGATTTATCCCAGGGATGCAAGGATTCTTCAATATATGTAAATCAATCAATGTGATACACCACATTAACAATTTAAGGAATAAAAACAATATGATCATCTCAGTAGATGCAGAAAAAGCTTCTGACAAAATTCAACACCAATTTATTATAAAAACCCTCCAGAAAGTGGGCATAGAGGGAACCTACCTCAACATAATAAAGTCCATATATGACAAACCCACAGCAAGCATCATACTCAATGGTGAAAAACTGAAAGCATTTCCACTAGGATCAAGAACAAGAGAAGGATGTCCACTCTCGCCACTCTTATTCAACATAGTTTTGGAAGTCCTAGCCATGGCAGTTAGAGAAAAAAAAGGAATACAAATTGGAAAAATAAGGATTAAAACCGTCACTATTTGCTGATGACATGATGCTATACATAGAAAATCCTAAAGATACCACCAGAAAACTCCTAGAACTAATCAAAGAGTTTGATAAAGTTGCAGGATACAAAATTAATGCACAGAAATCTCTGGCATTCCTACACACCAACAACAAAAAGTCAGAAAGAGAAATTAAGGAAACACTCCCATTTACCATTGCAGCAAAAAGAATAAAATACCTAGGAATAAACCTGCCTAAGGAGGCAAAAGACTTGTTCTCAGAAAACTATAAAACACTGATGAAAGAAACCAAAGATGACATAAAACAGATGGAGAAATATACCATGTTCTTGGATTGGAAGAATCAATATTGTGAAAATGACTATATAGCCTAAAGCAATCTACAGATTCAGTGTAATCCCTATCAAACTACCAATGGCATTCTTCACAGAATTGGAACAAAAAATCTTACAATTCATATGGAAACACAAAAGACCCCGAATAGCCAAAGCAATCTTGATAAAAAAAAAAAAATGGAGTTGGAGGAATTAGGTTCCCCAACTTCAAACTATACCACAAAGATACAGTAATCAAGACAGTAAGGTACTGGCACAAAAACAAATAGAGATCAATGGTACAGGACAGAATGACCAGAGATAAATCCATACACATATGAACACCTGTTTTATGACAAAGGAGGCAAGAATATACAATGGAGAAAAGACAGCCTCTTCAATAAGTGGTGCTGGGAAAACTGGAGAACTACATGTAAAAGAATGAAATTAGAACACTACCTAACACCATACACAAAAATAAGCTCCAAATGGATTAATGACTTAAATGTAAGACCAGACACTATAAAACTTTTGGAGGAAAACATAGGAAAAATACTCTTTGACATAAACCACAGGAAGAACTTTTTTGACCCACCTCCTAGAGTAACAGAAATAAAAATAAACAAATGGGGCTTAATTAAACTTAAAAGCTTTTGCACAGCAAAGGAAACCATAAACAAGACAAAAAGACAACCCTCCAAATGGGAGAAAATATTTGTAAATAAAACAACAGACAAAGGATTAATCTCCAAAATATACAAATAGCTCATGCAGCTCAATATCAAACAAACAAACAATCCAGTTAAAAAATGGGCAGAAGACCTAAATAGACATTTCACCAAGGAAGACATACAGTTGGCCAAAAAGCACATGAAAAGATGCTCAACATCACTAATTATTAGAGAAATGCAAATCAAAACTACAATGAGTAGTAGTTTTCTCACGCCAGTCAGAATGGTCATTATCAAAAAATCTAGAAACAATAAATGCTGGAAAGTGTGTGGTGAAAAGGGAGCCCTCCTGCACTGTTTGTGGGAATGTAAATTGATCCAACCACAATGGAAAACAGTATGGAGGTTCCTTAAAAAACTAAAAAAAGAACTACCATATGACCTAGCAATCCCACTACTAGGCATATACCCTGAGAGAACCATAATTCAAAAAGAGACATGCACCCCAATGTTCATTGCAGCACTATTTACAATAGCCAGGACATGGAACCAACTTAAGTGTCCATCGACAGAGGAATGGATAAAGAAGATGTGGCACATATATACAATGGAATATTACTCAGCCATAAAAAGAAACGAAATTGAGTTATTTGTAGTGAGGTGGGTGGACCTAGAGTCTGTCATACAGAGTGAAGTATGTCACCATATGTTAATGCATATATATGGAATCTAAAAAAAAAAAATGGTACTGATGAACCTAGTTGCAGGGCAGGAATAAAGAGGTAGACATAGAAAATGGACTTGATGACATGGGGTGGGAGGGGGAAGCTGGGGCAAAGTGAGAGTAGCATTGATGTATATACACTACCGAATGTAAAATAGTTGGCTGGTGGGAAGAAGCAGCATAGCACAGGGAGATCAGCTCAGTGCTTTGAGGTGACCTAGAGGGATGGGATAGGGAGGATGGGAGGGAGGCTTAAGAGGGAGGGGATATGGGGACATGTGTATGCATACGGCTGATTTGCTTTGTTGTGCAACAGAAACTAACATGGTATTGTGAAGCAATTATACTCCAATAAAGATGTACTAAAAAAAAATGGTATCAGTAAAAGAAAAAAAACCTCAAGCATAAGGGCAGTTCGAAAAACTGCAGTATTTACAAAAGCTGAAGATACACAGTTCCAAAGATAATCAGCTCCACTCCTATATATATACCTAAACCCAACAGGAGTGCATTCATAAGTTCACTGAAAGGCATGCACTAGAATATTCATTATAGCATTATTTGTAGGCCCAAACTGGATGCTACCCACATAAATATCCACTCATAGGAGAAGCCATAAAAATTATGGAATACTCACACAATGGGAATTTATCGTCTATAATGTGCATAATGCATAATTTATCAATACTAAGTACAAAAAAAGACAGGACGAATCTCTGGTTTTAGAAGTCATGAGAGCAGTTAACTGGAACAGTTTATACTGAGATGAGAATGTACTAGGTTACTGGTATTCTGTTTTTGATCTGAGTCTGACTAAGCAGGTATCTTCTGACATGTGAAATCAATCCATTGAGCTGAACTCTTTTGATGTGGTCACTAGTCTTACTGATACTATGTTCAATAAACACTTAAACGTACATAGAAATTAAAAATATCATTCCCATGATATTTTTTGTTTATTAATTCATTAAAATAAGTAGAAACACATTTTAATCATGACATGCTTTGCAAAACAAAAGAAAAAAAAGACCCCTAACTTTCAAAGACTTTTATGATCACTCAAGAAAGCAAAATTACAGAGACAAAGAAGCATCAGGAAATCAGTAAAGAAAAATAAATGACAAATTTAAAAAAAAGTGATTTAAACATCAGGAAGTGTTATTTATACTGGTTCTGTGGGCTCCATGACTATGAATTCTTCTGTAAAGTGGATAAAGACTCCATCCAGGACAAATTTAATCTCAGTCAACTCAATGAGCAGGTGCCTCACTGTAGACAAGCTCTAGACATGGTCTTGGACCTGGAGCCTGATGAAGAGCTGGAAGACAACCCCAACCAGAGAACCCTGATTAAGCAGTCAGCCAAGATGCTGTATGGGTTCACCCAGACCACATATATCCTCACAAACCATGGTACCACCCAGATGTTGGAAAAGTACCAGCAGGGAGAGTTTGGCTACTGCCCCATGTGCACTGTGAGAACAAGCCAATGCTTTCCGATAGCCTTTCTGACACCCCAGGTGAGGCCTTGGTGAAGCTCTACTGCCCCAAGTGCATGGACAATTCCACACCTAAGACACCATCAAGGCAGCACCACACAGAAGGCCCCTACTTGAGTACCAGTTTCCCTCACATTGCTCTTCATGGTGCACACTGAATGCCAGCCCAAGCAGCCCACTAACCAGTTTATGTCCAAAGTGTACAGTTGCAAGATCCATCCACTGTCCTACCAGGTGCAGTTCCAAGCTGCCAGCAACTTTGAGTCTGTCAAGACCGTTCACTTATTCCCAACCCCACCTGTCACTCTGTCTTTGACAGTTCCAGTCCTCCACTGCCACCTTTAAGGAAACCTCTATGGTTTATATTTTAAATTAGAAGAGTCATTATTTTGGTGTGAATATGAAATAAAGTAGAAAAAAGGCAAAAATAAGCATTTACTCAAAATTTATATAAACTCTTGCCGGATCTCTTCAGGAAAAATATTTTAGGGCTTGATGGCTCCTAATATAAATGTTGTTAAATAATAAAGTATTTTTAAAATAATTCTATGGTAATTTATTTAATTACTAAATAAAATTGATTATTTATATTAAGATACATTAGCATCATTGATTAATGTATGAGAAGAATACTGAATAGTACCATAATAATGAAGAAATTTTTTAAAAGATCTACAAAAACTACCATGTTGAAAGGTACAAGAATCACAGGTCTTTAGAAAGGAAATTTTCATATACCTAAAATCAACTAATTCTCATATTATTTAAATAGTTCTGGGCTATAAGTTGAAATGGACTTTGCTGTGTCAAACCACAGACTGACTCGCATTATTTTAAAAAAAGTAAATCTCAAATATCACTAGTAAATTCAATGTTTAATAAAATTCAAAGAAAGCATAAGTACCAACAGACATATCAAAACATGACAAGAATGTGTATCTCAATCCACCTATATTTCAAAATGTTCTGGAAATTAATTTAATAGATTTATGATTATAAATGTGAAAAGAAGCTAAAATTTACGTATTTGATCTAGCAACTACTATAATGTACTATTAAACCTTTTATTTTTCCCTTGGAATAGAGAGTCAAGTCAAAAATAATGAATAATCCAATGAAATCAGAGTGTATACAAAATTTATGAACATCAGTGGGGAGAGATTGGATGACACATTAAATTGAGAATTGGCTAATTATGTCAAGTTGGGTTGATATAAGACATCTCTTAGTTGGAGAACTGAAATTCCAATCCCATCTCAGTGGAAAAAATCAAGATGCCTATTTGGAGAGTGTTCTTAGCCATCAAAATCTAGCTAGGCTAATTCAATGACTAATGATAACACCATACTTCTATGTGAGTGACAACAAATATAGACATTGTAATATTCATATTCTTTTCAGTATATTGTTTGCTAAGCACTGCATGTTGTTCTAGTTTTTTTTTTTTTCATATTATAAGTGTTAGTTTTTGTTAACTTGATCTTTCTACACATATCTATCCTTGAGGTGCTTGGATTTATCCTGTACATACTATGTTGGAATCATGTTAGCCACCTCAGGGTCAGATATTATGAAACATTTTTGTAATCCACAATGGAGACTTTGTAACAAGCTACAGCATTGGGGAGTAGCAATTTATCTAAATATAAGGTATAAATGGGGCGGCAAAATAATAACACTAAAATTCAAACAAGGCCCTTTCAAATAAGCATATTTGTTGAAAATATTTAATCTAAGAGGCAAGTAGACAGATGAGTAAGGACAAAGAGCAGAAAACTATGGTGTCTTGGAAAACCATATCCATGTGAAAATTGAATACTGTCAGCACCAAGTTCTTTCATGTAGTCTTGAATTCAACTGTAATTGAAGCACAGATCATAAATCAGAAAGGTTTTTCAATCTGACACCCTTAGAGGAAAAAAGTGACAAATGTAATTTTCAGATTGCAAAGCATTAGTTTATCATTGCACTTTGTTGTGAAGATATAGAGCAAAGTTGGAGAATATTTATATACCACATCCTAATGACACATGGAATAAGAAAGTTGTGCTCATCATTCTGAAACTTAATATCTCCTTTGTTTACTAAAAAAAGCAAAAAGCAAAACTGTGATAATCAGATATTTTTTGCTTATATCTAGGGATAGTTATATTAAGCATGGTGTTTGTAATAAGAAGCTGCTGTTGCTCAAATGGATATTGCAACATATTTTTCTTGTCCACTCAAATTTATAATCTGTGTTAGACAGAATATTTAGCTTACCAACTTACTCTAATTATCCATACGTATACCCCAGTTACCATGTTTTAATTAATGTGAACATTATATAAATTATATAAATCATCTTGAATTATGAAAAACTTTTTAAACTATCTTTCTAGCATATTGTTAAGATAAAATTAAAATTTTATTTATAGTCAATTCACTTAAAAACATTTTATCTGAAGCTTTTGGGTGGAAAGAAAAAGCGTTTACTGTTACCTGTACCCTCAGAAGGATTGACTGAGTCCCTTAGTATCAAATAACATATACATAAAGTATGAGATAACTTGTTTCTTAATCATATGCATTAGGAAGTATATACTGCCTTGTTAAATAAGGGTTTGAAAACTCTTATTCTGATGCTTTCTAGTTTCATAATCTTGAGAAAAGATACCTAATCTGTATTACACTCAATTTATTAATCTGTGACGTTGACAAATATTGAGTGACTCCTCATAGATTAATTGAAGAGATTAAATAATATAAGCCACATAAAGTATACTACTATACATAGAAAATGATCAAAGTGTATTGACTACTATTGATATTAATTTAATGTAAATAAGTGTATTTGGTAATTCCACCCAAACAATCTCTCTATAGTGCTCCTGGCTTCTGGGATATTATGGAGCTGTTTTCACTAAAGATGGGAGATGATTCCACTTCAAATACAGCATATTTCTTTCAAATATATCTTCAATCCTATTTCTATTTAGCATCCTTTGAAGTACAAATAAATTTCCAAAGGGAGCCAACCCTCTTTTGTTGAATGTTGTAAACAGACTTCTTTTCTTATTTATTTTTTGTAAACAGATTTTAATCTCAGTACCTGACAGGACAACACAGCTCTTCTCTTCAGCACACCATGTATTTGTCACTCTACTCAGTGTATCCAGTTTTCTGTGCACTGTAGATCAGTAGCTGTATCTCCATCTCCAGGCATATTTATTTCTGCACTTTTTGTATCAGCAAATAATCCTAAGTATGCATTGATTGTTTCCTGAATTTTATATTTCAAAGGCACTAGTTACTGATTGGACAGCTCCAGAAACCTAGATTTGTGTCCTTGTCTCCAGTCCCCATTCAGGGACAGCTAGAGCAGTGGCCCATATGCCATTCTTCTCAAAAGCCTAATTGCTTCAGGTGACTATCCCTACTATTTTCTGAAACCTCTGAGACTGAATCCAGAGAGTTGAATTCCATTCTTTTTTGACATGTTCTAACTACATTCATGGAAGGAAACTTGTACACATATTCAATTTTAAAAATTACCTAAAATAGTAAGACTTTAACTCCCCCTGGATGCCATGCCTCACAATCATGGTTTTTTCTTTGGGACATCAGTCTGGGCAGGAATCTCCTCCTCCTTCTTTGTCAGGAGGTAAAGTCATATCTTTGTGCTTGCGTTTGTTCAGTTTTTCCACACTAAGTTTGGAAAGGCTGTTTTGATTATTTTACAATCCTGACATTCAATTGTGATCATGACTAACTTATTGCAACCAAAACTATTAAGAATCCAGGAATAAATCATCATCTTTCTGTTTTCAGAAGAACAAAGAGTGCCACACTCGAAAGGAAAATTGTTTTTAGTAGACCTACTCAATTTTTCTGAAAGGATGCAATTAAAATGTAGACTACAAACACACATTGTACATATTTTACTGCATTGTGTAAGGAAACAAAAACACAGGTAAATAAAAGTAAAATTTCCTTCAGAGTTTGGCAGTTCACTAAAATAGCACTATAAAATTTCTTCGTAAAAGAAGATAATAGGTCTGTTGTTGGTTTCAAAACAGTTCTAGTAAGGTAAAAGTATCTTGAACTGTCAACAAATGTGGCATCCATCTTATCTATTAATGGTCTTGGGAAGACCGTTTTCAGAATGCAAAAGTTTAAAACTGAAATTCACTTCATGGGGTTAGAGCTTTTAATGGACTGTCACTGATAAGGAAATGATGGAGAGCACAATGTTTCTGCAATCTCATTAGCTGGATGTGTTGTGTGAAGTTGAATTTCCCAATCTCCAGAATACGAACATATACTACTAGTGAGGAGAGAAGAAAAGCAATTCAAAGTTCTATATTTAACTTTTATTCTTTTGAATACAGCATTAAAATAACAATTTCCATGGCATTGTATTTTCCTTATTTCTTTAGTGGGCAATAAAAATAAATCTCATATTATTTTAGCATAATATCATCCTTCCAAAGGAAATCTATTTTGAAATGACATCTCATGTGGTCAGAGAACTTCCCTTAGTTCATATAAAGTTGGCAACTACACTGTTTTCTTCATTAGAAAGAGACAAGATAATATATTCAATCATCAGTGTCACAGGGGCATGCTTCACAAGTATTTGCTTAAAACTTTTAACGCTGTGCAAATGTGACATTTAAGAAATATTTATTTAGAGTAAGCCAAATAAATTTGTTGACTCATTCATGATCCCATGGAATATGATTTTCTATTGTTCATTTATATTAAAATGTCAATGTGTAAAACTAGATCTCAAAATGCAGGAATATCTGTATATGAATGCAAACTATGTCAATCATGTAGAATTGGTTGACAGGTACACAGATGTTTGGCATACTGCAGCTTAACTGACAAAATTTCCCTATAAAAATAATAGTTTTCTCTTGTTAATGTAGCCTTTTCTTTCCAATTTAATGGAGAAAGTCTATGAATTAAGGCATTCAAATTTTTTTAATATTTATAATTTCAACTTAAATATATTTCGATAGAAATATATAATGAAAGCAAAAGAAAGAAACACAATTTTAGTCCCAGTTCTGCCACTTTCTTATTTATTTATTTATTTATCCCAGGCAAATCACTCAGTCTCTCTGAGTTCCCATGTATTGATACTTTTGTGTCTAGTAACTAGATAATTGTCAAAGACACTTATAATTTTATGATAACTTTATAAAGACCAGAAACGGGGTAGAGTGATCTCAAACACACATTAAATATGTGCAGCAGTGAATAAGAATTCTGTTTTCCTCTATGAAGATGGTTGCTACAAATGTGCAATGTTTCAGGTGGGAGAAAAATGTGTCTTCTGACATCTGCAGCAGTATTTCCATGTAAACCGGGAAGAAAGAATGACTTCAAAGGACATAATGTTAACTAAGATGTATGGAACACTTTCTATCACTGATAGCTTTAAAGATCTCCTTACAAAATCCTCATAGTAAGCCTCTGAAGTTGATCCCAAAATGACCATTATTTTCTAGATGAGGAACCTGAGACTCAAGAAATTTGGGTAAGACACACAAGGTGAAGTAGCTAGTAACATCAGAACTGGATTCAGAATATGAGAGTCTGGCTATAGAGGTGATATAATTTAACCATGCTTAACAGCAACAATTTTGAAAAAATGTGAGAATTCGTTCAGAGATTTGGAAGAGACCATCTATTTTAGGCAAAAAATGTATTGAAAGCAATATCCCTTTGTTTCAAAAAATACCTGTATTGCTGTAATTTAAAAATAACTTTTAAATACTCTTCCCCTTTATCAACTGAGAACAAGTATTTGATTATTGGGAAATATATAAGCAATCATATTAGCCAAATGTTTAGAGTTGCTTGGTCTTCAACCAATGGCTTTTGGAAGGAAATAAATTTTTCCCTTGATGCTCCTCAAGGAAAAATTGGCATAAGAAATAATTGTCACTTAAATATTTTCTAAATGTTTTAAGGACTTTGATTAAAATTGGGGAGGGGCAAGACCAAGGTCAAGTACATAATCTTTTTCATTTAACAAGGAGGAACTTCCTGACTTATTTGATTCAGCTCACAAGGACTTTTTTTTGTTAACATCAACACTCAAAAATTTAGAGAGCTCACATTAAAATATGAATTTCTTTCTTTTCCACAAACACTGGAATATCTGCCAAACCTGGTTCTGAATTCCAATGTGGCAATGATCCATGGTTGCTGGGTAGCAGCTGCCACCTTTAGGCGGGCCATGTACTTTGCAATGCTTCCAACCACCCGGGGCCTGCTTCACTCAATTACATTTCCAATCTGGCATTAAAAAAAAAGAATGTTCAGTGCTTTACAGTCTCCTCCTTAATGCCACCATTTAATACTTTTTTTTTTCCTTCCCAATACTCATTAGGGTCTTGTGAAATGCCCTGAGTCCAAAGCAGTGAATAATTTTTGTTACCAGTGGAAAGAAGGATGGATTAATTTGATTAATTTCCTCTGAATGCTTTGAAGTAAGCCATCAAAGAATCACTGTTTACCTCTTGAAATGCTCAGATTTGATTCTATAGTAAAGAAAATGTGATTCAACTTTCATCCAAAGGATAATTGGAGAGCTTTGGAACTTTGTGCTTAAACAAAGACATATCATAGTCCATTTTATTATTTTCTTAAAAGGTATGCATTTAGCATTAATATTATTTACCCCCTGGCATGTATCAGTAAAAATAGTTTCCCTTTAATATGATTTTTAAGTGTAGATTTATAATTAAAATACATTTGCACTGTAAAAGAAGCTTTTGTCCAAGGAAAATAAAATTTGAAACTATTTTAACATACTCAAATTTGTGCTTTCAGAAAACTTCCTGAATTATTGCATTACAATTAGTTGCTATGAAATCATCTAGTGGTTGCTGTTCTGAAAAGAACCTTGCATAGTAGCCCTATAATTATATGTGCATTATCTGAGTGAATTGAGAACAATAAAAATAATAAATTATATTAAGTTTATGAAATTATAATTTGTATCATTTAGGGCATAATTTTGATTTTTCAGAATATAATTAGTACTTTGATTCTTTATATAGCTAAAAACTGAAAATGAGATAGAGTTGTGCCGCCTTTACAATCCTTAGTATCTCTGTCTTTGTCTCTGTCCCTCTTGCTCTCACAAGCACAGAAAACACACACACACACACACACACACACACACACACACACACACAACTGCAATATCTTTTCTACTCAAAGTCTGAAAGATTATACTTACATGATGTTTTGAAACAACAAAAAAGAAAAATTAATGCTAAGGCATAATCTCTTAGAGTTAGTCTGTGGTATACTCACACATACTGATGGTTAAAATGGAAAATATTTTTAAATGATACACAAGACAGCAATTTTCTATGAGCTTTGATAATGCATGACTTTTGCCTCTCAGTTCAACTTTATAGACACTATATTGAAGAATCTTAAAAACAGTTCAGATCACCTTTATGCATAGAACTGTTCATCATAGTTCTACAAAATGAAAACCTGGAAACAGAATTTTCAAAACTAGGAATTAGTAATTTTCTATTTCACAATGTATATTATTCTAATGCCATTAAAGTAATATATAAGGAGTGTGTAAAAAAACAAAGTCCATCAAATGTATTTCCTTTAATGTTAAATGACCAAAAAGTGCCAGACATTTCAAAATCCAGTTGTGTGTGTGTGTTGGTATGTGTGAAAACTGACAAGTAGAATATAATATTTATATTAAAAATCAAGTAGCTGAACATAGCCAAGACTACCTTATTAAATAGAAAAAAATGGAATGACTTACATTATTGAATATAAACACGTATCGTGTTACCATCCTCTAAAATACAATTTTTGGACAATCTATACAATCTACATGTAGGATACATATACTCTGTAAAAGTTACTTTTAAATGCTTTTGAGGGCTGTGGTTTTCCCTATTTTATCCTATTCTGATTCCATATTTTTCCAATATTGACCTCATATTGCATTTGTAATCAGAAATAAATTTTTAAATAATAAAGTTGGAGTGAGCCTTACTGCATCCTGCAGGCAGTTTCCCAGCAAGTACTGTGGGACCTCAGTTAAGCAACATCCCAATGGGTGTTCCAGCCACTTCCCTGCGAGTTCAGGACCCACCCCACCTACCCCAAATGTAGTTCTCCATGAGTTTCCTCTACATATAGGAGGCAGTTCTCTGCTTGCTGGCATCCTACTGTGGAACTTCAGTGAACTTCTCCACTATCTGCTGGGCTACAGCCATGTGCCACCAGGGGGTTCTGAGCCTCAGTTTGGGGTGGGGGGTGGTGTTTTGGGGGTGGGAGTGAGGGAGGAACTTTTGCACTGGTATCACCCCTAAGAGTAGTGGCTGCTTTCTCTATTAGGTATTACTGCATTCTTTACTCCATTCACCTGTTACTAGGTATGAATTCTTTTGATAAACTGCACCCATTCCACGTACCACATGGTTTATCTCCTGACTGAACCGCAACTGAAAAATCAGCAATATTTACAGAAGAAGACAGATTGAAAGAATCCAACTGGTAAAATGTAAGGGTAATATTTAGGTCAAATGTGAGACACAGGGTAACATGAAAAAACTGTAAATGAAACCTTCCTCATTTGAGAAGAAGAGAGTGAAAAAAATGTGACTTTGGATCTAATGACTAAGCTTTTAAAGAGGAAGAAAAAAATTATCTTACTGAACTAATTATACAAATCATTGCAACAGTTAGGAATAAAGGTAGTTTTTTCTTTTATTTTGGAGTATAGTTGATTTACAATATTGTGTCAGTTTAGTTTCAGGTATATAGCAAAGTGATTCAGTTATACATATACACATATCTACTAATTTTCATATTCTTTTCCCATATAGCTTATTAGAGAATATTGAGTAGAGTTCCCTGTGCAATACAGTAGGTCCTTGTTGATTATCCATTTTATATATAGTAGTGTGTATATGTTAATCCCTACCTTAAAGGCAGTTTTTGAATCTACTTTCTTTTTTTAATGTTTTTCTTTTTTAACATCTTTACTGGAGTATAATTGTTTACAGTGTTGTGTTAGTTTCTGCTGTATAACAAAGTGAATCAGCTATATACATACATATATCCCCATATCCCCTCCCTCTTGCATCTCCCTCCCAACCTCCTTATTCCACTCCTCTAGGTGGTTGCAAAGCACCAAGCTGATCTGCCTGTGCCATGCAGCTGCTTCACACTAGCTATCTATTTTACATTTGGTAGTGTATATATGTCAGTGCTACTCTCTCACTTCGTCCCAGTTTACCCTTACCCCACACCATGTCCTCAAGACCATACTCTACGTCTGTGTCTTGATTCCTGGCCTGCCCCTAGGTTCATCAGAACCTTTTTTTTTTTTTTTTAGATTCCATATATATGTGTTAGCATATGGTCCTTGTTTTTCTCTTTCTGACTTACTTTGCTCTGTATGACAGACTCTAGGTCCATCCACCTCACTACAAATAACTCAATTTTGTTTCGTTTTATGGCTAATATTCCATTGTAAATATGTGTCACATTTTTTTTATCCATTCATCTGTCTATGGACACTTAGGTTGCTTCCACGTCCTGGCTATTGTAAATAGTGCTGCAATGAACATTGTGGTACATGACTCTTTTTGAATTATGGTTTTCTCAGGGTATATGCCCAGTAGTGGGATTGCTGGGTCATATGATAGTTCTATTTTTAGCTTTTTAAGGAACCTCCACAGTGTTCTCCATAGTGGCTGTATCAATTCACATTCCCACCAACAGTGCAAGAGGGTTCCTTTTTCTCCACACCCTCTCCAGCATTTATTTGTTTGTAGATATTTTGATGATGGCCATTCTGACCAGGGTGGGGTGATACCTCACTGTAGTTTTGACTTGCATTTCTCTGATGATTAGTGATGTTGAGCATCCTTTCATGTGTTTGTTGGCAACCTGTATAACTTCTTTGGAGAAATGTTTGTTTAGATCTTCTGCCCATTTTTGGATTCAGTTGTTTGTTTTTTTTGATATTCAGCTACATGAGTTGCTTGTATATTTTGGAGATTAACCCTTTGTCAGTTGCTTCATTGGCATATATTTTCTCCCATTCTGAAGGTTGTCTTTTCATCTTGTTTATGGTTTCCTTTGCTGTTCAAAAGCTTTGAAGTTTCATTAGGTCCCATTTGTTTAGTTTTTGTTTTTTCTTTTTTTTTTTTTGCAGTACACGGGCCTCCTACTGTTGTGGCCTCTGCCGTTGTGGAGCACAGGCTCCAGACGTGCAGGCCCAGCGGCCACAGCTCACGGGCCCAACCGCTCCGTGGCATGTGGGATCTTCCCGGACCGGGGCACAAACCCGCGTCCCTTGCATCGGCAGGCAGACTCTCAGCCACTGCGCCACCAGGGAAGCCCCCATTTGTTTAGTTTTGTTTTTATTTCCATTTCTCTAGAGGGTGGATCAAAAAGAATCTTGCTGTGATTTATGTCATAGAGTGTTCTTCCTATGTTTTCCTTTAAGAGTTTTATAGTGTCTGGCCTTACATTTATGTCTTTAATCCATTTAGAGTTTATTTTTGTGTATGGTGTTTGGGAGGGTTCTAATTTCATTCTTTTACATGTAGCTGTCCAGTTTTCCCAGCACCACTTATTGAAGAGGCACTCTTTTCCCCATTGCCTATTCTTGCCTCCTTTATCAAAGATAAGGTGACCATAGGTGCGTGGGTTTGTCTCAGGGCTTTCTATCTTGTTCCATTGATCTATATTTCTGTTTTTGTGCCAGTACCATACTGTCTTGATTACTGCAGCTTTGTAGTATAGTCTGAAGTCAGGAAACCTGATTCCTCCAGCTCCATTTATCTTTCTCAAGATTGCTTTTGCTATTCGGGGTCTTTTGTGTTGCCATACAAATTGTGAATTTTTTGTTCTAGTTCTGTGAAGAATACCATTGGTAGTTTCATAGGGATTGCATTGAATCTGTAGATTGCTTTGGATAGTATAGTCATTTTCATAATGTTGATCTTCCAATCCAAGAACATGGTATATCTCTCCATCTGTTTGTATCATCTTTCTTTCATCGGTGTCTTATAGTTTTCTGCATACAGGTCCTTTGTCTCCTTAGGTAGCTTTATTCCTAGGTAATTTATTCTTTTTGTTGCAGTGGTAAATGGGAGTGTTTCCTTAATTTATCTCTCGATTTTTCGTCATTAGTGTATAGGAATGCAAGAGATTTCTGTGCATTAATTTTGTATCCTACTACTCTACCAAATTCATTGATTAACTCTAGTAGTTTTCTGGTAGCGTCTTTAGGATTCTCTATGCATAGTATCATGTCATCTGCAAATAGTGACAGCTTTACTTCTTTTACAATTTGTATTCCTTTTATTTCTTTTTTTTTTCTCTGATTGCTGTGGCTAAAACTTCTAAAACTATGTTGAATAATAGTGGTGAGAGTGGGCAACCTTGTCTTGTTCCTGATCTTAGTGGAAATGGTTTCAGTTTTTCACCATTGAGAATGATGTTGGCTGTGGGTTTTTCATATTTGGCCTTTATTATTTTGAGGTAGGTTCCCTCTATACCCACTTTATGGAGAGTTTTTATCATAAATAGGTGTTGAATTTTGTCAAAAGCTTTGTCTGCATCTACTGAGATGATCATATGGTTTTTATTATTCAATTTGGTAACATGGTTTATCACGTTGATTGATTTGCATATATTGAAGAATCCTTGAATTCCTGGGATAAATCCCACGTGATCATGGTGTATGATACTTGTAATGTGCTGTTGGATTCTGTTTGCTAGTATTTTGTTGAAGATTTTTGCATCTATGTTCATCCGTGATATTGGCCTGTAGTTTTCTTTTTTTGTAACATCTTTGTCTGGTTTTGGTGTCAGGGTGATGGTGGCCTCATAGAATCAGTTTGGGAGTGTTATTCCCTCTGGTATATTTTGGAAGAGTTTGAGAAGGATAGGTGTTAACTCTTCTCTAATTGTTTGATAGAATTCATCTCTGCAGCCATCTGGTACTGGGATTTTGTTTGTTGGAAGATTTTAAATCACAGTTTCAATTTCAGTGCTTGTGATTTGTCTGTTTATATTTCTATTTCTTCCTGGTTCAGTCTCAGAAGGTTGTGCTTTTTTAAGAATTTGTCCACTTCTTCTAGGTTGTCCATTTTATTGGTATGTCGTTGCTTGTAGTAATCTCTCATGATCCTTTGTATTTCTGCAGTGTCATTTGTTACTTCTTCTTTTTCATTTCTAATTCTGTTGATTTGAGTCCTCTGCCTTTTTTCTTGATGAGTCTGGCTAATGGTTTATCAATTTGTTTATCTTCTCAAACAACAAACTTTTAGTTTTATTGATCTTTGCTATTGTTTCCTTCATTTCTTTTTCATTTATTTCTGATCTGATCTGTATGATTTCTTTCTTTCTGCTAACTTTGGGACTTTTTGTGTGTTTGTTCTTTCTCTAATTGCTTTAGGTGTAAGATTTGGTTGTTTACTTGAGATTTTTCTTGTTTCCTGAGGTAGGACTCTATTGCTATAAACTTTCCTCTTAGAACTGCTTTTGCTGCATCCCATAGGTTTTGGGTCATTGTGTTTCCATTGTCATTTGTTTTTAGGTATTTTTTGATTTCCTCTTTGATATCTTCAGTGATCCCTTGGTTATTTAGTAGTGTATTGTTTAGCCTCTGTGTGCTTGTATTTTTTACAGTTTTTCTACTATAATTGATATATTGTCTTATAGGGTTGTGGTAGGAAAAGATACTTGATATGATTTCAATTTTCTTAAATTTAGGAACACTTGATTTGTCACTCTCTATATGGTCTATCCTGGAGAATGTTCCATGAGCACTTGAGAAGAAAGTGTGTTCTGTTGTTTGGGGATGGAATGTGCTATAAATATGAACTAAATCCATCTTGTCTAATGTGTCATTTAAAGCTTGTGTTTCCTTATTTATTTTCATTTTGGATGACCTGTTCACTGGTGAAAGTGGGGTGTTAAAGTCCCCAACTATTTTTGTGTTACTGTCAATTTCCCATTTTATGGCTGTTAGCATGTGCCTTATGTATTGGATTGATCCTTTGATCATTATGTAGTGTCCTTCTTTGTCTCTTGTAATAGTCTTTATTTTAAAGTCTATTTTGTGTGATATGAGAATTGCTACTCCAGCTTTCTTTTGAATTCCATTTGCATGGAATATCTTTTTCCATCCCCTCACTTTCCGTCTGTATGTTTCCCTAGGTCTGAGGTGGGTCTCTTGTAGATAGCATATGTACAGGCCTTGTTTTTTTATCCCTTCAGCCAGTATAGGTCTTTAGGTTGGAACATGTAATCAATTTATTTAAGGTAATTTTCAATATGTATGTTCCTATTACCCTTTTCTTAATTGTTTTGTTTTTGTTTTTGTGGGTCTTTACTTTTTCTAGTGTTTCCTGCCTAGAGAAGTTCCTTTAGCATTTGTTGTAAAGCTGGTTTGGTGTTGCTGAATTCTATTAACTTTTGCTTATCTGTAAAGATTTTTATTTCTCCATAAAATCTGAATGAGATCCTTGCTGCATAGAGTAATCTTGGTTGTAGGTTTTTCCCTTTCATCACTTTAAATATGTCCTGCCACTTCCTTCTGGTTTGCAGAGTTTCTGCTGAAAAATTTGTTGTTTCTGTTGAAAAATTTCTTTGTTTCTGCTGAAAATTTGTTGCTTTTCCCTTGCTGCTTTTAATATTTTTTCTTTGTATTTAATTTTTGATAGTTTGATTAATATATGTCTCGGTGAGTTTCTCTTTGGGTTTATCCTGTATGGTACTCTCTGTGCTTCCTCGATTTAATTGACTATTTCCTTTCCCATGTTAGGGAAGTTTCGACTACAATCTCTTCAAAGTTTTTCTCAGACCCTTTCCTTTTTTCTCTTCTTCTTCTGGGACCCATATAATTCGGTCTGTTTAATGTTGTCCCAGAGGTCTCTGAGACTGTCCTCAATTCTTTTCATTCTTTTTTCTTTATTCTGCTCTGTAGCAGTTATTTCCACCATTTTATCTTCCAGCTCACTTTTCCATCTTCTGTCTCAGTTATTCTGTTATTGATTCCTTCTAGAGTATTTGTAATTTCAGTAACTGTGTTGATCATCAGTGTTTGTTTGCTCTTTAGTTCTTCTAGGTCCTCATTATATGTTTCTTGTATTTTCTCCCTTCTGTTTCCTGGATTTTGGATCACCTTTACTATCATTAATCTGAATTCTTTTCAGGTAGGTTGCCTATTTCATCTTCATTTATTTGGTCTTGTAGGTTTTTACCTTGCTCCTTCATCTGTAACATATTTTTTTGTTGTTTCTGTTTTTTGGGGGGTGGGGGTTTGTATTCCTGTCTTACAGGTTGTTTGTCATGAGTCGTGCAGCACTGGAGTTTGTAGGCACTTGGATAGAGCTGGGTCTTGGTGCTGAGATGAGGACTTCCAGGAGGCCTCACTCTGATTGATATTCCCTGAGCTCTGAGGTTCTCTGTTAGTCCAGCGGTTTTGACTCAGAGCTCCCACCACTGGAGCTCGGGCCTGACATCCAGCTGGGGAACCAAGATCCTGCAAGCTTCATGGCATAGTAAAAAAAAAAAGGAAGAAAGAAAGAAAATAAGGAGCAGTACAATATCAAAGAATAAAAAACAAAATAAAATTAGAAAGATAAAAAATCTATTAGGATAAATAAAACTATAATTGAAACAATTGCAGCAAGGTAAAATAAATACACAACAGAAAAAAGAAAAAAATATTGGAGGGGAGAACAAGCCAAAAGGAAAGATCACTAACAAAGTATAAAGAATAAAATAAAATTAGAAAAATAAAAGATTTATTATGAAAAATAAAAATATAAAAGAATCAACAATAATGAATCAACAAGGTAAAACATAACCCCAATCTGACGGAGCAAAAAGGAATAGAAGAAAATAAAAGAAAAACAGCCTTGGTTATGTGGGCGGAGTTTGGGGGGGAACTTAGGCTGGGACGGTGTTTAGGGTAGGGGGGTGACTTTTGAGCGTGGGGCGGGACCTACATAGGGCGATGTCCAAGTGTGGGATGGGGCCTAGGTGCGTGGGTGGGGGGTGACTTTCAAGTGTGGGGCGGGGCCTCTGCTTAGGACCTGAGCAGAAGGGGAGAGGCAGCACGTGGAAAGGAGGGCCTCTGGACTGTGGGTTTCCGGAGTTTGCAGGTAGGACGCTGAGTGAGGGTGTGTGGGTGGGGTTTAGGCCAAGCTCATTGGAGGGGGTCTCTGAGTGTAGAGGTATGGCCCTGGGTGGGGGCTTGGGCTCTGCGCCGCAGGAGGGAGGCTCCGAATGCAGAGGATTAGGCCTGGGAGCCCAACAGGCTTCCTGGTGCTTAAGTGTACAGGGAAAGCACCAGCCGTGTTCCCTTCCCTTCCTTCGCACCCCTCCCCCATGGTCTCCCCCAGGGTCTCCCCCCATCACTGCTGGACCCCTAACTGTGAGTGGGTCTCGCTGGGTGTAGGAACTCTTCCCCTCCACCAGCCGCCCCTCAGGGGTGCCAGTCCCAGAGGTCTGGCCTTTACTTTTTTTTTTTTTTTTTACGGTACACGGGCATCTCACTGCTGTAGCCTGTCCCGCCGCGTAGCACAGGCTCCGGACCCGCAGGCCCAGCGGCCATGGCCCACGGGCCCAGCTGCTTTGTGGCATGTGGGATCCTCCCGGACCAGGGCACGAACCCGTGTCCCCTGCATCGGCAGGCGGACTCTCAACCACTGCGCCACCAGGGAAGCCCTGGCCTTTACTTTTGATCGCCCTTCCCTCCCTCCCATTCCCTCAGGACCTGTGTGGCTGGAGGGGCCCAGGTGGTGGGCAGGGGAAACCTAGCCATGCTCCCTTTTGATCTTCTTCCCTCCCAATGGTCCTCCAATTTCCCCCTTCTGGCATGGGATCCCTTCCCCTCCCCCAGCCACCCCTCAGGGGGGCCAGTCCTGACTCGCCTCCACTTCTCCTCCTCCCTCACTCCCCCCATGCCCCACATCCTACCCAGTCACTGGGGGTTCCTCCCATCCCCTTAGGTGTCTGTGCCCCCCCCATTGCCTGGTAGGTGCCCTAGTTGTGAGGAGATGCAAATTTTGTGTCCTCCTAGTACACCATCTTGACTCCGCCCTTCTCTCATATCTACTTGATCAATCTGTCCTGCATGAAAAAAAATCACAACTCCATAAAAATCAAACAGAAGAATAAATTTATTAATATTGAATTAGAATAAAATGGTTGAAACACCAGCTCCAGTTCCAGGGGTCAGGGATCACCAAGGTACGTGATGCTCTGGTGTTGAGACCACGTGTGCATTTACTTGACAACCAACAGCTTTCAAGATCTTTCTGAACATCCCTTCCTCACCGTTCATCCCTAAGTCTACCAAACAACCAATTCCACTGCCCTACATGGGGCCAAAACTGTCTCTTCACACATTACATTTTAAAGCACAAATTATTCATTATAAACTGGAAGCCACTTTAAGAAATCTATCAAAAGATGGATTTTATGGTTGAAAATATGTCTGTGAATTTATATCAGGTCTCCAAAGTAATCAAAAAGAAAGAGGATGTCAAGTGAGTTCTCAAAGAAACAATTTTTCTTGTCATTCAAATTTTCAAAATTCATGTGTGTGTTCTTCTGAGCCAATAAAATAAGTAAAATGAATTCTCCTGTTTCATTTATGAAATCTCTTCCTCAAATTTTGACATAATGAATTAATTTAATTCATCCTCAAGGCAATTTCAAGGTTTTCACTGTAAATTCCTTAAAGCAGAACTCAAATGTAAAAATTTCATGGATATCTATAAAACAAGGACATTTTTGGATCAAAATACTCCTAGAGCTATATACTAGTACAAAGCATTACACATTATTTGTTTATATACACCTTCTATACAGTGTCACTAAAGAACTTTGAAATCGTGGTTTCCATATTTCCCATTTTATTTAATTTTTCCACACAGTTTCACTGTTTGTTTTTTTCCTGAGTGTGAATTTTACATAAATTTTATTGAAAAATTATTTAAAAAGGAATTTAGAAAGAATTCATTCATGAATCTCCCACTCCCAAATGTACAAAGAAAAATTTTTTTTCTCTTGATTTGATTCTAAGAAATGGAATGATAATCTTAAACTTTTCCTTTCAAATCCAGTCCTTGTGCAAATTCAAGCTCAATATATTTACAACATGAAGCAAGATATGAACTAACTTCACATTTTCAAAACAGATAATCTTTTCTGCATGGTTTTTTTCTCTGTAAGGATTTAGAGTTAGTACCCATGATCATTAAAAAATATATATATATTTGTATATATATATACAAATTTTGTATATATATATGCAAAAATATATATATATTTGTATATATATTTGTGTATATATATATTTGTATGTGTATATATATATATATATATGAAACTCAGCATTCTTATTCAAAAAAAGTGTTCATACAAAAACCTGCCACTCAACTAGATGACAGTTTTATAAGTCGCTTCTTTTTTTTTTTGACAACCTATTTATCCTACTATATAAAATCCTTGAAGGAAGGCTTGCCATAAATGATAGTGTATTTCAAAGGTCATGTAATTTGCAATTTGTCATTCTTCATTTTGCAGGAAATGGTTCATGATGTAAACAACACATGAGCAATATATTAACATGTTTTGCTGTCTTTCAGTGTGAATAGATTTTTCTCTTAATTTTCATGACAGTCAAGGCAAACTATACATTGTTCTGGTCAACTATGGGTTGTAAAGAAGAAGATATGTATTAAATTGTATATGTTGTTATGCTGTGGTATCTCTAATTGTTGTGCCTTGTTTGTTTGGTAGAGGTAGATTCTAAACTTCTAGAAAGAAACATACTTTTGATTATTCATTTATTCATTCATTCATTCTTTTAAATGCTCATCAATTCTGTCAAAGTGCTTATATTAAATGCCTAATAAATTCAAGAAAGAAATGATTTGGGTAACAGATGATGAAAACTGTGGAATAGTTTCCACTTTTGTGAAACTCATGGAAAAGCAAGAGAAGCAAACAAGCAATCATGTGAATGTGAGCTTTATTTTGTATGTGTGCTGTCAGGGTGGCCTGCTTGCAAGACACTCCTCTATTACCCTGTTTGTGGTGCTGACAGAGGAGGATTCCCATGCCCATTATATATTCCTCACCTTAGTGCCTCATATGAAGTAGAGAGGGCAGATCCTTCTTTGCGGGCTATGGTCAGACATGTGACTCAAGCTTAACCAATTGCACATTCACCCTTTCTATGTGGCTTTTCAAAGTGGGACATTTGGCTCAAGAATTGGGAGAGTTTTGTTTTGTTGTGTCATTACTATCATGACAGCAGTAATTGCCCTGGTAGCTCTAGCATGGCACCTGTGATCTTGACAGAGGGACTGCTGGTGACATCTTGAATAGTATAAAGCTGTTGCATGTCCTTACCCTTAATTTCTGCTTTCCAGCATCCATGGACATGTGCCTTGTTATAATTTCAGTATTGCTGTCTCTCATTGATTCTATGCGGCTTCAATTTATATCTACTCTTAATGTATCTCCCTCTCCCACCTGCCAAAACACAAACAAACAAACAAACACAGCTAGGGTCAGAAAGAACAGCTCAAATGTCCTTCACAGTTTAAAATAAAACTTATTGAACAATAGTTTATGCCCCCAAAGAGTGAAATTAAGATAAAAAGAACAGAATTTCTGTCCATGTGGGTACAGCATAACAGTCAAATGCACTTTGATTTCATATTTTTTTGACCTATTTTGTCTTTCATTAAAACACGTAAAACACTCAGAGTAGGGCTTGGTGAGTAGTAATCAAATGTCAGTATGAGCTATTTTATTATACAAAGGGGTAGAGCATAGAGGTTAAGAGCCCAGGTTATGGTTCTACACTGACTTTATTCATAAACTAGCTCTTCCATTTATACATCTGTGTGACCTTGGGCAAGTTACTTGGGCAAGTTACTTAACATCTCTGTGCCTGAGTTTCTTCATAGGTGAAATGAGGCTCATAATAGTATCATTCAAGACTGAGATTGATAATTCCAGCAATATTTATAGAAAAGTCTTGTCATATATTAAGCTCTCATGGAGTGTTATCTATTTCTAGCTTCATCTAATTTCATGTCCATTTTTCCAATAAATGCACTGAAATTTAATAATTATGTTTTATATATATATATATATACTCTCTCTTCTTAATAATGAAAGGATTTACAGCTTTTCATGTTCTCTTTGAGTAAAGGTTTAGTATATTTTATATACTTTGTTATGTTTGGTTCTGTAAGTACTTAATTTCTAAATAGGCATTGTAATTTTGCTTTCATTCAGAGTAATTGGAGCTATTTAAATGAGTTCTATGTTATAATTTCCTACTTGTTATTGTGTTATTAAGCTTATTAATTTCTCAAGTTATTGCACTGAGGCCAGAAACTGTGGTTTTTTTCTATTTTTAATAACTGATTAAAGTTTATTGCTTTGAGAACATAAATTTTGAACGTTTTTCAGATATTTGGGAGCTCTTTGCATGTCTATTTAGTCTAATTTTAATTTCAGTATAAACCTATTAATTCAGACTTGTACTTATACTCTTCAAAATCGATATCTTTTTTTTTTTTTTTTTTTTTTTTTTTTTTTTTTTTTGCGGTATGCGGGCCTCTCACTGTTGTGGCCTCTCCCGTTGCGGAGCACAGGCTCCAGATGCGCAGGCTCAGCGGCCATGGCTCACGGGCCCAGCCGCTCCGCGGCATGTGGGATCTTCCCGGACCAGGGCACGAATCCGTGTCCCCTGCATCGGCAGGCGGACTCTCAACCACTGCGCCACCAGGGAAGCCCAAAATCGATATCATTTTTAAAATTTTCTATGGACTTGCTTAAAATCATTTTGAGAGATGAGTCAAAAATTTCCACTTACATTATAAGACCAATATTAATCATCTTCTCATTATTCTAAAAGTGTTTGCTATTCATATTATTATATATTCTTTGTGGATCATGAATTTGTCCATTTTAATAGTGATATTGCCCATCCTCCTTTTTTTTGGTTATTGTTGGTATTTATTTGTTTGCTTTTATCAAGTAAAGAAGGGTCTCTTCACTATTTGCCAGTCAAAATCTCTTCAGCACAGAAAAGCTGTACTGGAAAGGAATAAAACCCAGGGTCATAGGCTTATTCCAAGTTTCAGAGAATAGTCATGTTCTCTCCAAGTATTCTTTTCTTTAATTGAAGTATATTTGATTTACAATATTGTGTTAGTTTCAGGTGTACAGCAAAGTGATTTGGTTATACATTTGTATGAATAAATTAATATATATTCTTTTTTCTCAGTTCTTTTCCATTATAGGTTACTATATGATACTGAATATATTTCTCTATGCTAGACAGTAAATCCTTGTTGTTTATCTATTTTATATATGGTCTCTCCAAGTATTCATTTAAGCACATGCCTGGCAGCCATGCCCAGTCAGTCTCTCCTTGACCCAGATAGGAGTTTTCCAGATTGACATCACCAACAGGTTTGACTTTATTTATGGCTATGCATACTCAGTGCAAAATGAAAATGCAGTGCTCCTTATTCAAAATTTCTTCAGAATTTCAAGACGGCAACAATAGAGCATTAAACCAAGTGTGTAGTCCTTCTGTCTGGGTCTGAGTGGATGCACTAGGTGCATGCCCATAAATCTGGCTCTTCTTGTACCTTCTTTTTCAATGGTAATGTTTCCATCTCCTACTTCAGCCACTTTGTGAGAAACATGGGGGAAAAAACGGGAATTAATTTTTTTTCTTGCAATCACTGATTTTCAATTTTAACATACAATGGAATAAAATCCATGGAGCTAAAGACACAGTTGAAGTTGAATAGTCATAATAAACCACTAAGGCATTATATACTTCTGATTTTATAGTGTATACAGGATTATTTTTTGTAACGTATCTCCAGATTAAGGAATTTAAATAATTTAATAGTCAAAATTATGTTTGGGATTTAAAGAATATATTTAAGAATGCATAAAATTTGCCTTTTATCCTTATCTATAATTTTATTCTATTTTTACTCTCAATATTAACTTACAAGGTTTTTTCTTAGTTATATAATTTTTTACATTTTAGTAATGTGATATTCCTTATTGTTATTCATTTGAGTTTTATTCCAAAAACTCTGTTGTATCGATGACAATGATGATGATTGATGATGGGGGAATAAAATGTACATTATCCATGAATTATTTGTCTTAAGATTATCTATAACTCTAAGAGTTAGTTATGAAGTTCATAAATTAATCATTTACCATTTACTCATTATGTTATTTTTGTTGATATAATTCTATTGATAAATGAATCTGTTGCAATTTCAAAGCTAGAAAAAATGTATTGCCACTTCTTCTCAATGTAAGTGTATTACTTAATTTTTAAATCCAAATGCATCATAATTCAAAGTTAATTGCAGAGACTTTTTGTTAAATTATCCCAACTTATCTTGCTCTTTTTATTTATAAGCTCTTTAACATTGCATGTATTCAAGATATCAAAGTAGCCTTAAAAGCTTATTACAAATGATAGCTTTTTTACTTAGATTAATCTGCTACTATGATACAAAGGGTGTTTTATTAAATATTCATTTTCTTCTATCAGCACTGATACTAGTAATTTAAGTTTGGCCATAGAGTAATCAATTAAAGTAAAGCATGCTGTGTGAACACTAAACCTAACACATTAATTTAGTCTATTTTGACTACTCCTGCTGTCTTGCAAATCATTCCTATGGTTACAACACATTTATCAAAGTTTCTAATAGAAAAAACATTCCATGATGGCAAGGCCTATACTAAATAAATATAAGATTTATGGATAATAAAAATATTTAGATTTAATTTCATAAATTAAGTGACATTTTCCTGATATCACAGAACACATACAATAAAAATGAGCTAAATACACTAAAATTTTGTTTAAATTATTGTGGAAAAATGACTGTGTAAGGTTAATCATAGAAGGTGTACAAATGATTATACAAGAAGAACATAAAATTTAATTAACTCTGTGATAAATTAAGGGTAGTGAACAGGCAAATGACATCTTAGAGCTGGCATATAAGTGAAATTGTGTCCAAGTTTCACCTTGGTTGGAGCTTTTTCATATTCCTAGTAAGCAGGTGTCATTATTTCAACAGAATAAAAGGACAAGAAACTTTACAATGTTGTCTGAACTTTGGAATCACTATTTCAGATCCTTAAAATGATTGCATAAATGTGACTTTGATAAATGTACTTGTAGGGAATTTAACTTTACCCTAAAGAGGTCTGGGCTTTGCCTTTGCTCTCAGGGAGATATATCCTTTGGAAGGTCATGCCTGACAGGAGCATCTTTGTATAGGGGTCTGACCACACCAGATTAAGGTAGGGGTTGACCAGGATAGAAAGACCAACAATGTGATACAGAGTAGGGCTTTGGGTCATACAATATCACTTGAAATGGAGACTGAGATCAACCAGGGGGCAAGTGGAACCCCAGTAGTGACTGAATACTGAAGCTGAATACTGGGGTGAGCTTCCCTGGTTCATAGTGCTGAAACCTTAGGGTACTGTTGCACAAGGATACCAGGAAAGCAGCACCTCCTGATTCCTCAGAGAGAGGATTTTGGAAGCTCTGCATTTAGTACTTCTCCAGACGCAGCCCTATGTGATTTTTCCGTTGGCTGATTTTAATCTGTATCCATTCTTTGTGATGAACCATAAGCAGCCTCTAGTGAGTTCTGAGTCCTTCTAGGAAATCCTGAACTTGCAATTAGTGTCAGAAGGAAGGATGGTCTTGTTTTATTTAGGACTGTGTTTCCTCTAACTTAGTAGTTTTCCTAAATACAAGAATTAATTGAAAAAGTTGGTTAAAAAAAGGTATAGTATGTTATTTTTCTGACCCTTGACAAAAAAGAAACTTAAATCTATTAATATAAAATGGTCCATGAAAAATTGGACAAAGAATCATATTCATAAAAATAAGTGGTATATTAAACGTGACAGATATTTCAAGTGGTTTTAATCATGTCATCTAAACCTATTTAAACCTGAATATTCACCGCTGGAAAACTAGGAGGTTGGGTTTTAAAACTCTTGTTGTCTTATTAAAGAATTTAATGTCTTTATGTATAACAGTTGTAATGCTCTCAGTTCCTAGTTCTTGGTTTCCTTTATATCTATTTCATTAAAATTTTGTAACTTTAGTTGAACTCTCCATGGCCAAGTCATAAATCAGAATTTCTATTAATATTTCACTTTCAACTGTAGCCAAAGTCTTTCAATTGTACTGTCCTCTCACTAGATTTTGAAAAAACTTAGTGTCTTTGAGCAGCTGACAGCAAGTTTTGTTTCCTGCCATGATTACCTTGTATATATAGAAAATAATTTAGTACACCTTTTCATTAACATTCTTAATTCTGTCTCCCCTTCATCCTTTGCCCCAGCATAAAAATCTCTTATAAATAAATGTATATTTCCAGAAATCTCCTTCTGCTTTTTTAAATTCAAGCCTATTGTTCTTTAAACTATAAAGCATAATTGTTCATGTCCTTTGGTTTGAGTGTTTTGGTGGGCACAATGCTAACCACAATGGACATAAACTCTGTCTTCTGCAGAAGTCTTTTTGGGGGAAAAATCAGCAGAAAATTACAGAGGTTTGTAATAATTTCTATGATGGATTAAATAGAGAGAACATGTATGCATGATCTAGCCAAATCAAGGACAGTGGAAAGGTCAGTAACTACTTCCCAGAAAAAAATGCCATCTAAGCAACATTCGTTGGCAGCCTGTAAAACAAGTTGTAAAACACAGCCCTAGTCAATTAGGTAAGCTTTGAGTAACATTTGCCTTTGATTTTACACCTATGGTTCCCTTATTCCATATTTCATATTCCATATTTCACATTCATATGAGATATTCCATATCTCATATTCTAAGAGTTTCCATAATAAACTATATTCTTTTCTAACCCCCATTCACTTCCCAAACAATTACATCCTTTATTTCCCTTTCTAGTTCACCACTAAAACTATTTTGATAAAGATAATTTTCTATTTTCAATATTCTGACTATATTAATTCTTGGAAATATTTTAGGTATGCATTTATTCTTTCATGGTTTGCATATCTAGAGATAAATATATAGTCTTTCAATAAAAGAATTTGAAGTTGACCCCTAAGTCCTACTATTCTTGAAAACATATTCATTATTAACTTTTTTTTAAATTATCCCAACTTATCTTGCTCTTTTTATTTATAAGCTCTTTAACATTGCATGTATTCAAGATATCAAAGTAGCCTTAAAAGCTACTGTTTTTTGTATTGTTTTACAATGTTGTGTTAGTTTCTACTGTACAGCGAAGTTAACTTCTTAATAACACATTTAATATTGATTTCCACAATATCACTTTCCTAATTCTTTTATTTCTGTTGAAGAGTTCTTATTTTTAATAATGGTAAAATACAAATAAAATTTACCATTTTAACCATTAAGTGTCCAGTTCAGTAGTGTTATGTATATTCACATATGTCACCAATCTTCAGAATTCTTTCCATTTCAAAAAATTGAAACTCTATAACCATTAAGCAACGACTCCCCATTCCAACCTCTCCCAGACCCTGGCAACCACCATTCTTCCTTCTGTCTGTATGAACTTGATTAGTCTAATTACTTCATGTAAGTGGAATAACACAGTATTTGTCTTTTAGGGACTGGCTTATTTCACTTATCATAATGTTCTCAATGATCATCCAAGCTGTACCATGAGTCAGAATTCCCTTCCATTCTAAGGCTGAATAATATTCCATTATATGTACAACGTTTAGTTTATCTACTCATGAATTGTTGGACAGTTGGGTTGTTTCTACTTTTTAGCTATTGTGAAGAAGGCTGCTCTGAACATGGGTACACATGCCTGAGTCCCTGCTTTCAATTACTTTGGATATATATCCAGAGTGGGATTGCTGGATTATATGGTAAAGCTATTTTCATTTCGTTGAGAAACCACCATACTACTTCCGATACCGGCTGCACCACTTTATATTCCCATCAGCAGCATAAAGGGGTTCCAGTTTCTATACATTCTCAGTAACACTTGTTATTTGTTGTTTTTATGATAGTAGCAATCCTAATGGGTATGAGGTAACATCTCATTGTGTGTTTAGTTTGCATTTCCTTAATGATTAGTGATGTTGAGCACCTTTTCACCTGCTTCATGGACACTTGTACATCTTCTTTGGAGAAATATATATTAAAGTCCTTTGCTCATTTTTTAACTGGATATTTTTTCATCCTTTAGTTTTAGTCTCAACTTTTCAGGAGTTCTTTACATATTCTGGATATTAACCTCTTATTATATATGATTTGAAAATATTTTCTCCCAGTCCATTGGCAGCCTTTTCATTCTGCTGATTGTATCCTTTGATGTGCAGTTTTAAATTTTGATATAGTTCAATTTATCTGTTATTATTTTTATTGCCAGTGCTTTTGGTGTCCAGTACATGAAATCACTGCCAAATCCAATATCAAGAAACTTTTATCCATGTTTTCTTCTAAGGTTTTTGTAGTTTTAGCTTTTACATTTAGACATTTGATCCATTTTGAATTAGTATTTTTTATATGGTTTAAAGTAAGGTTCTAACTTTTTTTTTCTTGTGGTTATATAGTTTTCCCAACACTATTTGTTGAAAAGACTGTCCTTTTCCCTGTAAATGCTCTTGGTCAAAATTCACTTGGCCATGCATGTGAGGGTTTACTTCTGGGTTCTTTATTCTATTTCATTGGTCTTTATGCCAATACCACATTGTTTTGATTACTGTAGCTTTGTAATTACTTGAAATTAGGAAGTGTAAAACTTCCAACTTTATTCTTCTTTTTCAAAGTTCTGATTCTTTGGGGTCCATTGAGATTCTATATAAATTTTAGGATTTTTTTCTATTTCTACAAAAAATATCATTGGAATTTTGGGAAGGATTGTATTGAATCTGTAGATTGATCACTTTGGGTGATATTGATATCTAATAACATTAAGTTTTACAATCCATAAACATGGAATATTTTTCTATTAATTTGTCTTCTTTAATTTATTTCAGCAAGGTTCTGTAGTTTTCAGTGCACAATTCTTTTGCCACCTTGGTTAAGTTTATTCCTAAGTATTTTATTCTCTTTTATGCTATTGTAAATGGTATTATTTTCTTTATTCCTTTTTTAGATTGTTCATTCTTATTGTATAGAAACACAACGATTCTAGTGTTAATTTTTTATCCTGCAACTTTGCTGAATTCACTTATTAGTTCTGACAGATATTTTTGTGGAATTTTTAATGTTTTCTACAAATAAGACCATGCCATCTGTGAAGAGTTATAATTTTACTTCTTTCCTTTCAATTTGGATGCCTCCCTTAATTCTTTTAATTCACTGATCCATTTAGCTTCCTTCCCTTTTCTTTTTTCAAGTATTGCTCTCCCTTACTTCTGACTTTAGTCTTCCATTGTTTTTATTCTAAATAAGCAGAGCTTTCAATTACTTATTTATGATATTGAATCCCTTATCAATGCCCTGACTTTGTTCCAGCAATACATTTCCAACTGACTGCTAGATCTCTCCAAATTGATGTTTACTAGAAACCACATATTTAGCATGATAAAAAAAAAAATATATATATATATATATATATATTGATCATAGCAGCCCTAAGCTCACCACTGGACAGTTAGCTGTGGTTCTAGAAATGTGGTAGCTCTACAGTTGTGATGTATTTCTATAGGTTTTTCCTCAACCTTCCCTTCATCTCCCCACTTCAGCAGGGGGATGGACATGGTTTCCCAGATTCCCCTTCAATTTCTGACTTATCTACCTATACTTCTATTTCAGGAGTCTTCTTACTGATTTTTTCCCTGATTCTCCACATTTCCCAGATTCTGAAACAGTTATATAAGGTTTTATATTAAATTCCATATCCCATAATACTCATATATGTTCTGCTTCCCTGAATGAACTTTATCTAATACAAAAATCTAAGAAATTAAAAAAAAACAAAAACAAAAATACAGGGCTTCCCTGGTGGTGCAGTGGTTGAGAGTCGGCCTGCCGATGCAGGGGACACAGGTTCGTGTCCCGGTCCGGGAAGATCCCACATGCCGCGGAGCAGCTGGGCCCATGAGCCATGGCCGTTGATCCTGCTCGTCCGGAGCCTGTGCTCCGCAATGGGAGAGGCCACAACAGTGAGAGGCCCGCGTACCGCAAAAAAAACAAAAACAAAAACAAAAATCTAAGAAATTTTACATTGCATTGCCTGTGAAGAAACAAAGGATGTTGGAAAGGCAATAAGAATATTGTTTTGGGAAGCTGAAAATAAGGTGGTTTATGTTACGTATGCAGGAATGTTGGCAAGACTATGTCTATTTATTGTGAATGGTAGAAAATGTATCTAATTCAGTGCTTGTGATGTTGCAAAATAAAGCTATTTCTCACACTCAGCTTTGCTAGCAGGATAGGAAAATAATTTTCAAAGTAAAGCAAGGCCTTAGGGGGAAAAAAAAGATCTAATCCAGGGCACTGCCAGCAAAATATCAAGGTAAAGTTAAGGGTGTTTTAATAAAGCATTTTATTAAAAAATAAAGTTAAAGTCTTGCATTATAGACCCACTCAGCTATTTAGAAAGACTGCAAAGATTATAAACAAAAATAACACAGTGCCCTGACCCATAGCCCAAAGTGGCCTGTCTCAGAAGGATTTGTTGGTCTGGTTTTTATCTAATGTAGAGAATGCCATTAAGATATCCCAGAGTTCTATTTTTAGTTTTTTAAGGAACCTCCATACTGTTCTCCATAGTGGCTGTATCAATTTACACTCCCACCAACAGTGCATGAGGATTCCCTTTTCTCCACATCTTCTCTAGCATTTATTGTTTGTAGATTTTTTGATGATGGCCATTCTGACTTATGTGAGGTGATACCTCATTGTAGTTTTGACTTGCATTTCTCTAATAATTAGTGATGTTGAGCAGCTTTTCATGTGCTTCTTGGCCATCTGTATTTCATCTTTGGAGCAATGTCTATTTAGGACTTCCATCCATTTTTTGATTGGGTTGTTTGTTTTTTTGATATTGAGCTGCATGAGCTGCTTGTATATTTTAGAGATTAATCCTTTGTCAGTTGCTTCATTTGCAAATATTTTCTTCCATTCAGAGGGCTGTCTTTTCTACCATATGACCCAGTAATCCCACTACTGGGCATATACCCAGAGAAAACCATAATTCAAAAAGATACTTGCACTCCAATGTTCATAGCATCACTATTTACAATAGCCAGGACATGGAAGCAATCTAAATGTCCATTAACAGAGGAATGGATAAAGAAGATGTGGTACATATATACAATGGAATATTACTCAACGATAAAAAGGAATGAAATTGGGTTATTTGTAGAGACATGGATGGACCTAGAGACTGTCATACAGAGTGAAGTAAGTCAGAAAAAGAAAAAACAAATATTGTATATTAATGCATACCTGTGAAATCTAGAAAAATGGTATAGATGATCCTATTTGCAAAGCAGAAATAGAGACACAGACATAGAGAACAAATGTATGGATACCAAGGAGGAAAGAGGGGAATGGGAGGAATTGGGAGATTGGGATTGAAACATATACACTACTGATACTATGTATAAAATTGGTAACTAATGAGAACATACTGTATAGCACAGGGAACACTACTTAATGCACTGTGGTTACCTGAATGGGAAGGAAGTCCAAAAGGGAGGTGATATATATATATATATGTATGGCTGATTCATTTTGCTGTACAGTAGAGACTAACACAACATTGTAAAGTAACTATACTCCAATAAATATTAATTTTAAAAATTATAAAACATGCTGAACATATTTTTGAAATAAAATATATTTATTATAACTACAAAAAGAAAAAATAAGATATCCACAGAGTTTTTAGGAGAATTGTGTAGACAGAAGTACCATCAGTTTATACTAAAAGAGATAGAGGCAATTTAAAATGAAAAGGAACATCAGGGTTTCCAAAGGATGAGAAAACTAATCAGCCCAAAGTATAGGACTTTCTTTGTGGAAAAAATAATAATAAAAGCAAACAAGAATAGATAATAAAACAGAAGTAAGAGTCCAAGGTTGGTGCAAAGTACCTACAACAACTATTCTGAAGGATCAGAACAGCACCCTAAGCAATGTTCACTACCTTCCTTCAGAGCAGGGGTTATTGGTAGCATGTGCCAGGCTCAATTTCAAAGTTACTATGAAACAATGCCAGTTATATGCTTTCTGTTCCAATTTTTTTTTAAATGAGTATTTACTGCAGCTCTCCTTTTCCTATATGTAGTGGGATGAATGGTCTCCCCCACCCCAAAGATATATCCACATCCTAATCCCCAGATTGTGAACATCATCTTATACAGCCAAAGGTAATATTTGTCTTTTTGGGCAAAGGTTTTGAATAAGTTAGGGATGTTGAGAGGGGAAGCTTGTCCTGTGTTATCTGGGTATGCTGCAAATGTCATCACAGGTATTCCCATAAGACAGAGACAGAGGGGGATGAGAGAGAGAGCCACGTGGAAGGGGGAGGTGATGAAAAGTTAGGCAGAAAGAGATATAGACCGAGGCAAGGAATGTCAGCAGCCACAAAAAGCTGGGAGAGACAGAGAGACCGTGGAAGGACCACAGCCCTGCCAAAATTCAGATTTCCAACATCCACAACTATGAAAGAAAATATCTCCATTGTTTTAAGCCCCCAAGTTTGTGGAATTGGGGGGTTTTTTGGTTTGATTTTTGTTTTTTTTAATTTTAATTTTACTTATTTTTTATATAGCAGGTTCTTATTAGTTATTTATTTTATACATATTAGTGTATACATGTCAATCTCAAGTGGAACTTGTTACAGCAGCCACAGGATACTAATTTACTATCTCACCTTGTATATTGTGTGGGGATGGTTTCAAGATCACTTGGTTTTTTAGGTCACAGATCTCTGTTTCTGAAGATTTGTATCAAAAGCCCTGTTCACGAAGTCTTAATTAGATGATTTGACTTTGTACATAAATCCTGAGCTTGTGCCATGGCTGGATGAGATTTTTGAGGTTTAGATTATAATTTGCACTTGGATTATGTAAGCTTTAGGCAGAGGCCATTCCACAGTGAAATACAGAAAGCCCCAAATCTTTGCCACTCCTCCAATCTAGAGTCGGAGTCCATTTCCTCTTGACATACAACGTTGTTATTATAATTGCTGGTCTCCTATAAAATTATTCCATTCTGTGCTACCCAATTTCATGCATTTTAAGATTGTTTTCTTTGTCACTGTCCCTCCTATTCAACTTCTCTGTTGGGGAAACCACATTAAGGAAAATAAAGATCCTGAATTTGCAGTTCAGTTAGGGGACAGTAAATACGTGATCACACTCACACACACACAAACACACACACAGTGAAATGACATATGTGATATTTGAAAGAAGGTACCTGATATTAAACCATGAGGAAGATTAAACCTGGTTACAGAGATCAGAAAGGTTTTGTTTGTTTGTTTGTTTTTTTAACTAATAATATGACCCTTTGGCTAATGATTCAATTTTATCTTGGTAGACATAAGAGTAAAGAATTGTCTGAAGAGGGAGCATTATGTAGAAAGGCCAAGGGGTGAATGGATCTAAGAATCTGAAAGAGGACCCCTGGAGCTACAATTAAGAAAGCAAGAGATAACTTGTTAGAGGAGGAGAAAGAAGTAAGTAGGGTCCAGACACAGGGGTCTTCGGAGAACATGTTAAGATTTTTTTAAAGCCTAAGAAACCGTGAAAGGATTTTAAATTAAAAGTGAAGCACAGGGAGATCAGCTCCGTGCTTTGTGACCAGCTAGAAGGGTGGGATAGGGAGGGAGGAGGGAGGGAGACACCAGAGGGAAGAGATATGGGGATATATGTATATGTATAACGGATTCACTTTGTTATAAAGCAGACACTAACACACCATTGTAAAGCAATTATACTCCAATAAAAATGTTAAAACAAAAAGTGAAGCACATAATATGATTTGTTTTATGGAATGATTTTATTTTTAATTTTGGTAAAAAATTATGTTTAAAACCAACCAAAGTCTGTTGGTTTAGAGAGTTCCTTCTATTAGCTTAGATGAAAGCTGAAGGTAGTTTAGGCTAAAGTGTTGGATACAGGGAGAAGTCCATATTGTAGAAATATTTAAATATTAAGAGGGAATGCTCTATCCATATAATTTTAATAGTTTCAGGAAGATTAAGATCACAAGAATAGTTCTCTCAGTTGGCATGGTTACTATTGTGACAAAATCAATCCCCCTTAATTAAAATGGCCAGAATATATTGCCACAAGTTATGACTTGAATTCTCTTTTAACTTAGTCAACTCTTAAAGGTATATCTCCCAAAACACAAGCTCATACACGCACGCACACACACACACACACACACACACACACACCCCCCTAAAATGTAATATTTTAAAAAGAGAAATAATCTAATGATTTGAAAATACACATTAAAAATTAAACATTTATTCCAGGGGTAAACAGAAAAATATAATTTATTAAACTGAAAATATTCTTGAATTTTACTAATAAATATAATGTTATTCCACCAGTAATCAGAATGATTTTAAATAACAAATTTTAGAAAATTTTACTGCCTATCTTAACATGAGTATTTGAAAAATGAATGCATTCATGATTACACTATAAAGTCTAGTGATATTTTAAGCATTTTTATGATAATAAGTGATTCAGTCTCAATTTTCTCTTATTTTAGAGAGGATGTAAATTTAGTCTCCTAGGTTTTCTAAGGACAAAATTATTAAAAACACAGAGACACTATTTATATGCCATGTTTACAAATTCTAACCTTTGTAAATTTTGCATATAAAAGACAATTTTCTCTAGTTTTTCAGACATTGAGCTCAAACACTACACATTTTAAAGTTTTTGAAATCTTTCAAAATGACTGAATAGTGATGCCCACATGGAATTGTGTAAATATTCCTAGAGGTTAAGTTCTGTCTCCATATTGTTGTTTTAGACAAATTACTGAAGAAAAGATTGTGTAACTAAACTTTTTATATTATTAAAAATTGGAAAGCTTAAAAAAAAACTAGTAATTTGCGCTCTTTTTTAAAGTTTCAACAAATGAGCACACATAATTGTTGAACTTTAAATAGGACTTTCCTTGAGACTGTTTTCAGGCACACCATTTGTGAATCTCATATGAGTGAAAAAGTAATGCCATTTTTTACCAGATGAAGAATGAGAGCAAGATTTAGCAAAGATTCATTTACGCCTTTCTTAATGTTTAAAAATCAGTAAATGTTTCTACTAAACACTAACCATTTGCTTTATTAGCAGAGACACAGTCACCACAACACATGGACACACATCCAAAACAAACTACTTTTAGGTGGAAGATTTACTTTTCACATTAAAGTATCAATTATTTGACCTGCTTACACACAAGAAAATAGATAATTATGAATTGAGGCATGGAAGATATTAAACATATTAAGTTTAATATGTCTTAAAGGATCATTTATATATAACATATAATTTATAATATTAATATAAATTATATAATGTATACAAATTTATTTCATACAGTTATAATATTAATATAAATTAGATATACAATATTTATTTTGTATATAATTTGGTTGATCAAAACTGTTTTAAATAAAAATGTTGGGATATAATTATGAGATCAATTTGACAGCAAAAATAATTCAAATATTATTTCCTCTCAAGTTATTTTGTATAATAAGAATGCTTTTAGATTACTAGGTTATGTTTATCAACTATGAGTGAAAAGTTTGAGAAGTTCTTCATAGTATTTTTGTTTCTGCAACATTAAAAAAAACTGATACTATACCATGTTTTAAAATTTAGCCATTGTCATAATAACAAATTCAAAATGTACTGTCACATTTTCCGTAAAAATCAAGTAACTTAAATTTTATTTTAAACAAAATGAAATATTTATATAATGGGCATGTGGCTGTAGCACATTCATGAAAAAATAAACAATAATTATTAAAACATTTATATATAAATACTATATTTTCAGATTCCATTTGTAGAACATTTTAACACGTTTGGTTTTTAATTTCATAAGGTATTTCACCATTTTTTAATGAAGGAAATGCAACTCCCTTGGCTTTCCCTTATTTGTGTGTATTAGCATCAATATAAGTCAGATCATTGCAATCAACCTAATTTACCCACAGAAGCAAGCTTCCCACTGGTAGTTGTTTCTTCATTGGACATGTAGCCAGGCATACAGATTGGGTGGCCTATACTTGTCCCCAGTTATGTCCTCTCACTTACTTATCCCACTATTGGAAATTTGGGAGAAAAAAAGCAAATCTTGATAATCTCTTTACTTTCCTGGGAAAATATATATACACTTTATTTAGTCTCAAATAATGCTTTTGCCCTCTTTTCTTGAAATTATGAGTTAATTCTAATTCAGAACAAAAGGAAAGGACTCTCTGGAAGAATTTTAATTATTTCCAAATGCCTCTAGCATATAAATGCTAAACTGTGTGACTTTTCCATTTATGGGCTGTGAGAAATAAACAGCTGGGATAAACAGCAGGCATTTCAAGATATTTTATTTATTTCTCAGCAGAAGTTTAAGCATATGTCATAATGATGGCATTTACATCATAATATATGTTGCTTCATACAGCTCTGCAAACCCATTAAAATCTGCACAAATGACTGTGGAGTGGTAGAATAAGAAGAGTCTATCAAACAAACTTCCATCTGCTTCAATTCCAAAAGTTCAACTTTTATTATAAACTAAGCAACCAAAAATCAAAGATCTGAAAACTTAATTGCTTTCCTTAAATCTTAGTTTTAGTTTAACTTTTAGAATGATCTAATATGCCATGACATAGGCATTTACATTTTCTGTGTATTTTGCCTTTCCTCAAAATCCTGTTACATTGGCTTCCTAATAGTTAATCAATGACATATATCAGTTTATGGGAAAAAATACTTATGTTTAAGATCAGTCAATATCCTGTTAACTCCATAATAACATTGTCCTTTTGAGATTTATTAAGAAAAGGAAGAAGAGAGATTTTTGAATAAATATAGCTCTTGTTAGCATATGGAGGACAGGTCATATGGATAATTGATCATGTAATAATATTTTATTAGATCATAAGCCAGGGACAACTTAGCGTAGAATGTGACTGTAATCATACTTTGCCACAGAGGAAGAGAAAATGGAAAGTCGGTTCCTTCCAGTTCAGAGAATTGTAGGAAGGAAGAAATTGATAATGATTTTTACAAATATTTCGGTTCTGTGTGACCTGAATGCCTCATTCCTGAAAAATATTTAGTAAGGGTTAAGGTAAGATGCTAGGTAGATATGGCTCTAAAAGTAGAGGGCCTTTGTCATGTTCTGTTTGGACCCCTAGAATACTGCCATTTGGGATAGGATGGTCCTGAAACATCATTCAGCCTGCCATGTTAACATTATTTCCATGAATTCTCATGAGAATATTTTCATAGACTAAACATTTCCCTTTGTCCACAAAGTGGCTACAAGATACAAATGTCAGTTCCAATGCTATAACACAGGTGATCCTGGAGTAGAGGCGGGTTTGTTACTTGTATATCTTAAATAATCCATAATGTTTCAATATTTTTTAGGTAAACTTATCTGCTCAACACTTAAGGGAATTACCTCAGTAGGGCATATTTTTTGCAATTTGTTTTTTATATCATAATGTTCACTGTATGATAGAACAGAGCTTCTCAACTGTGCTGGTCTTAGGAATTCCTTGTTAAAATGAAGATTCTGATTAAGTGTATCTGCCTGGTTGGAAGCTGAGATTCTGCATTTTTAATAAGATACTGGTGATGCTGAGACTGTTCTGAAGACCACACTTTAAGTGGCAAGGTGTAAAACATTATACTAAATACTGAGAAGCTACCATATTTGATAAGACCTGTTGTCCAATTTCAGAAAATTCATAAGCTAGAAGTAAATTAGACATAATTAGTCATGGTAGTTTCTCTGAAATAAAAGTCACCTGCATATTAAATGTAAAACAATCTCAATGATGAGAAGTGCAATCAGAGGCTACCAAAATTAATTCAATTTCTTCACAGCTTAAGAACATGTGCCTTTTCAAATCTCAAAATAATTGTTTAAATAATCTATCTCTATCTCTTTAAATAAAATACCTGCTTATACATCTAACAAGAAACAACAACAAGGACAAAACCCATTCCCTCTTATGGTAGGTGATGGGGAGTGGTAGTGGTTTCATTCATGTAGACGAGGGTCTGCAATCTAGGATCTGCTGGCCAAATCCTGGCAACCATAGTTTTTGTAAGCACTTCAAACTAAGAATAGTTTTTACATTTTTTAATGATTGAATGCAGTTAAATTTTCCTGATGAGTTGAAATTATATGAAATTCAAAATTAAGTGTCATAAATGTATTATTAGCACACAGCCACACTCATTCATATAGGCACTGTCCCTGGCTACCTTCATGCTCCTGAGACAGAATTGAATAGTAAAGACAGAAACTATGTGGTCCACAGGACATAAAAGTCGTATCATCTGTAAATTTCATAAAAGTATGGAGAACAACCAGTGAAAAAATTTGTGCCTGCATTTATCTTTTTCTAGTGTAGTGTCATGTAAATGTACATCTTCTGTTTCCTAAAAGAAGGTACCTTTGAGTTAGGAAAAGCCAACCGGACTTGGAGCTAGAAGTCATGTCTTTAAGGTCCCGAAGACTCCATCCAGCTTCTCTAGACCAGTGGCTCCAACTCTGTTAAATGAGAAGTTTATATCACATGCTGCTGTGCTCTTTTCCTGGCCAAGCATACATTTACATAGTAAGCTTTTATTTATCTCTTTCTGCTAATTTGCCAACTCTGTGGTGTTTCCATAAAAAAAGAATACTAGTACTATTTAAACTGCTTTACACATAACTTTCCTTTCTACCAACCTTGAATTTTTTTCCTGTTTAGAAGTGTTTCATTATCTTGGCACTGTAAGCTTGCTTCTTTTGCATACTTTGGAAGTTTCAGATAGGTTATTTGTGTAGTTATCTGATCAAAGCTAATGAAGTTTTATTGCTATAATAAAATAACATTTAACACAAACTCCAAATTTTAATAAAAACCCCATATATACACAGATATAAAATGCAGTGTGCAGCTGAGTTATAATATTTCCCTAAAATACGTGCTAAAGATTCATGAAGGGAACCTAAATAAATGAAATATTTAAATAGCCACATTAGAGAGAGAATTACTTATGCTTAAGGACATTCTCTAGGAAAAGTAAAATAAATGAAAATGTTTAGCAGTTTTGAAAACTGCATTTGGCATTTAATATGAAGAAAGCAAAACAATATGAATCCAAAGAACAGTAAAAAGCATCCATGTGTTATTGGAAAATGTGTTATATAGAAAGGAATCCATAGTGTATTTCATACTGTATTAAATAAATAATCCAATGAAAAAAGTTCTCCAACAATTCCTAGTCTTTAGGCAAGTGTTGTATGCATTTCCTTAACTTATAATTCCCAACACTTACTGGCTGGAAGATTTAGCCTGAAGAATTTATGTCTTTAAGCCTCAGTCTCCATATATATTTTTTTTGGTTAATTATCAAAATAATTTTGTGTGTATTTAATGAAATAATTTATAAAATGTAGTTATGTTTATATAATCAACAATAAATATTTGATAAACATTAACTATTATTATCAATTTTGCAAGCAGGTACTTTCCAGGGAAGGAAGGGATCAGATTTAGGAAAGATTTTCTAACGTATATTTTTAATTAAATTTATAAACATATTTTAGCCATTATAATGCTTGATATTATTTGATATTTTATAAAATGTACCCAAGCATACAGAAATTAACCGCCCTGAAAAGAAATAGTCCTGCAAAGGATGTTTCCTATTTTTTATACTTTGTTGATATATAATTGTATACCAAAAAATGCACATGTTTAATGTATAAAATATTAGTAAGATTTCTAGAAGACATGGTCACTGAGTTACCATTTCTGAGAAGTGGAGAAAGATTTCAAAGGCATGAAAGTTCTGGAAATTTTGTATATGGCAGTTTGAGCAAAGAGGTGGAGTCAGAATCTGAATGTTTTGAGAAGAGAATTAGAAACGAGGGTATGAGACAACAAACCTAAAGAACTCTCAAGAATTTTTACTGTGAAAAGGATAAAGAAATGGGCATTGCTGTGAAGAAATGTAGTTTAAGGAGGATATCTTACGATAAAGAAGAAATACCATATTCATCCATATTAATATATTAATGAGTTGTTGACTAACAATTGATGATCCAGTAAAAAGACATACTTCCGGTAACAAAGTTCCTGAGAAACGACAAAGAATGGGGTTTTAAATACAAGTTGAGAGATTGACTTTTGGTACAATGTAATAAGACAGAAAATGAGTATGGATTGATATATACTTGGATATATTTGTTCGAGGAAATAATTCCTGTCTGAATGCACCTATTTATTTTTATTACTTAAAATATTTTCACACTTATGAGGCAAGAGAAGGTAAGAGCAAACACTAGGGTATATTGAAGTATGTGAAGAACACCTGATGACAATACCAGAAAAATGAGAAAACATTTTTAGGACCGTTGTGAGTATGCATTTGAGATTTTTCATCATGAATTTAATGTTAACCCACCACTGTGCACAGTTGTATGCTTCTCTAGTAAGATTCAGGCAAATGAAATCGGTGAGGATCATATAGCAAAAATTATATAAAGGTTTTAACTGACACTTTCTGGCACTTCTCTTGTGTATAAACAGGAGTTAACTCCTGAGTGTAACAATGTTCACATCTTAAAGATTTTCACAGTGTGTGCTTAATTGCTTCTTCTAAAATAAGGGAAAAGTGAAAAACACAATACCAAGTATAACTCTTGACCTCTCGTGAGAAAGTTGAGCACTTATTCCAGGACCTCTTTCACCTTCAAATGAACCAACCCTTCAGGAGGATGTTCATAGCAGAGACTGGGCTTCCTGACCTACAATTGTGTCGATTCAGTAGCGACAATAATGCAACTTAAGTCAATATGGACACTTTCCTCACCATGACAAAGAAGAATATTATTCTGGAATTAATTTTCTGCCTTTATCCTTCATCGTCATATTGTCTGTGCTTGAAATGTCCTCATGTTGATTCAGTAGCAATTATAATTTGATGAAAAAAAAAAAGGTTTGTAGAAAGATTCCAATAAAACTGAGAGAAAACTTGTAGGAATAAATGATTCCACACATATTCTTAAGGAAATTATGCAGTTAGATGTTCTATAATATATTCTTTATTGGAAGTTAAAATGACCTATTATTAATTGTATAAACATATATTCATATATTTGGCTTAAAAAAGCATATTGATGTGGGAGATTATGACATTTCTGGTTATGTAAAAACAAAACAAAATGAAATATATTTTCCAGAGATGATGGAATAAAAAGCAATTGCTGGGACTTCCCTGGTGGCACAAGGGTTAAGAATCCGCCTGCCAATGCAGGGAACATGCGTTCGAGGCTTTGTCCAGGAAGATCCCACATGCCGCGGAGCAACTAAGCCAGTGTGCCACAACTACTGAGCCTGCGCTCTAGAGCCCATGAGCCACAACTACTGAGCCCATGCGCCACAACTACTGAAGCCCTCGTGCCTAGAGCCTGTGCTCTGCAGCAAGAGAAGACACACAATGAGATGCCTGTGCACCACGACGAAGAGTAGCCCCCGCTCTCTGCATCTAGAGAAAGCCCGCGTGCAGCAGTGAAGACCCAATGCAGACAAAAATAAATAAATAAATTTTTAAAAATCAAAAAAAAAAAAAAAGCAATTGCTAGGGAACAAATATGCATTAACCAAAATGATAAAAAGACAGGTCATGGATTTATAACACCTAACCAGGAAGAGGTTTAAAAAACAAAACTTTGAATTTTCTATTTGCTCCAGTCATATAATAATATTAGAAAGATAAACCAATTTTGTTTCCTCAGATGGTTAGACACTAAGTTAGAATAAGCCCTCTAAAAGAGCTGAAAATATGTAAAATTTATTGCAACATTTTATCAACCTGAATTCATTATCTTGTCATCTGTTTTCCCAATTTCTTTTACTTGGGTGTCCTAGAATTTATGAATTACACCACTTTATAAACTAATTCAAACTCAAGTTAAACAGTATTTAAACAGGTTCAGATTAGTACTCAGTCAGGATTGTATCATCCTATTTTTTATTTTAAATGCTTTGGAAATAAACAGTTCTAGTAAGTAAACACTAATTTATTCCACTTCTTAATGCAATAATTGCGTTGCATCATTGCATAACGTATGTTATGCTTGGTACCCCAATCCAAAGAATGGGATAGACCATTTAATCTGCATTTGGAATCTCAAAACCAACAAATCCTCAGGCAGTTATCCAAGTTACTTTTCCACTTATTGAACTCCCAAATATGACAATTTTTAATTACCTGCTTCCTTATTCTACATATCTGCTGACAGAATCCTCTCCTGTTTTGGGTTCCACTACTTAATTTTTATTAAAACATGTATTTTACTTGTCAGATGAAGCTTTCTTTTCTTCCTTGCTGGGTGGTTTATGCGAGGTCCTGAACCCCTTCCCCTTAATTACTGCATGTCATTATAAGTAGATTACAAGCCTTAGATATATAATGCAGCATTCAGTAATTTCAACAGGTAAGTCCTCTGAACTATCACTCAGGAGAAATGTGCCTTCTTTTAACAATATGCTCTGCATTCTAGAGTTATATTAAAATTAGCGAATCATTTTTTTTCTAGAAAAGATTAAGTTCATTCTAAGTTGCATATCATTCCAAACTATAAGAGCTCCCCATACTGTTATCAGCAAAATTGAAATTTGAACGATGATGTGCTTTGACATATTAAAAGCAGAAGTTTGGAAGAAATAAGGTTAAAACAAAACATCATGACGACAATGACATTCTTTCAAAACAAAGATAACAACTTGATTTTTATTCAGCCTCTCACCTGGTCAAGGTCTTATGGGACAGGTACCCACAAGTTGGCATTATCTTGGTGAAATTACCTTTAAGGTTGAAAATCCAGGCCTTCAGCTAAAACTTTGATCTCATCAGGGGCCCAGGATTGAGCAGATTCAGGGTATGCACTTATGTTATTTGGAGAAAATAATTTATAAAATTGCAAAAAACAAAACAGTTTGCAATAAAAATATGTGTCCGGCACAGTCAGCATATTGGTATCTGTCACTGCCAGCTGTTGGTGAATGGGCAATCAAAATACTGACAGTTGCTTCAAGCAAGTGTGCAATGGCATCAAGTTGCCATGGCATTTGTTATCTACCACAAGTTAAGCAACATACCTACCAGGTGGGCCAGCACTGCCCTATCTACTTTGGGTGGTGCTCGGGTAGATCCTGCCAAACAGCCATCGCTCCCCACTTTTTTTCATACTGATTTGAACCTCTCTCTGGCTATTCACCACTATCCCTCGTGTTTAAACCATAAACTCCTTTGTAGTGATACTAACTATTTTTCCTCTGACAAAGGATCTTCTGCCCTGCCTCATTTTCTTCTCAGATTTATTCATATTTATATTTCCAGTTTTTCATGGGCAATTCTCTACATTTGTGTCCCCAAAGCAATGCTTGGATTAGAAACTGATACAGTTCTGTGACTTGTACATAGCTCAACACGTGGTTTCCAGCTAACTTTTAGAATTTCTCAGTATATATTTTTATCACATTTAAAGTGTGTTTAAATTTATTTTGCTTTCTCGACTTTGATGCATTGTTTTCACTTTCAAATAGCACCCCTTTTTTTTCTTCTTTTAAAGTTTTTATAATTTCTCCATTGGCTACTTACAAAATAAAACTTCAATTATTCTAAACTCCACATCTAAGAATTTTCTAACTCTAAATACTAGTTATTATTAATGTATTATGTACAGTCCGATTTTTTTAATGTATGCTATACTCAGCTTTAAATATGTAGATATAATGCTTTATTCAGATATATCATGAGTGTTTTGGTTGAATCATTTGTTTGTTAACTGTGAAATAATTAATACCTATCATTTCATGAACTTCTATATCATTGATATTTTACATATTCAACACAATCATTTGTGATATAAAAATATAAACCTCCAATAATTTTATATTCAACATGCAGAGTTTTAGAAAAGTTTACTTTGGGTTTTTAAAATTCTTTTCAATCCTTCTCTTTTTTCTATTTTAAATACTCAAGAGATTAAATCTGTTAAAATGAAGTTCATCTTCAATTAGCAAGAAGAACATATGTATGCTCTTCATTAAAATCCCCAGGTATCATGAGTAACAGTTCATTTCGGGTTTTCAGATAATGAAAACCTCATACACATTTTTTGATATTCCATCTGGCTTTAGAGTGTATTCAACTACAGACCACTTGAGTTACCAGATAGCTGAAAAGCTTAATAACAAACATTAATATTGCGAATACCTCCTTTTGATCTTGTACAGATAAGTGCATTATTATAACCTCAAATATCCTCAAACAAGAAAAAAATAAAAGATGGTGGATCTTGTCTTCTTTGATAACCTTGCTAGACAGAAACAGAAGTCTCTTGAAAGTTTCAGTTTAAATAGATCTTATGTGGCTGCTAAAATGGAAATGCAGATACGAAATAAGGTTTGAATATTTAAAGAAATACTGTTTCTATTCCACCCTCCAACTAAAATGCCCCTCACCCTCATAGCCATTGAAATATGTATGTCATAAAAGTAGTGATCTTGTTACACTTATTCACTGAGTAAAATCTAGTACATAGTTTGTGCCCAATAAATACTGGTAAAATATTGTCTATTCTTAAACATTGTGAAATGTAGGACCTTTAGATTATGAGACTCATGTGCTACCCACTGTGCTAAGGAAATTGAAGATAATTTTGTTTGTTACGTGACCCATTTTCTAATTTGTATTATTAAATATATTATAAAATGTTTCCTATGATTAAAATTGTATTTAATAATTACAAAGTATCCCAGGAAATAGGAATCTTGATTTTCAAGCTGAGTCAGAATTTCCCTTGATGATCAGGTTATTTTCATATAATGGATATCTGTTATATATTTTAAAAAAACAGTAACTCTTTCAAAAAAAATCACCTAACATTGAATAATCTTTCATCCAGTGTTATGTACCAACATCTGATGAATCATCCAAAACCTATGGCTAAAACATCCTTCTCTTTAAGTGGAAGATGAAGACCTTAATAGTAATGGATGTCCAGATAAAGCCTCAAGGGAAAAAAATGATAAACTTTTAATGTACACTTGTCTTAAGACAACAGTCATTTTACTGGATATATTTACATGAGTTAGCTGCATTCACCTCAAAGATTTAGAGGTTAATTCTAGAGCCTGTTTTTGCACTGCAATCAGCAGGTTTCACTCACTACTGCTCAGCAAGGATAGGGTTTCAGGGTGGACCTCTTGATATTCTTTCTCCTCCATCATTTTAGTTGGGAAATGTGCACTTGCCATGGGAAATTGAGAAGGTCTGAATTACAGAGAGAGTTAACTGGTTCAATAGTGAAGTGTGACCTAATATGTCAAATGTAATTGCATAAACTGAAGTTTCTACCTGGATCAAAGTCAATACAGTTATTGTAGTTACTATAAGGGTCTGATGTATTGCTGGTGTTTTGGAAATTAGTGTTTTGAAATATGGAGAAATGAAGGATGTAAACTAACTTCCATGGAAAGTTAGAGTTGGCATTGACCACTGTCATAAAGATGATTAATACTCTGTGGTCCAAAATAGCAGCTCCTACAAATATCATGAATGCAAGTGATGTTTGTTTGTTTATTTAAAAGTGGCTAGATGGTATGTCAATACAGGGATGTGTGGGTGAGTAAGACAGAATGAGAATAGGATAAAAATAGAATGATGAAATAAATAGATAACTTTTTTTTTTCTACCAGAGTGAACAGGCAAATTGGAAACAGGCAAATACTGGATAACATAGGTGATGTCCAAATATGGTATCATGGAGTTAATGCAATTGTTACATCAAATTTTCAGGTTAGTCAAGGCAATCTGATCAATGGTATCAATGGGAATAAACAGAATTTAGAATGAAGACTGGAAGGGTAAAATTATCCTCAGGCTCTGCTACAGATTGAAAGAATATCAAGAGAGGAGAGATGATTTTGTTTTTAAGAATATGTGTAAGAAATTTAGGGTGATTTTCTTTTCTTTCAGATAATTTTTACTTAAAGTACCAAACAAAATAGTACTTCTCTTAACATTAAGCCATTATTAATTCACAGAGATAAATGTATATGAACATTTTTCATTACTATTGATAATATATTTTGGTACTATATTTTTCTTGGAAAACTTGAGACATTTTCAAATTAAACTAGCATTAAAATAAGCAACTATATATGGAAAGGTTTATACTTAATACAAAATAAAATTCATGTTTAAAATTTTTATCTGCAAAAAACAACTGCATGGAGTAAAATTAGTTCTGAGTTTTAAGAAGCGTACTTAAAAATTTCAAGTAATGAACTTATGAAAAATTGGTAACAGGAAGAGATCATAACACTATTTAAAATAATCTTTATTTTCTAATAAAGTTGAGATAAATATCTCTTTAAAATATGTAACAAAATATGTGTTTCAATCAGGGATATTGAATTGAGGTAAAGATGAAATCTGTTCAGTTTTAGTTTAGCTTGATAAAGTGAATTTGTATATTGGGACCCACCAAATGGAGGCCGCTGTAGTGGTCTGGCCCAAGTCACAGATCTAAACATATATCAGCCTGCACTTATGGGAAATAGCACATTGTCAAGGAAACCTAAGAGCAATCACAATCCTTCAACTCAGCTTTAGCTAGTTTAGCTTACCCTAGAAAATAGGACCTGTTAGCCTTATAAGAAAATCCCTGACTTCCTAACCAATCATGCCCTGTTTCTGCATTACCTTTTCTAATGCTCTCTATATACTCGCTCTTGCCAAAGTCCCTTGGGAAGAGTGCTCCAGTCCTGTAAGGCACTGTGCTCCCTCATCTATGGATTGTTTTCTCTTGAATAAAGGACATAAAACTCTTTCCTAAATTGTATTATTTTTGTCATTTGACAAGCTATATTTGCGTAAGAATACTGATGGCATTGATCATTTACCAAATACTTACAATGAACTAAACGCTAACTTAAAAACTATATATTCTATTTCATTATAATTTCACAATCTGTCAAGAAATATGTCATCGTCTTCACTTTTCAGATGAAGGCATAAAGGCTGTGAACTTTTAAAGTGACAATGGACTGAATAAGGATTTAAACAAAGTTATTTCTGACATTAACGGATGTACATTTAACTACCACTGATACACAGAATACAATAGAAAATGTAGTGTGTGTGTGTGTGTGTGTGTGTGTATGTGTGTGTGTGTTTTCTGCTGTGCTCCTGGGCTTTTTGATCAGTATGCTTTGCCCAGAAATGTCTCACTTACGACATTTTGCTCCTGGAATGAATCAGGCCATGCCTAGCATGCTATAATCCATTTTATCAGCTTCATGTAGACAGGTTTAGAGTGTAATTCTTGTTCTTCCCTCTTTCCCATATGTCTTTAGAACCTCAAGGTCTCCAGCAGTGGAATTTACCTTTCTCTTCTGCAGCAAACCATGAGGGCTGGTGAAAAATTGGTTCTTTTCCCGTTGCCTGATTGAAAGGGGTATGAATTCAAATCACTTCCAAGTTTAAATTGGCTTTTCATTGATGAAATTCTTCCTCACATATCTGTCCTGGCCAATGGCTGAGATTTTTCACTGCTAGAGACTTTGGCTTTCTTCAGAGGAAAAGCACTACCTAAGTGCAAAATGTTACAATTAATATTAAAATGAGATTCCACTGGGTTTAAAAAGACTCAATTTAAAAGAAGCACAAGAAATTGCAGAAGAAAAGCAGCATATGGCTCTTTGTATTTTATAGATATGCTTTTTTTCACAAAGTGGACATGGTTTTTCAACATATGTAATTTTTAGAAGAGAACTATAAAAAACTACATATGCAAACAGATACAATATTAAGAATTCTGAAATATTAAAAAGGAACTCTGTAGTTAAGATATTTTTCATATTACTACTTACATTTAAATTTAAACTGACACAGAAATTTCACTTTGCTCTTTTTTATGGCTTTTATAACTGATCATACACTTGACTGTAACTATTGCATTAACAGTTTTGAATAGTAAGCAAGTATCTCATTGTTTCTTAAATACAGTAATGATACTGAATGAGGCAGTGAGAAAAACATCAACATAACAGCAACTGTTTTCACAATCCTCTAAGAATAGTAAAAATGTGCTCATCTCATTCTGAGTTCCGTCTTTGTTCAATATGAAAATAAAGTCCCACTTGATGAATACAAAAGAAATGTGTTTGCAATAATTCAATGTCTATATAATGTAATTATTTTTATTCAAACTTATGTGTGTAGATTTTAAATTTTGTCAACTCGCACAATAATAACATGGTTCTTTAGAAGAAGACATGAATAAACCATGCCCACTACAACGTGTTTTCCTAAAGGAATTATAGTTTATGATTTCATGATATAAATATTGGTAAAGTGTATCTTACTTTAAAATATAATGCAAATAGAGTTTCAATACACATCTTTCTTTCCTTATCTATTTATGTATCTTTCCACATGTGTATAAATAAATATTGCTATTACATTTATCTGTTCCTTCAAACAACATAGATTTCAAACCACTGAATCACATGATATGGCATCTGACAAGCAATTGTATCTTTTCATAGAGAAAATGCCAAACAAAACTGTAGGTACTATAACATAACAATTTAGTGTGGTAGTTTAAATTTTAATTTTAATCAAACCATGTTCATAAGCACTATAATAAGCATTAAAAAATTAGAGAATTTAAATGAAATTCCATCCATTGGATTGATGTAATTTAGTAATAGATTTTATTTATTCAAGAATATTTTATTATTTTGATGTAGTATGAATTTCATTATTAAAAAAAAACTCCTAAAACACAAGAGCTTTAGAATGCATTTATTATCCACAAAATGTAAATGTGTGAATCAACACAGAAAATTAATGGAAGAAAAGGATTTGAAACTGGATCTATTTCCTCTTCCTGGATTGAATATTTATGAGGTTATGGAGATAGATCTCCAGATGCAGATTTTCAACAGGAAATTCAACTTAAAATATTATTAACTCATTTGACAGGTGACGGAAATCACTTACCGTCATTATGCTTCCCTTAAACGTCGTTAAAATAAATAAGAACTGCTAAGGGAAAGAAGAAAAGTCTTTGATAGTTTTAAATGGTAAAAAGTAAGAATAATTATAAAATGTGATCTTCAGTATTTGGGGCTAGCTGGTTTTTGAAAAGGAAGCATGACTGTTTGTTTTACTTTATTGATCCCTTCAGCTCTCAGTGTTGTATGACTAGTTGATGATCAGAGTAGCTCAATTGTTATCTCCATTGATGAGAGTGAGAGTGAGAGCAGGTAGCTCACTTTCCAATTAGATGATCTGATTTTTCATTAGTTTTATCTGGTTTCTGTTCCTCTGCAGAAGTATATGTCTAAAAGTACATCTTCCCAATATCAGTGAAGGTAGTTCATCCAAAGGTTTAAAAAGTGATGTTTCATATATACACGTATATATATTACATATATATATAATATTATTTCAGAGTAAAATAATTCCCTACATTCTGTTTTCAAGCAAAATTTTCAGGAATGAGTTGTATCATTTTTAAGAAAAATGACTATTTAATAAAACTGATTATATTTGAATATTTTATTTTGAGAATGTTACACGTGTGTACACATGCAAATTCATAGAAGAAAATTTATCACAAATTAGTTTGTGATGCTTTTGTTTTTCGCTTTGTGTGATATATTTCAAATATGTAATAAGTATTTAAATTTTTTTTATAAAAAGATGATTTGAACAGCCATCCCCCCATTTTGAGAAGTATATATTCACTATTTTTCATCCATGTTTTAATATCCAAGATCTCCCTTAAGTTTAGCATTTATTTTTCAAGTCAATATCAACATTTTGATTGCTTAAACAATATGCAGAAAATCTTTTTGACAGCTGTATCATCTCTTTAAAATGTTGCTATATCATGTATGTATGTATCCACATTTATTTACTTATTAATGGATACACAAAACTTTTTGTTCCAGTAATGTTATCCACATGAAGGAAAAGGAACAGTGAACCAGAACATGTTTCCATATTGTAGCTCATAAAAGTTAGTTACAGTGGAGACTCTATGTCATAAAAATTCTAATGTCTTTCCCTTGTAAATTTGCCAGATGTTAAGTCATACCGTTTGGAAGGTTTGGAAATAATTATTTAAGTCATTTCTCTGTTATTATATTCTGTGGTGTGATACAAAGTTGAAGTTGATAAATACGAAGTTTTAACCATCTCTTTCTGAGTATAGACTTAAGAGCTTTGTTTTAATGAGTAGAAGGAAAAATGAAAAAAACAATATGTGTGCTCTAAATAATTTATTCAGACAGTATTCTTATATCCTGTATAATATTTATCAATGGTAAGTAACAACTATTTATAAGCTCTTAAACTCACTTCTATGTGTCACAATACAATTAATTATGGTAACAGGCCAGGAAAATAGCAGAATTATTTGTGTCACATTTAGATGGCAGTGCTAATTTGACTTAGAAATTACTATATAATATTATAGCCTAAACAGTCATTGACATTAATTTCAGATTATACTTCAAATTAAGAATAGAAAAATTAAATAGTTATAAAATAATAATTAGAAAACAGCTTAGCACATCATTTAAGACATGTTTTTTTCCAGTTTTACCTATGCCATATAAAAGTACTCAGATGAAGATTTTTAAGTAACTTATCTCCTATATGTAGTTTCTTTCTTACTTTGAATTTCTATCATATTGTTTTAACATTCATGTGTAATTGTTATACAGATTAAAATGAGTCCATAGTTGTCCTTCTTCACACATCACTTCACTTAAAACTCTCTTTCTCATTGTTTCTCTCCTCTTAACATATAAATCAAAGAGAGGTAACTAACCTGACTTCATCTGATTCATTCATTTTCTTAAGTGCATAAAATGTTGAATAGTTCTTCAATGAATGAGAGATGCAACAGATGTCAAACTTGGCAGACTGAAGAGGTACTAACTATCAAAATATGGGTGATTGAAAATAAATGCTAGAATTACTTATGCTTGAAAAGCAGTTGGCAGAGCAGTCACTGACTGAGTCTACATGAACATAACTCCAGATATGTCCTATGAAACATACTTCACGTCAAGGCAAGATCATACATTGAACTAGCACTTAAAAAATTAAGGTTAGGATGAAACCGATATTCTCATCTAGTCTATAGGCAATTATTTGTGGGCACAAACAAGTGCTGGCAAATATTAAATTTCAGCACATTTTGAGGCTACAGTTGTGATAATGGAAGATTGGTGTTTTAACACCAGATAGATTAAGGCCACTTCCTTTAGGAAGAGCTTTATTTATCTGCAGAATAAATGTTACTAAGATGTCATTTGTTACTCTAATTATAGCAATATGTCTTCCACTTGGCTAGAGTAAAAAGTTTACTTTAATTAATAACTCAGTCTTATGATTAAAACATCAAACACTACATATGCTAAATTCTCACACCACTTACAGCACACACACATGGATTGCTTGAAAATTTTAGCTACAGATGCTGCTCTGGTCATCAGGTTTATTGAAAATCTCTTGAAAAATAATTGTTTAATCTCTTATGTGCAAATGTTCAGCTGTCATTTATAGTTGATAGTATTTGAAAATATATGTTAAAATATATGTTAAAAATATAAATTCAATATATTGAATTTGGGATTTAGCATTAACACACTTTGAAATCCCACAGTGTTAAATGGTTATTTCAAAAGAATGACTCCTGCATAAATAGTTAGCATAAAATGTAGATTATTTTATTATTTTTAGTAAACTATTTGCAGTTTGTCTGAGGATTACACCATTAGTATTTACATTACAGTCATGAGAAAAGAGAGTTAGATAAAATCTAAATCATTAGCCTAGTTTTGAATTTCAAGACAATCAACAAAAACTGTATGAATAATTAAAGATAGCAGAATTCTGAGGGCATGCTTATAATATTTTTCCTATTTCACCCAAATGCACCAAGGATGAACAATTGAAGGAATTTAGCAAAGGGAGCAGAGAAGATGGGAATCTTGTTGACCATATGTAAAAATGTTTCCCTAAAAATTATAGGTTTCATAAAGTCAGGGATAATATTGGGAGAATACAGATAATTAGTGTGCTAGTTTTCTTGTCTTCCTGAAGCTTCAGTATTTACTGTTACCTAAGAGAAAAATCATCAGACTAGAATGAAATTCTATATATTTATAGGTGATATTTGTGATATTCTCCTCCTCTCTCTTTCTTTCTCTCTCTTTCGTTCTCCTAATTTTTTTCTTGAGTTATTTATAATATCATCATCATCTTTTGACAGCATCTGCAGAACTGGTTGAGATCTCTTTATTTCTCTATCTCTATTATGAGTAGCAAAATTTTATATTTCAGTTAATATATTATCGAAGTCATGAAAAAGTTATCAAGATTTCAGTAATGGTTAATATCAAAACAATCATTTTAGTTCAAGCAATAATACTGTTAGGCATTTCGTATGGGTCTAAAGCAGTAGTCCAGTGGTCTTAGTAGCTTCTTCATGGGTTTATATTTTTAATCATATAAGAAGACATAACTTTAGTGAGACACATAGATTTTGACTGTATATTGACAGTACTTATGACTGCTTCTGGTCCCCTAATTACTTCCAAAATCCATACAGAAGAAAAGGAAAAGAAGTATTAATGATATTAAATACATTGACAATGTTGTCAACCATTACCAACATCCATCTCCATAACTCTTTTTATTTTGTGAAACTGAAGCTCTACAGCCATTACACATTAATGTCCCATTTTCCTCCTCCCCCAGCTCTTGGCAACCACCGTTATATTTTCTGTATCTGTGATTTAGACTATTCTATGTACCTCACAGAGGTGGAATCATACAGTATTTGTCTTTTTGTGACTGGCTTATTTCACTTAGCATAATGCCCTTAAGGTCATACATGTTGTGGCATATGTCAGAACTTTCTTCCTTTTTAAGACTGATTACTACTCATAAAACTCAACAACAAAAAATAAATAACACAACTCAAAAATGGGCAAAGGACTTAAGTAGATATTTCTCCAAAGAAGATATACAAATGCCTAGTAAGCACATTAAAAGATGCTCAATATCACTAATCACTAAGGAAATGTAAATCAAAACTGCAATGAGATATTACATCACACCCCTTAAGACAGCTACCATAAAAAACAGAAAATAAAAAAAGTCAGTGAAGGTGTGGAGAAACTGGGGACCTTAGTGCACTGCTGAAAGCAATGTATAATGCTACAACCGTGTGGAAAATAGTTTGGTGATTCTTTAAAAAATTGAAAATAGACTTACCATGTAATCCAGCAATTCTACTTGTAGACATATACCCAAAGAACTGAATGTAATATCTCAAGAAATATTTTTACACCTGTGTTCATAGCAGCATTATTCTCAGTAGCTAAAAGGTAGAGACAACCACAGTGTTCACTGATGAATGAATGGATAAGCAAAATGTGGTTTACACTATATTTTAAACAAATTCAACAAATATATGAATTTCATTCAACTAAAATAGCTGCTCTTTTGCCTCCTGAAAATTCTCCATTTCATTGAGACTGATTTTTCTGTTAATCCAACCTTGTGTTTTTTTCTATACTGAATTGTAAATTTTCTTACAATTAATAAATAATGTAGAAAACACACTATAATAAAAAGTAATATAAAACAACTATGTAATCATCATACACAGTTAACAACATTGACATTTTATAACATCCTGTCACATTTTTTAATGAATAAAATCATTAGTAGTAACACGATTTCTTAATAGTGATATATTTCACTTTTTGTAACTACTTTGAATATATTTTAATTTTAATACAAATAAATTCACACTATCTATAAGAATTACTGTTTCCCTAATATTTTGACAACTCAACCAAGACCTGAAAATAATATTTTATTGTTGTTTGAATTTGTTTAATATTTTATTGTTCTTTTAAATTTTCTTTGTAAGAAAGTAAGCACATTTGCATATATTTATCAGCCCACTATAGCTCCCTCTCTATAAATTGTCAGTTCACATCCATTGTTTGTTAGATTGTTGGTCCTATTCTAATTCACTTATAGCAATTCATACTTGTTAGAATTAATTCTTTATCCATGTTCTCTACTACAAATATTTCCATCCATTTTGCCATGTGATATTTAGCCATGGTTTTCTTTTTGGTGTGTGTGCAGGCATCTTTGATTTTTGTGTGTAGTCAAAATGTTCAGTCTCATATGACTATTTGGTTTTCTGTCATAAGAGTAAATACATGTATAGCTATTATTCTAATATTCTAATTGATTCACTTTTGTATTTTATCTTCAACACAGTAAAATTTTGTCAGGGAAGAAATAATTATACCTGACAGATGACAGCTGGTAGCTGGCCAAATTCTCCCAGATAGGTTCCCTTACTGACATTAGTGATTTCACAGAAAATAAATATCTGACTAGAACTCTCTGTGACATGGATGCAACAACAACAGAAATGATAATTCATAATCATTTATAATTAGAGACTAGAAACAAAGGTACTACACAGATACAAAAATGACCAGACATTCCCTTGGTTTCTTACATGGGGTGGTGTCCTTTACTTCAGCAAGTGATAAACCCAACCTCATTTGTGTGTTCCTATGCGTTCATGTGTGTCCCTGGGGTCTTTGGCTTGCAGACATCAACTGGAGTAAAATATGAATCTAAAGTTATTTTTTCCCAGATGGCTGCCTATTTTATCAACATCTTACTATAATTTCTTTGCCAACCTCAGAAGACAAACTGATATATATGTGAACATTTACATATTAAAGGTAAATGGAATTAGGAAATTAACATAAATATACTATATAAACATAAAACTGAGTAATTGATAAATAATCTATAAATAGTTGGATGCTTTTAAAAGGAAAAACAAGCTGTGGTAATAATACAGAGTTTTAATACACCATTATCCTTTAGCATTATAATATAGTTATAAAATAACAAAATGTCCAAATGTCTTTGAAAATGGTGTTGTATATTTATTTTGCCACTTTAAATTTTATAAATGACCTAAGATGTCCCTTTATATTATAAAAGGAAGAATAAAAGAAATAATTAGGTTTGTCTTGACATTCTCCAAAAAGTATTTAACTCAAAACTGTTTTAAGAGATGTATTGTTAATTATATTTACAATCAAAAGAGAAATTCAGTCTTCTTTAAATTGAATGCATTAAATTAAAACATATATGTTGTAATGATTTTATAATTTTCTGAATTAATAACAAACTTACTCAAGATCAATCACAAAGATTAGTAGAACAATTATCCCTCTCTTTCTTCCTTCCTCCCTTCCTTTCTTCCTTCCTTCCTCCCTTTCTCCCTTTCTCTCTTTCTTTCTTTCTTTCTCTTTTTCTCCTTCTCTCCTTCTCTCTTTCTCCCTTTCTTTCTTCTAGTTCAGCATCCTCATCAATCAGGGACAATATGGTGAAATTTTGTGACAATTTTCTGAAGATGTATTATGTCAAGAGATAATGCCCTTATTGTTCATAATCTGTTTTTGATCCAGGAACGTACCTAAGTGCATAACTACTTATTATGTGTTAAAACTCAATTGGGAATTTTACTTTCTTCCATTTTTGCTTATGGTCATGAACATAATTTATTAGCCAGAGTCATTTAGTTTTTTTACCACAATAAATACAAATTGGCCACTATTTTCAATTAATATTTATGTGGAAATGTTACTGAAATTTTAGGAAGTATAGATTTTATCTGTCACTTTCGTAATTCTGATAAAACTGTAAAAACAAGACATTGTCAAGAACCAAACATTGGGGTCCCTTTGAACATCTTCTACTGCATTTCATGCAACTAACTTGCAATATATTTTATTTATTTACTCTTTTCCGTTATGTTTTATTACAAGATATTGAATACAGTTCCCTGTGCTGTACAATAGGACCTTGTTGTTTATCTATTTTATATAAAATAGTTTGTATTTGCTAATCCCAGCTCTTTATTTATCCTTCCCTGTCCCTTTCTTCTTTGGTAACCATAAATTTATCTTTTAAATATGTTCCTCTCATTGTGTGCTTATTCTTGGGATGAGCTGGAGTTTTTCTTTGCTGGAGCACTATGGCTCTAACAGTAATAAACTACTGGATTTTGTCTTCTCAACCTGGGAAATTCCAAAATAACTCTAATGACAGAAACACAGGGACTATTATAAATATCTTTGTAAAGATATTAATTGCCTTAGCAATTTAGCAATTAAAAAGACATCTAACTGCCCCTATCATCTCCAATCTTTGGAAAAGGTAGAAATGGAAATGGAATTCTGGAACTAAAATCAGCAAACTTTTCAGAGACTCTTATGACCTAAGGTATTGTTACTGCCTTTAATGACAGTGAGGTTGACACCTTCTGGGTTAATTGCTCCCTTTAAAAATTACTAGAAGGATGTCCTATATTTCTGAAAATAGCACCTCCATTTCTAATTTTCATATTCTGTCAAACAAACATGAACACGTATCACATGGGACTCATGTTTTTCCAGCAGGTGTGGACAACCTTTCCTCTACATCCTCCTAAACAATCTCTGCATGAACAGAATCTACAGAACTGGTCTCTGAAGCAACATCAGAGAAAGACATAATTTGAACCCTGATAGAAAGGACCTTATTAGATACTGTTAACAACTATCACATCAGTGAAGAGGAAAAATTTCATTCTTGTGTCAGTCAGTGTTTGCCTTGTAGAGACACAGTAATTCTCAAATCACTTGAAGACTGGCAAACTGAAGTCTCTTAGAAATCTTCTAGAGCAAATAGTTTTCAGGACGTAGATAGGTTCCACATAAGATCCAGATAGGGAGAGCCACATGTTGACAGGCTTAAATATGCAAGCACACTTTTTTCCTAGCTACTTTCTTTTCTTTTTAGTGGTTTAAAATTTTGGACAATTAATAGACATCTATTACCTATAAGTCACACATTTAAAAAATTGCATTCTGCCTTCTTATTCATTTCCTGGCACAAGTCAATAACTGCTTGCAATTTTTTCATGATTTGGCCCAAGTGAATTGTGAAACTCACTTGTTTGATTTGGGCACCTTTTGCTTTTGGAGTCACCAAGCTTCCCTTGTTACTATATTCTTTTAACAATCAGTTGATTTCCTGTATAATTTGAAAACTGCTCAACCACTAAGTGATTTTTTCCATGGCAAACACCGTAGTGTGCCAGACATCCAGGAATCTTAAATGCTAATAATTTAAGGTGAATTCTAAATTTTTTCCCTCAAGCTTCTTGAAATGTTGCATTAGAAGAGGCCTGCACAGTAGGGAGAATACTCCTTGCCAGAGTACAGAGAATAGCAAGAAAAGTAGGTAAAGCTGCCAAGGCTACAGAACTCCTTGCCCAAGAGGTTCATTAAATTGAACATCAGTGAGTTTGGAATAGGCCTCCATAGATAATATTGGCTTCTCAAGAAGGTATTTAGTATGTATGAAATTTTTTAAAGTGTGTAAAATATTGAATAAGGGCTGTGCCTACGGAATCACAACATAAATAGAATAAGTCCTCCTGAAATGTAATTAGTATACACATCAACCTGGTGGTAATTTGTGGTGGAAAATGCAGGAACACCACCTGAGAGTGGGTTCGGAGCTCTGAACTTGTGCAAGGATGAAGGCTGTGCTCCAGGGGCAATATCCATGCTTATGCCACCTTCTCTGGAAAGTCTCTTAGGCAAATGCAAAGGTGCAAGCAGGACGTGTTCAAGGAACAACTACCTGGGGCAGGGGCGCTTAATCCACCCCCCTCAAAACCTTGAGCATTTCCCACAGACTTGAGAAGCTCTTCTTATAAACAATATTCTAAAAAAAAAAAAATCTAAGAAGCACGCAAGTATCATAAATGTAGATATTTTAGATAGTAATGCTGTATGTGTCGGGCTTTTCCAGTTGGAGTTAAGATTCTGTTCTTTGACTTAACGTAGGCACTTCTGAGCCTTGGCTTAAAAACTGATTCACAGGCTCTGACCTCAATCCTTCTCTTAGTATTTTCTGTGTTGCAATGTTCAAGTGTGTGATCTCCAGAATTTAAATGTTGCTGTGCAGCTGCTGTCCTGTCAAATGATCCAGCAAGTGACCCTCCAAGTAAAAGAACAGGGAAATCTGACTTCCATGGAGTTTGAAACAAACACCCTCTAATACCTAATATATGATTATAACACTTCACAAGAAATGAAGAAATGGATTGCCACTTCTCCAGATGCTAAATGTTCTATTCTTTAGCTTAAGCTGAACAATGACAATTAAACGCAATACTGAGAATCAAATCTATGTACACCCACACACCTTGATGTCTTTATTAACACAACTTACTATGCAATTATTCACATTAATTAACATGATCTTATTATTCCAGAAAACATTTGTTCAGGAAGATGAATGTGTACATAATATTTATTACTTGTTTCAAAAACTTTTGGAAAGTATTCAGCTACTAAAAATGAATAGCTCAAATAGGTTTAATTACTCTACAAAAGTTGCCTCTAAGCCCTGTCCTTGACTCTTAATCCTCTGTGTCCACCAATCCTAAATTATTACATCATGAATTTTTTCCCAGTCTAATCAAGACTTCATATTGAAAGACTCGTCTTAAATCAGACTCCCCAACAAACCTCTAATATATTTCACCTATGCCCATCCCCTTCTGAGAAGCTTCTAAAATTCTGTCAAGAAAGGACCTCCACTATTGTGGTAAATAATAAACTGCACTTTGCTTTGTCAACAGATTGTTCTGGGTAGCCAACATTTGACATTTTGAATTCTTTTCTGGGAGAAAAATAGAGGCAAGGAGGCCAATTAGGACTCTGATATCAGAAGTTTGCTTTGACAAATGTGGGACAAGGTTAGTAAATTGAAAAAATACACTTTCGTTTGGCAGGTGAAACTTAAACCTGATCAGAAATTATCTATATATTAGAAAAGAAATGTCTTTTCAAATGCTGTAATTTAAAATATACAGTGTGTTGATATAAATTATATACATATACTCATATACATATGTTTATTTTTATAGATACAATATATCTTCATGAGATTCAAAGTGCCTGACTGAACAATCTAGGGGGCAGGAATGGCCTGATTGAACTGCCTATGCAAATTTTGTTACGTTATCACTGCTCACTTCTATCTACCTTTAAAAGCAAAAAATGATATAGTATTTCATGGTTGCATTAATAAAATACTTTGAAAGTCTGCATATATTCTGTTTAGTTCTTCACTTTCATTTCCAAGGCAATAAAATCCAGAAGGATAAATGGTCCATCCAAATCAAATGAAGAATCATTTACAATTTTCTTTTATTTTTTGCATCATATCTTAAAAAACAGAGCACTTGTGAAGACAGGCATACCTTTGATTAAGCTTTGGGGAAATTTGAAATGAAGTGCAATATATCTAACAGAATTTTTAGTAGAAAAGCATAAGTAAACTCAGTGTCTGAAATTTTAGAAGACAGATCTTTTACTATGCTTTTTAGGCTTGCAAACTTATAATTCATAAATCATTTTTTATTGGAATAGATTATGAAATTCATACAATTTGTAAAAATTCTTCATGATGTACACTTGAATTTTTATGTGTTATGCTGCAATGTAAATGATAAAAGAAAATGTTAGCTGAATATGAAAAGCATAAACTTTTTCCCATTTTGCAAATTAACTTGATTTCTTTCAGAATCCTGTAACCAGAGGATTCTTATACTAGGAGGTTTTCCCTGATTTATTATATATCTTCTTAGATGTCCCAGCAAGGTGAAAGAGCAAGAAAAGCAGATGGAAAACAGCAGGTACACACTTTCTGATGCGAGAAACTCATTCATGATGATGACACTATTACTGTTCAAGATGGAAACAATGAAATGTAATTTAAGGTGAATAAGCAATAGAAGGGCAATAAATCAAAGAAAATGAATAGTAGCTCTGTCTGAAGAATAAAAATAGTGGTGGTATATTTCATTCAGATATAACTACCCTATTAAAACTAAAATGAAACTTAATAACCTCCTTAATAATAATTACATATGTTTCCTTACTAACAGGAGTTTCTCCATTACCATCTTAAAGATGCAAGCAAAGAAAAGAATTCCACTCAAAAAGCAATATCACATTTCAAAAGTTTTAGAATCATGGCTTTAAAAAAGCTGTTAAATTGTGTTATTCTTAATCTAAAAGCAACATTCTGATATCAACATTGAGATATCAGAAAAAAAATTCTGTTCTTACCTAACCAATTCTCCTAACCAAGATATTTGCTATGTTTCACTGTATTCCATTTGGATATGTAAATAGTATTTATATCTTTGTAACTTCATTCTGTGTGACCATAGATCTATTATTTCCTCTTATCTTTCCTTACAGTAAATGAAGAGCACTTCTTCACTGTCTTGCTATCATGTTCCGTAATGTATTTGTGCCCCCAAAGGGTGTTAAGTCATTTCCTTTCACCTTACTTACTTCATTTGGATTTCCAGTGTTTTAATTACAGCTCTATCATCTGAATTGCATTTCTCTTCAATTTGAGAGCACGGAATTTTCCATAATGCCTTAGTCAGAGTTTACTCTTTGTTGAGTACAAGCAAAAAAATTGTCTGATTCATTCTGCCATATGTCTCATTGCATTTCAACATATTTATTTTTTAACAAAATAATACCTGCTCAAAGTTTTAAAACTTCGGTCTTTAATTCTTAACCACATGTGGCAAATTCTTTCTACCTAGAATGTTAAGATAGTGAGTGAAGGTAAATGGCAGTACCAAATAAAGACAAATCAAACAGGAAAAAAATGTCATTTTTTTAATAGAGAGAGAGATCAGCATGGCTAGCAGGAACTTTTATTTGGTGAGTGGTGGAATTGAGCAGACATGATCAAGACAGTTTAACAGGAAATATTTATTTCTACAGTCAGAATGAGCTATTAAAGGAAGATGTTTTCTTGATTAAGCTTAAGGATTGAGGCACAGTTCAGGGACCTTTGGAGAGGAGAGAAGCCTGACTAACTCTTGGTCAAGACAAGTAACAGGCAATTCTGAGCACTTGGTGAGCAGAAATACACTGCTTAAATTTAAGCCCAGTAATTATGGAATCTATATAGGAAATTAGGGTATGAGAATTTTTCAGATAGTTATATTAGACTTCACAGAATTAAGTCACAGCTGCATGTATAGATGACATCCATCTATACTTTTTATTTATGATACATGAAACACTTCATATACTCAATATAATATTTTATTTTGGGAACATTTTATTACTGTCTTAGTCAGCTCAGCAAAGTACCATAAACAGGGTGGCTTAAACAACAAATATTTATTTCTCACAGTGCTGGAGGCTGGAAGTTGGAGATGAGGTGCAACACAGTCCGGTTCTGGTGAGGACCCTCTTCTAAGGTTGCAGACTGCCTACTTTTCACTTTATCCTTACAAGGTGGAAAGAGAGAACACCCTGGTCCCTTCATTGCCTAAAAAGAACACCAATCCCATTTATGAGGGCTCCACACAACTGACCGAATTATCTCCCCAAAGCCCTACTTCCAAATACCATCACATTGGATATTTAAGTTTCAGTGTAAAAATTTGGGGAAGACAAACATTCAGATCATAATTACCATATTATATTATCTATATATTATACTATTTTGGTAATATCCTGTCAGAAAACTTATGAAACAAAACATGGATAATGAAAAGACACAAATATGTAGAGTTCTTATTAAGCTCTTTTCACATATTAACTCTATTCTTAGAAAGAAGGCACACTTTGAAAAAGTTACATTTTAACTTAGAATAAAATATAGATGATTTTTACATAAAGAGGACATCATAGTGAAAAAATGGTCTATCCTCACTTTAGTAATTTCTTAGGTGTGCATTGTGACTAGTAGAAATCTTTCTTTTTCAGATAGAATAATATGCAATAGTCTATAAAATAGACTGCTCTTACAAAATAACAGACATATTAGTTTACTACTCCTATAATAATTAAAATATGCTATGTTTATCATTAAATTATTAAATTTCAAAAGGTAGAATAAATCAGTAACAAATCAGTCATTTCATTTTCTTGGCTTGAGGTCAGTTAAAGAAAATTTCAAGACAATTAAGGAGAAATATATGCCTCTAATAAAAATTGTGTGTAAGATAAATGCTTAGAGTCAGAGATTTTGGACTGTGTCATTTTAATAAAATAATTTTAATACTTGCCCACTATGTTGAAAGATCTGTCAGAAACCATCACATCTTTTGAGTACTTGAAGAGTATGAAGCATGTTTAAATTGTTATATTTAGAAACATTATTTAGTTTTATTTAAATAATTATTATTTTATATCAAATCAAAAGGATTTGTCTGCATGATAGTTTGAAGATGGACAAAGAATGCAATGTTTGCAATAGTAAATATCCCCAAAATAACAGTTAATGCCAACTCATCATAAAACATGATGTTCATAATTAAAAGTTCATATAATGACAAATATTACTTTATTACTCCATGATAGCACTATATCATCATGTTATTTCTCATTATACATCTAATATAGTTTGATTTTCTAAAAGCTGTCAAACAGAAAAATATAACTCCCCAGAATATTTGAACATAGAATTACCTTCAGAGATTCATTTTATTTATTTTAAAGTACTCTTTCCATTTCTCTTACTCTCTTTCCAACTATGCACACACACAATTCACATTGTTATATCATGTTATTGGCCTATGATAAAATGACAGTTTAATATTTAAATTATCTTCTCTTGTGCCTATAGTCAATAATAATGTACTGCACACTTTAAAATGTGTTATAGTGTAGAACTCATGTTACATGTTCTTACTGAAATAAGATAAAATAAAAAGGAAAAACAAAACACATACAACAATTAAATAAAATAGGATTTTATTTCTTTTTATAGATTTGGAAAAGATGTAGTACTAAAATAAGCACATGTGAAGCCCTGATAAAAGCCTTTTTTCGTTTTTTACCCCAAGCATGTTTTATTTTTAAAATACCATTTAAATATATTTTCTTTTCCTATGACAAAGATCAAATACTATGTGCTTTCACCAGTGACTTTCTTTCCCATCCCTTTGTTCTTATGCCAAGCTGTTACTTAGTGAGCTATGAAGAGAAGAATATAAAGAGTGGCATGAATTAGGTTTATCTATAAAATTTTGTCATAGTTTTCCTTTATCCATTAATTTATAGTGGCTTAGCATAGCTCTTTACTGGTCAGGAAGGGGAAAAATAAAGCAGGCAGGAGATGAGTCTGCATTCCTAGGTGCTGGTGAAAATATGTCTTTGTGTCAGCCTTATAAAAAATAATGTCCAACCTTCAAGGAGCAATAAGTGATAGTTCCAGATGAATGACAATACCTCACTTAAGTGAGCTGCTGTCACTGTCCCCATGATTCTTATTCATAACATCTATAACAGTATGAGAAGAAAGCAAGGCAAAATTGTAGCCACTGGAATGCAGCAAAATCTCAACTATCTAAAATCAAAAGGATTTTTTTAATATCTAGGAGGAGGAATAAAGGAAATGCAATCTTTGTCTAGTATAAATATACTTGCTTGGGAGTTCTTCAATCAGGGATAGTATGAAAACTTGTCAAGTATCATTAAGGACTGACAAAGGGCCGGGGTAAGAAATGAACACTCAAATCCTACAATTTTAACCACATATGCTGTTGTAAAAGCCAACTTTTTAGTAACATGCTTTTGTTACATAGAGGATGCATAGATTCTTCTGAACTTTTCTTCTTTTTAAAAGGATATCCATTAGCTGACATGTGCCTTGAAAAATAAGATGAGATGAAGTGATGATACAATAGAATGACTCCTTGACTGGAATTCAGGAATCATAGGATCATAGAATGGTCCCTGTCACTAATGAATTGAGGGACCTTGATCAATAGTTGTTCATAGGTCAAAGCGATTAGTGTAAATCAAGATCAGGATCACATTCTGGATATTTGGAAAACAAAGCCTCGACCAATCAAGAAAGGCAGTATCTCTTATGCAGTGTTAACCATTTCTCTGTATAAAAGTGTTCAGAGAGTGGGGTAATTCTATACCTCTACATCTCCATAGGATGTGGTTTCAAGGTCACAATTGTCACCTTATTTTTGTGTCTGGGCCAATCAAATAAAGTTAGAATAAATCAAACGTTGTATCAAAGAGTAGTGTGAAATTACAAAGTAAATTAGTTTTAAAGGATCACAGTCATTAAGTTTAACCTCAAAAACTATTTGATATTAACTTTCTGATTATCTCATTTCATCCCTTTTATGATCTCATTCTAAATCATTGCCTCTCAAAAAAGAGCATTATGTACTTGCATAAAAGTCAAATGAATGTGTCAATAATACTATAAGTGATGTAATGGATAAGTGTGTCATGACTTAATTTTACCTTTACAAACATAATATGAAATGTTTTCTAAATAGTGGTTTTATTAATAATACCAAGAAAGTTTACTAAAAAAAGAATAAAAGATTTAATAAATTTTAGTAGTCAACTTGGCTTAATACTTAAATTTGGATAAACTTGAAAAGCTTAGTATTAAGATCTAGTAAAAATAGCATGTTTAGGAAATTTCTGTTTTTCAGATGCTTAGCAAATTTTTGTAGTGACATGTTCACCTCAGTGTTTGTATTTAATTTGTATTATATCAGATTTTGGAATTTTATAAGCTCTCTAAGGGTTTTACATACCTAAGAGTAGCAAATCAATTGGACTCCCTTACTTTTCCAAAAGTGGCCATACATTTGTAGAAATAATGTAAACTAAATTAAATCCAGGAGAACAATTACCATTGCCTATATCATATGTGTAATCACAACTAGATGAATTTGAAAACTGATTCAAAAGTAATTTGTGAAGATTCTCTCATTCTATGATATTTTATAAGACAGATACTTTTAAAGTATAATTTAAACAAGACAAACTTCAAGTGATTGACACTCAGAAGACTGTGCTAATTCTTGGAAATTGATGTAAACTTATATGAGAGCAGGATTTGTATCTCAATTCGTAATGAATATAGTCACCTGACACAAATATTTTCACATATTTGTAATAATTAATGAAATTAATAGAGCTATTATCTCCACTTATTCAACAAAGAATCTATTTAGGAAAAATTGTCTGATATATTAAGTAGGAAACCACATTGATGACCCTTTCCTTTGTAAAGCCTATTGTTCATGGGGATGAAGAAGCAAAGGAGTGAGTACCCACAAATTGTTACGTTATCAGATTAGCAGATTGTCAAACAAGCAGGGAAATCAAAAGCACATGAGATGGTGAAGATCATAGGGTATAACAAGAAAGGAGCAGAAGACTATACAAAACAGAACATAAAACATCTTTCCAAATAACTTAAAGGACTGTTGTAGATCACCTCTAAACCAACTTTCAGTCTATGTTTCCAAGAGCCTTCTATCCAGGAAATTCCTAGAGAATGTTATTATATATTGTGACTCTTGTGATTTATGGGAGCTATACTCTATAATATAGCTTAAGTAGAGTAGTAAATTGTTTTTGGCAATTTCAATTTAGGTCACCATACTATTTCTGCTATATTTAAAAATTAATTGCTTTATTATCTATTTCTTTACATGTATGCTAGAAGGAAAAATAGTATCCTAAAATGGACCCTAGAAGGAAAATATTATCTAAGAAAATTACCAAATCCACATGAAGAATGCAAAAAAACCTAAATAAATAAACAAAATGGTATCATTTCAATATAAGTAAATCATCTTTAATATTTCCTTATATATAATGACAGGATTATTCATATTCTGAATAGGATAATATGTATGTTATAAAGATTATTTAATCTATCAAGTGACAGGAAAGCAGTACAGACAATTTTCATTTCTGTACCTTTATTTTATTTTTACTTTAGGGCCTTGGGTAAAAATATCTATATTCACCAGTCTTTACAAAGAATTTTATTTACCAATATATAAACAAGAGAGAAGGAAACCTTTGATTCTAATGAAGATTTCTTTAAGAAAGCTTGTTATAGCACTGAAAGTATTTCAATATATCAATATTGAAGAAATAAGCTGAAACTAAGTCAATAAGTTTTACAATAACAATTTGTTTGCAAACAAACTCCAAATCAGTGAAAAGTGCATGCAAATGACTCCATTAAGCTTAATCTAGATCAAAAAGAAAGTATGCTTAAGGATGTAATGAAAATTGAAGCACTTCTTCAATTATCTGCATAAATTACTTAGCCATCAGTATAAAAAAACACACAGTAATGTTTTTTGGTTAATAAGTATTTAAGCAAGACAACATGACTAAGCTTCAACAAAAAGTCTAAGAAAAAAATATTACCATATCAAAATTTGATGAGGCAATTACATAGAAGATAAATTGCAATGATATTTCACTCTTGATAACTAGTTGAAGATGATCAAATATTGAATACCACTAGGAGTTTAATGTTACTGTAATATATTTTACTATAAATTCTCAAAACAGTATTTAAAATCCAATGTAAATACAATTTTCAACGTTCTGAAAATTCTACACAAAATTGAATAATTTACAATATTATACATCTTCTCAAGTCAAAAGTAATATAATACAAGTCCATCCTTAGATTTTGCATCAGGTCTTTCAAGATCATAGAGGCTCAAGGATTATTAGATTAATTATATTATGGGATATAAGAAAAAAAGAATTTCAGTGAAAACATTTGATTCTTTCAAATTTAAATTAATTCAAATTACTGTAACTTATGCTTTCATAAATATGCTTTCAGTGAGTTCATATATACTGACAGCATTAAATAATTTTATAACATTTTAAAATGGTATTCTCCAGGCAGTTGAATTGAGGCAGGAAAAATAACTAACCTCAGAGGAAATTCAGGGTCTTTGAAGTATTTGAAATATTTATATATAATTTTTTTAAAAAGATCAAATAAAGTTTGAGAACTTTTTGGAAGTGAGATAGGAATAGATAGTAGCAAGGGAAATAACTTTATTTTGTCTTACCACCTTTTTACATAAATTTAATTCATTCAATTAAATCTATTTAAATAGTTTAATAAAGGAATTTATGACAAGGTGAACGTGTTAAAAGATGCCTACATTCAAGAGAATGCAGATAATTTCTGACTATAAGATCTGACTAGGCAGCTTTTAACCTTAAGTTAATTCAAATCCAAACTCTTTTTCTGTATTTTACTCCCCAAAACCTAAAGACAAAAGTGACCACTAAGGCATGTGGCCCCTGTCACCTGATAATTCTCATTTATGCATTTCATGTACTAGCTAATTTTAAAAAGATGGAGCCTCTTGTTTTGAGGAAAACATGATTTCTTTCCATTTTATTTGTAAAATCTATGCTTCATAGAATAATAGAACTTTTTAAAAATAAGCAACAGGGTCAGACACTTTAATTCAGTCCACTTCCTGAGGAAACCAAATTCTCAAGTAGGTGACAAAGACATACCAGAGAAAAGCATAGCCTTCCCACAAGAGCATTCATAGATTTGAAATAAAGCTCTCCTACCAACCACCTCTACATTTCCTTGTATGCATCTCAACTTCTTTTTTACTTAATTACCAGATTTGTATAATTAAAATCATAATTCATATATCTCGTAAATCGTAGCATAGTGCTAATCAATGTTAAATCTCAATAAATTACTATGTTATTTTCATTTGGAAATCCCTCCAATGTGTAGCCAATGTTGTTTTCCAAAAGCAATAAGGCAGGCTGGAATCCTGGAGGTTCCTCTCTTTTCCTGCTGTGGTAATGACAAAAGCTCAAGACCCACAGATGTGAAGATGGCTAGGGGAACAGATTTTGACATGAATGAAAGATTCAAGGGTGGCCAGTATTGGGGTGGAAAGAAAGTGAGTAGCATATGAATTGAGATTGACTCTTCTGAAAAAGCACAGAGTAGAGTTAGGTAAATGTAACTGGCTTTGGCAGCAGACAGCCCTGAAAAGGAAAAAAGAGAATAAATGACAAGGAAAACTAGTGAGACACCCGTAAAGATGAAGGACTATGGAAAAAAAAAAAACATCAGATACAAACAAATTCATGGATAAGCAGAATTAATGGGAAAAAAGTGCTCAAATTTAAACAATATCTTCAGACTGATAAAAAGATATTAGAAATATATAAAATATAATTGTTGAGCTAAAGAATCCAGTGTTAGAAGTGAATGACAGAATAATATAGCAGCAAGATTGTGAGTGTGCTGGAAATCAGGATCAAAAAGTTCACCCAGGGGGCTTCTCTGGTGGCGCAGTGGTTGAGAGTCCGCCTGCCGATGTAGGGGACACGGGTTCGTGCCCCTGTCTGGGAGGATCCCACATGCCGCGGAGCGGCTGGGCCTGTGAGCCATGGCCGCTGAGCCTGCGCGTCCGGAGCCTCCACAACGGGAGAGGTCGCAACAGTGAGAGGCCTGCGTACCCCCCCAAAAAAAAAAAAATTTCACCCAGGAGGTATAAAGAAGATGGATAAGATGAGGGAGAAAATGAGAAAAACATATTAGAATTACCAACAACCATTAAGGAACCTAGAAGATAAGAATGATATAAATAGAAGGGGATTAATATCCATACAAATAACAAGCAATAACTTCTTAGAATTATTAAAAACAGATTGAAAGGGCTCATAAAGCTCTGAACAAGATAGGATAGACTAACAATAAACACAAACTGGAAGAGCCATATCAAGAATTTGAGACACACACTGTGAAATTTGAGATGATTTTTTAAAAAGGAGAAAAATCTAAGATTTCTTGGAGAAAAGAGGATACCACTTACAGAAAAACGATAGATAAAATAAAATTTATTTCTCAAATACATCACCACGTGAAGAAAGACAATGTAGTAACATGTATTTAGAACAACAAGAAAAGTAAACCCAGCACTTTGTATAAATCCAAGGCAAAAGTCATAAACTATGGCCTTCAGGGCAAATCCAGCCTGCTACCTGTTTTGTACATACAGTTGTATTATTGGAACACAGCCTTGCCCATTCATTTATATTTTGTCTATGGATGCTCTCCAGCTACAATGACAGAGTTGATACTTGAGAGAAAAACTACATAGTCTGCAAGGCCTCAAATATTTACTATCTCACATTTTACAGAAAAACATTTATTGACCTCTGATCTAAGCTATCATTTAAATACCAGAGTGAATTACAGATGTTCTCAGGCATACATAATCTCAGGAATAGTGCCACAAAAAGACAGTCTTTGAAATAACTTTGGGGATATTCACAGCAGGAGGAGTAAATAATCCAGTTGGAAGCAATAAGACATGAAAAATTAGACAAATAAAATCTTAATAAAAATCTACCGATGGCTGAATTTTTTAAAATGGCCAAATAATAAAAGTATAAATGTTGAAATCAACATATCTTATTCCAGGTGAAACCAATATTGGACTAATGTAAGAAGGGCAGGAATAGCATGAGAGACCAGAGGGGTTGACAACTTTCCTGTTCTAGGAAAGATACAGATGTTGGTAAATTTCAACATGAGAGGAAAATTGAGTTTAAGTCTTAATAAGCTAGTATTACCCATCAAAGGAACAAAACCAAAATGGGCACATTTTAAAGCAGCAGAATAAAATGGCATGCAAATAAGTTTAAAAAGGAGAAGAGGAAATACGGTTTTAGTTTAAGAGAAAATAAGTAGTATTTTAAGAAAAATGTTAATTAGTTATACTTAATGATTGAAAGATAAATTATTTCAGATTAGACAATTGGAGTAAACAAAGAAAGTCAAGTAATATATTGACAAAGATACATTGCAATCAAAACTATCAAATAGTTTTGGAAATAAATATGTAAGAAATATGCATACTTAAAAAACAAACTTGGGGTGTTGTAAAATTTAAGGAAAAACCATTAGAGAATATTTATTTATGTAAGTAGATTAACATCTCAAGAAAATATTATAGTCATATATTTAATCAATAGTATACAGTGATGTAGATATGTTAATAATTATAATTTGATATTTTATAATAGTTTTTGTTATATTAATGTAGAAAAATATAAGAACATTTATAAAAGATTAGAATTATTAGGCTTTATATATATGTAGCCCTCTTTAAAAGAACTCTGGGTAAAAGAGCCAGTTTAAAAAAAACTGTATATAGGATTATATACTTGTATCATGTGAAAATAAACCTAAATTACATGCATTTAAAAGAAAAATGTTATGATAATTAACAGGAACAAAAATTAGTTTCAGGCAGATATGGACTATTGGTACAATTGACAGCTTAACAGCCAACAAAATCTGAGTACATTTTAATGAATGAATATTGTTAAATATGTCTGATTAAACAGTAGCAGAAATCTTGCTAAACACCACCTAAAGATCTAGGAAAAAAGAGAAAATTTTTGTAAAAAAATCATGAGATTACATAATTTAAAATGTATTGAAAAATTTCAACATATGATAAAACTGGCAAGATGCAGGTGACGTACTATTTAGAGGGAAATTTTAGTTCTTAATAAATCTGTCAGAAAACAAGAAATTAAGTGTTCAGGTAAAGAAAGCACTTAAATATCACAGATAAATATAAAATTGATTTTATGATATCCATAAAGTCACTCCTTCACCAGAAGTAAATACTGATTCTTTTATGTATGTTTTAAAATTATCAAGCAAAAAATCTTTTTTTACTAGATTTTTTAAAAGTATGTATTAGCAAACCAAAATAGATTAATACTAGACATGAAAAGGAAATTTTAAAAAAAACATTATGAATTAGAATCCATGGCCTAGATTTCCCTTCATGTGGATTCTATCAGCCATTCAATAAATGTATATTTTCTGAACTAGTTAATGGTTCAAAACATAGAAAAAGATGGAAGATTTCCTAAATTCATTTATACAGCTAAATTAACTCTGGAAAAAAAAGAAACTACAAAATGCAACTGTATAGCCATTATTGATGTGAAAGTTATGAATAATCAGTGGGAATAATCCAGATACTATGTGTTGAAAACTGAAAGTTCATAGGTAGGTGTTACCTAAGGAATAAAAATATGGATAAATATTACAAATTATAATACAGAAATGTCAAATATATGAACTAAATTGGAAAATGAACATCAACATATAAGCACCTTGATGGTTGCCAAAGATCATTTCATAAAATTAAACCTATATTCCTCAGTAAAAAATGTAAAAATATCTTACATGTATATATTTCCCCTCCACCTGTATCTAGTGGGAGTTAATAAGGAAAAACCAAAAGCTGTAGATGGAAACAAGAAATTCTTTTTTCATTCAACAGCCTGTAGTGTGAGTAATTCTGTGACTGTCACAAAATTATGAAACTATCCTCTAATTCACCCATTTTTCACTAATTTGTTGCTAAAATATCATTACACTTATCTGTTTTCTTCCATATGAAAGAAAAAAAGAAATAACCTTTTTACTCTGAATTATTTATTTCTATAATAAAATCTTTCAAGCAACTTAAAACACTCATGAAGTTATGTCATATTCATGCAGAGCTTTTAAATTAGAAATGTGTGAAAACATTAATGTAGAATAAGAGAAAATGCAAAATAGTTGATATTTGAGCATGTTTTGTCAGAATTTAATAGTTAAGTGTCCTTGAACTACATCAGCTTTCTTAAGATTTTATCTGTTAGTATGACATATATTCAGAAAGTACCCTTGAAGAATAGAAAATAGAGAATATCTTTGCTTTTAGCAATAAATTATTATTTATTGATTAAATATTTCTTTTCAATTAATTAGTCAGCAAATATTCAAAGAATTTCAAATTGTTCTTACTCCTTAAGGAATGTTTTTGGGTATGCAAATTAAGAGATCAAAACTGAACAATCTCTTTTGTATAAATACTAATTTGTAAAATTTTCCAAGTTATGAAGTGTTTCATATGATTCTCATAACAATCCTGAGAGAGGGATATTACAATGTTTCTCCTTTTAAAATGAGGAAAGTGATGTTCAGAAATTAAGTCATACAGTGAAGTTGAGTAGAAAAAAATTTGCTTTAGGTATACAAATACAAATCTCTCAAATATTTCTTTAACAAATGATTTAATGAAAGAGATTATTGCCTTAATTTCATCTTGATTGTATTGCTTGGCTGATATGTATATGCTGCTCTGGAGTAGAGCTGATCTGTTTTTTCTAACTTATTTCAAGTAGTAATCTAACATGTATTACACAGTCATAAGATTAATGACTATGCAACTTGTCAAAGGAAAATTCAGAGAGCTTTACTTGATGGGAATATTTTATTGAACAAAAACAAACTGTTCTCAAGCCAGGAAACTTCAAACTCCAAACTAGTATGAAAGTCCCAAGCATGATATTATAGGATGGCTTATAAAGTGAAAATGAGGAAGTTGTTTAACCTTTATAATGACTGGCTATTAAATGGGGGTTTCCAGAAAACAAAGGGATTGGCTAAAAGTGATTATCTTATACCATTTTAGAAAGATGATTTAAGTTTTGCTTATGATTACTGGAGGCATTTAAAAGAAATAACCTAAGTTAAATTTCATGAAATAATTAAATTGTCTTGCTTACTGGTTTAACTGGGTTTTGTCTGCTCCAGGGATCTTTAAGTCTGGTCTTCATTTTATTTTGACAGACTGAAACAAAGTATTGTTTAAAACTGTTACCAGATCTAGATTTGGGGTGTGAACAGAGGACATGTGGGCCACTACTAAAACATATAAATTAAATAAAACTAAAAAGAAAATACCTTAATGATATGAGTTCAGTAGAATGATTCCTGCTTAAGTAATTGAACAATGAACTGAAGACCGTGATGTTTCTTTCCAGCTCTGCAGGCTAATAGAGTGTTTTGATATATAACAACTCCTCAATAGATTTTGTTGAATGAATGAATGACACTAGAACACTATATGTTATTACTGATATATCAGTATTTATTATACATTATAGAGTATTTTTGACATGTCACTAGTATGTGTCAGTTTATTAGTGGCTGATTCAACTCTACCTATTAAACTAAAGGCTGGGTGAGATGGTATTAACTAGAGAGATGGAAGATGTTTATATTTGATATTAACTATTTTAGATTCAGGAATCCTGATAAAGCCAAAGAAAAGCAATGCTCTAAAATATCTAAGTGAAAAGATTGAAATTTCAATCATGTTTCCATTATTTATTGGACAACCTGGCAAGGATCTTTTGTTTCCTTAATCTTACTGATATACATTCAGGATAAACAAAGGTTTGAAAATCAGTCTGTCAAGGATTAGTTATCACTATCACCTAAAACATTTCACCATTGACTCAAAATTCTGATAGTGAGGTTTATTTTTTATATCATTGGAATTTGCATCTGAAACTGGAGCTGAAATTCTGCTTCTGTGAGTCCCACACCAACTGAACATTGCATGTGATGATTCACGTATAGCCCCCACGAGAGAGAGTGAGAGATAATATTTACACACACACACACACACACACAGAGTACTTCTAAAGAGGAGGATATATAATTTACTTGTTCACTTATTTGAGTATCAGTGGCATTTGGAAATTAGATCTTTGATGCTTAAACCATGGTAAATTTATAAAAATATCTCATATTGAAAGTTAGCTTTATGCAGACTTAAAAATTGCATATGATTGTACAACTGCAGAGTTACATTTTCTTTCAATTTCATTTTGTTGCTTTTTAAAATGTTTTGCAGAGGAAAGAACACATTAAGCATATTACTGTATAAAGAACATTCGTGAAGCCTCTTTTTACAGTTAAAGTCATCTCTTACTATGCATCATTGCTCAAAAAAGGCAAACAAAACTTATACTTCTGCTGATTCTACAAAATAATGAATTATGGTTGAAGCTCAGATATATTATATGTATGTAAACATCCATATACTAATTGAAAATACAAATTTTTATCATTTATTTAAATTTAAGTACAGATCAGAGATGTTTTACAGTGATATATTTGGCAACCATTTTCTCATTTAATAGCTTCATTGTTATGGTGTTCCATATAATAAATTCTACTCTATTCTAACAAGTTTTCCAGTAATATTAGAAGAAACATCATCCACAAAATTCCTTGTTTATTCAAAAAAGGACATATATATGTGTTAGTTTTGTAAATTAATTTTATTTCTATGAATGATGAAGATTACAATTATTTTAAAGTGTATTGCTCTTTGTTTGACTTAGTTTATATAAGTTACAAATAGTTTTATATTTTCTAATTTGCCCTTGTTTTTTTGCCCAAGTAGTTATAGTATTATCTACCACAGCATGCAGAATGATTTTTAAGATAAAGTTAGAACTATGTTATAAACATTATTTTTAAAGCATTGAAATAATTTAATAGATTGAATATCTATTGTTAGGTCATTTAAAATGTTGAAAAGTATATGGAGTAGAATGACAATAACATTTTAAAGAGAAATATGTTATAAATTCAAATAAGTTCTAAGACTCAAGTGATTGAAAGTTATTCACGTCCACTTACCTTAAAAAATAATCTTTAAATTTTATATTCCTCATAGAAAAGGAAAAGTGTAGGAGATATTGAATTTTATTGGTATGCAGAACATTTTTAAAATTGTAATTCTGGGATTTACTCTAGCATTATACATGGTAGTCATTAATGGATACTCTTCTCTCAAAATGTAAGGCTTTTCCTGAAAGAAAATTATATAATAAATGATCTTTGAGTAAATAAATTTGGCTTCTGGGTTTTAAAAATAAAACTGTGAAGCTTCACTTTTCCCAAGCAGCCCAAGCAAAGATTTTATATAGAATTAAAGTCATAGATTGCCATTGAAAGTTACATTGTGATTTAAAAAAGAAGAAAATGAGATACAACATGTGAAAATTGTGCAATCATTAATATGTTGAACATTCTTTAAATTAACATGTTTGAGGTATCGATTTTAGTCTGTGAAATATGCACTTATTATCTGATCTGAGGTTTTATTTTTAACTTGTTTCTTTCCATTATTTCCAGTTTACATAATTTATTATATTCTGTTGGTTTTATCTTGATTGTATTTTATATAATATTTCTTAGTGCCATTCTAATCATCTTACCATTGTACTATTTTCAGAGAAAACCTCCTCCATTCTGTAAAATTATAGAATGGTGGTTCCCTGTTCTTTATCTCTATTTTAACTCTAATATTTTATTTTAACATCTGTTTATAGATACATCTGGTTCATAACAAAATAAGTTTCTGAGCATGAAATATTGAGTTATATTGCAGAGCGAGCACATGAAGTAAACACATGTATAGTCAACATTATCTTGGAAAATGGCTTCAAACACTCAAAAGCAACAAAATAAATATGGTTAAGTTTAACATAGTGAGTTTTTCATGTGTGATGAAAGACAGCTTTTACTAGGAATCAGATTAAATAGTTATCTCACATTTAAGGCTAATGATGTATAAAACTTATATCTTAATACATTCTCAGTTAATGTTGGATTAGTACAGTTGACTGTATATAAATTGTTTATCTGATTTGTATCTACTGTCTTTATTTTTCAATTCGTTAGTGTATTTTGATTGAATGTTAATTCTTATAGTGTGATAAATCCTGTTACCCTGTATACTCCAAAGAATGTTCAAACATGAAACTTCAACATACTGTGTATAAATGTACCCAAAATTTCTCTCTATACTGTATAATAAAAAAATATTTATTGAATGCTTACTATGTGAGAAACAGTTTCTTATGTGCTCTAAGTGCTTTATCTTATTTAATTCTATCAGCAAATCCATGGGATAGGCATTATTCAGACCCTATTTTACAGATAAGGGAATTGAAGATTTAAAAGATTCAGTAACCACAGGGCACTTCATTTGGGGAGCAGAAGTTTGACACCCATATATTCTGATTCCAGAGCCTTACTCAACCACTGCCTTATAGTTATTCATGAGTCCCCAGACAAACTCACAATCAATGCACATGCATGCACTTTTTCACTTGTTTGTGAAGTATATTTTTATTCCACAGCTGTGTCTTTTGAAATCTTATCACCATACTTGAATGCAATGCAGAAATTCTAAAACTCATGTAGACCAGTAAATATTATTTTTGCAACTGTGACTTTAATATATTTGTCCATATTTCATGAATATTGCCAGACTAAAATGGAACCCAGATCCTATGATGTAAAAATCACTGCATTATTTGTCAACAACTTTATTCCTTATTATATCATTAAATAAAATATAGTATATTTATTGAATTTATTTTTATGTTGGTATTGGTAATATCTGTAGTAAACAAAAGGATAACAAAATTAGTGATCATTCAATTATGTTTCCTTGTGTACCAGTACCATACTGCTTTAATGACTATAGTTTACACTATAGCTTGAAATCATTAAGTCTGATGCCTCCTGCTTTGTTCTTCTTTCTCACATTTTCTTTGGCTATAAGGGGTCTTTTGCAGTTTCATAAAAATTTTAAGAGTGTTTTTTCTACTTTTGTAAAAATTTCCATTGGAATCATGATAGGAATTGCGCTGAATCTATAGATAGCTTTCGGTAGTATTGAAATTTTAACAACATTAATTCTTTCAATTCATAAATATGGGATACATTTCCATTTATTTATGTCTCCCTCGATTTCTTTCATCAGTGTCTTGTAGTTTTCAGGTACATTCCTGGCGGTCCAGTGCTTAAGACTCCTCACTTCTGCTGCAGGGGGTGTGCATTTGATCCCTGATCAGGGAATTAAGATCCCACATGCTGCGTGGCAGGGCCAAAACAAAACAAAACAAAAAAGTCTTGTAGTTTTCAGAGCAGAGATTTTTCACCTACTTGGTTAAACTTATTCTGAAGTATCCTAAGCTTTTTATTGTTTGCGATCTCTATATGAGATAATGAATGATAACTGAACCTACAGCAGTAATCATTTCACAATACAGATGGCTCTTGAGCAACAAGGGGGCTAAGGCCACCAAACACTGCACAGTTGAAAATTCCATACTGCTATCTCTGCCTCAAAAACAAAGCAACTGATAAATGACTCACCTAAGGGCAGGTAGTGGAAACCATTTGGATAGAATCAGGACTTAAATCCTAGTTCTATGGATTCCACAAACTTTTCCCCACTACAGTTAAAGATATATAAAATGAAAATACAGGTACTATATTTATTGGAGAAAATCTGCATATAAGTGGACCTGCTCAGTTCAAACCCACGTCGTTCAAGTGTCAACTGTATATGTAAATCAAACCATCATGCTGTACATCTTAAACTTATACAGTGATATATGGCAATTATTTCTTAATAAAACTGGAAAAATTGATCGAGTTTTCAAAACAAGAAAAATACAATTTGGATAAAAATTTGAAAGAGGTAATTGCGCTACCTATGGAAATATCTGGGAGAAGACTATTTTAGTCATAAGAATGACTAGAACAAGAGAGATAAGAAGGCAGCATAACTAGTATATTCAGGGAACAATAAAGATACCAATGTGATTGGAGTAGGGAAAGTAAGAGAGTGAACAGTGGGAAATAGGAAGACAATAGACGGCCAGGATTATGTAGGGTCTTACAAGCCAATTTGAGAACTGTGGCTTTTATGCTGAATGAAATGTAAGCCACTGGTAAACTCTGAGTCACAAACTGACTTGTGGTTTTTTTGGTTTTTTTTTTTTTGTCGGTACGCGGGTCTCTCACTGTTGTGACCTCTCTCGTTGTGGAGCACAGGCTCTGGACGCGCAGGCTCAGCAGCCATGGCTCATGGGCCTAGCCGCTCCGCGGCATGTGGGATCTTCCCGGACCAGGGCATGAACCCATGTCCCCTGCATTGGCAGGTGGACTCTCAACAACTGCACCACCAGGGAAGCCCCCTGACTTGTGTTTTAAAAGGATCATGACAGTCCTATTTTGTTGAGGATAGACTTTACAAGTTAAGGATAGAAGTAGGGAGAACAATTAAGAATCTATTGCCATCATCCAGGAAATAAATTGTTGTGGCTTGGATAAAGATGGAAGCTGTGAAAGTATGGGAAGGGACCATTTCTGCATAAATTTTGAAACAGTATTTCCTGGTATTTGGTTATACCGTAGGAGGAAAGACAGGAGTCAAAATGAGTTCAAGCTATTTGACCTGACACTGTATGGAGTTTCAGGAGTATGTAGTATGGAGTTTCCATGAACTGACATAAGGAAAAATGTAAGTGGAGTATGTTTTGGAGAGAGAATCAGCAGTTTTGTTCATGTTTCATTTGAGATGTCCATTAGATATTCAAGTAGGAGTAAAGAGTAGACATGTGTGTGAAATTTGTGAGAGTTGGAGGCTAAAGATGTGAATTTCAAAGTCCTTGGCCTAAAGATGGTATTTTAAAGCCATTAGACTGGATGAGATCACAAAGAAGACAGAAAAGACAGAACATATAAGAAGAACAAAGATGGATCCTGGGGCATTTCTATATCAAAAAGTCAAAAAAAAGAAGAAGAAGAAGAAAAAAAGGAGACTGAAATAGTAAGAAATGAGGGAGAACAAAGGGAGAGTGTGATCACATGGAACCAAATGAAAACTGTGTATCAAGCAGGAAGGAATAATGAAACATGTCAAATGCTACCAAGAGGTGAAGATTAGGACTAGCAAGTGATGGTAACAGCATGGAGGCTTAACTGCTGGGGGTCCATTAACAGTGTGAAAACCTGACAAACATCAGTTTAAGACAGAGTGGAAGAAAGCATTAAAAAACAGTTGTTAAGGCTATTGCTTACAGAAACTGGTAAAAATGTAAATATAAAAGTGTAATTGGAAGAAGAAATGGGTTAAGAGTGTAAATTTGAATAGGAAAGATTTATCAGAAAATGGGATGTTTAATATAAACAAAATGTGAGAATGTGTAGTTGTAAATTCTTCAGTTTGTTTTGATTTAAATAAACTGAATTGACTTAATAGTGTTTAAAGCTTTTCAGTACAAAGATCTGTTTCAAATACTTTCATATTAATAAGCCATGAAATAAAGTTGATCTCTGCTTAAATTTTCAAATGCAACTCTAATTTACTTATAAAGAACTATTGAAAAGTTAGGAAGGTGACAAAGACAGTACTGTTGAGGTGAAAAACACAAAAGATACAGACGTGAAGAAAGGAAGATGTAAGTCATTGACGAAAAGATGAATGTCTTGATCAGGGTTCTCAGGGTACAAAAATGAGAGATATCAATGCTGTTATAAAAGGAAATTTCATGAACAAATTGGAAATAAAAAGAAGACATATTGAGTGTACTTTTCTCTTTTAGTTTCAAGTTGAAAAAAAAAAATGCTGCCTAAACTTCAGAGCTAACAGGAAGAAACATCTCTTTACATAGCACTTAAAAATGGAATAATAGTACATCTCCCACGGAGAAGCAATGTGACAGGAACTTTATTCATGGTACCATTTAATTAGAAAAGTGAAAAATATTCCATATTTTTCTTCTCTCCAGGATTTGGCCCTTCAAGACCTTTCTTCTCAAGTATATGGGAAGTAGAGATAGTCTACTTCCCATATACTTTAATTTGCTGAATGTATTCTTATTTCAGCAACCCTGTGCATGAGTCCAAATATCTAATACTTATTAAAGAAATAAATTCTTTCCACATTTATGTGGATATTTAAAAACAGCAAATGTGTAAACATAGAGTATCTGTCTAGAATATCTATGGAAAACTCTCCCCCTCAACAATTATCTGTCCCCACTCTCTCCTCAATTCTCTGGGAAGGTAAAACAAGTCAAGTGAATTAGAACAACCAACTTCCCTTGACACAGAGATAGACTTAGATAGAAGCATTTGGAACAAATGAGCCTGATCATAGTGTCATAGTGATCCCTAGAAATATTCCTAGAGCTATTACTAAAAGGTCAATTCTCTCTTTCTCTCTCTCTCCTCTCTTTCTGTGTTTGTTTCTCTCTCTCTGTCTCTGAGTCATTTCATCACCTCTGAAGGCCATCTAGCTATAATTGTACAAAAAAGATTCTGCAGAGCCCACCTGAAAATAAAGTAGATCACCACAGAATGGATGACAAAAAATCTATTCTTAAGATAATTTGACATATCTTCCCCTCAAATGGAAGGGCTATAGGATATATAAAGGGGTAAGAAGCTTCAACTAATATTCAACATTCTCTAGAAGCACATATAAAATATTTCCCTCAAAATTACCATGTACTAGAACATAAAGAAAACCTCAAAAGTATAAATTATAATTACCAGATCATAATTATAATAAAACATAAATTAATAATAAAAACATGGATTAAATATTCCCACATGTGAAATTTAAAACATACACACACACACACACACACTGATTTGTGAGATATGTTGCTTGCAATGGCAAATTTACTTGATTCAAATCAACCTTCCTGCCGAGAAAAACTAGGAAATTTGAGGAATGTATTATAAATAGCCTAGTGAAGGCATTGGCAAGTTGCTTGAGAAGAAAGGTCTTGAAGGGCCAAATCCTGGAGAGAAGAAAAATCCAGCTTAATAAATACACACAAAAAAATACAACTTCCTTTCATGATAAAAAACTCTCAATAACTAAGAGTGAAGGAGAGCTTCCTCAACCAGATAAAGGATATCTATGGGAAACTCATAGCTAAAATTATATTAATGTTCAGGAGAACTAAGATCCTACATGCCACGGGGTGTGACCAAAAAAAATAAGAAAGTAAATAAATAAATATATTTTTTTTAATGTTCAAAGACCAGATACTTTCCCTCTAAGATCAAGAAAGTAAAAACAATGATGTCCACTCTTGACACTACTATTCAACATGGTACTGGAGTTCTAGTTAGGGCAATTAGGGAAGAAAAAGAAATACAAGGCATCTATCCTGGAAAAGAAGTCAAACTATCTTAATTCAAAGACGACATTATTTTGTACCTAGTAAATCCTAAGGAATCTACTAAAATGATTAGATCGAATAAATATACATAAGAAGATGGCAGGATAAAATACCAATATACAAAAGTCAATTGTATTTCTATAAACATGCAAATAAAAATTCAAAAACAGCTCTGTGAATATACTAAAATCCATTGCATTGTACTTTAAATGGGTGAATTGTATGGTATATGAATTCTGTCTCAATAGTACTGTTATTTAAAAAGGAATACTTACAATTAATATAAAGTGTCTGCAAAAAGGAAAGAAACAAAGAAATTAAGAAGACAATTTGATTTAAAATAGCATCAAAAAGAGCAAAATACTTGGGAAAAATTGCATAAAAAACTTGTACCTTATATTCCAAATATGATAAAACATTGCTGAAATAAAGAAGTTCAAAATAAATGAAAAACTGTCTCGAGATCATGGATCACAAGACTTGATATAGTGAAAAAGTGCAATAAAAATTGTTCTGCAGATTCAATGCAATCAGAATCACAGCTGTCTGTAGAAATCGACAAGTTTATCTTAAATTTCATATGAAATTTCAAGGGACCCTAAATAGGCAAAACAATAAAACAACAGTGAGAAAGAAAAGAAGTTGGAGAACACAGTTTTCCTGATTTCCAAACTTACTACAAAGTAACAGTAATTAAAACATTAGTGTATTAGTATAAGAATAGACATAGATCAATGCAATAGAATTGAGAGTCTAAAAACAAACTCATGTATCTGTGGTGAACTGATTTAGACAAAGGTTCAAAACCATTCAATGGGAAAATAATTGCCTTTTTAACAAACAGTGCTGGGACAACTTGATATACACATACAAAAGAATGAAATTTAACTTTAACTCATACTGTATACAAAATTAACTCAAAAGAGATCAAAGTTCTAAGTGTAAGAACAAAAACTACAGAACTCTCAAAAAAAACATAGAGTTAAATCTTCATCATCTCAGATTTGGCAAAGGATTCTTAGATATGATACCAAAAGCCATGAGCAATGACAATAAATATGCATAAATTGGACTTGATCAAAACTGAAAACCTTTGTGCTTCAAGGGATACCATTAAGAAAGTGAAAAGAAACATATAGAACTGGAAAAATATTAGCAATCATATATTTGTTAAGAACCTTGTATCTAGAATATATGAAGAGCTCTTAGAACTCAATTAAAATAAGACAAATAGTGCAACTTAAAAATGGGTTAAAGATCTGAATTGATATTTCCCCCAAAAGTTATATAAATGGCCAATAAGCACATGAAAATATGCCTAACAGCATTAGTTATAAGGGAAATGCAAAAACCACAATAAGATACAACTTCACATTCACTATAAACAATAACAACAAAGAACATAATAAAAAGTGTTGGAAAGGATATGGAACCTTCATACACAGCTGGTGAGAATTTAAAATGGTGCAGCCACTTTATAAAATCATCTGGCAGTTACTCAGTTGGGCTAAACATATCATTAATACATCACCCAGCAATCCACAGAAAGCTTGCACACAAATATTCATAGTAACTGTATCCATAATAGTCAAAGATGGAAATAATTCCAAACGCATTAATGATGAATGGATATATAAATGTGGCATGTCCATACATTGAAATATAATTCAAATATTAAAAAAGAATGAAGTACTGATAACATTTTGCAGCACAAATGAACCTTGGAAACATTATGCAAAGTGAAAGTAGCTAGCCATGAAAGACTACATAAGATTCCATCTTCATGAAATGTCCAGAAGAGACATATCTATATAAAGACAGAAAAGAGATTAGTGGTTGCTTAGGACTGCAGAGACTTGGGGGAATAAGGAGTGATAACTAAATGGCACAACGTTTCCTTTTGAGATGATGAAAGTTATTTTTTTTGACAATGATTGTTGTGATGGTTGCATGTAACTGTTAATATACTAAAATACATTGTGTTGTGCATTTTAAATTGGTAAGTTGTAAGGTACATGAATAATATCTCAATAAAGCTGTTAAACAAGCTTTACAGAAGCACCTGTGTAAATCATCAATTTTTAAATATTATTTAAAAACAGTATTTTGGGAGAGTGTTTCCTGACTTTCATTTTTCCCACATTTTTCTTATTCTATGTGTTGATAAATTTACCTCTTTTTAAATCTATTTTATTAAGAACTTAATAAATGGAATGATAATGAAAGCAAGAAATGGTAGGGCATGCCAAAAAAAATTTAGCTACATGTCCAGTCTTCTGAAGAGTTTAGCTGATACTATTTATTTTCACTAATATTTCACTATATGAACATGTATAGCTGCACTGAGAAATAGATTACCTAAGAAAGTCAACTGTGTATGGACCATTATATATTCTGCCAATTAATCAGCTACACAATTATTGATAATGCCCGAAAGTAATCCTTTAATTCGGTGGAGTGATATCTTCTGACTTTGGATAAAAATATAATTTAAAAAATTATTACCTTATTTTTGATAGAGCATTAAACCAAAACCAGAAAAAACATAAGGATAATGGATTATTGATATGTAAATATATTTTGATTTGGAATGAAATAAAATCAAAGTGTTTTTGATAACAAAACTTGGAATGCTCATGATTTACACTTTATTTAAGCTTTGTAAATTTCTACAAATTCTATTTCTGAAGGACTATTTCTGTTCTAGGCACATTAACTGTGTGACGCTATTTCTATGAGTTGACAATTCTTTTTTTTTTAATAAATTAGTTTATGTATTTATTTTTGGCTGCGCTGGATCTTTCGTTGCTGTGCACGGACTCTCTAACTGCAGTGAGCGGGGGCCACTCCTCGCTGCAGTGCACAGGCCTCGCACTGTGGCGGCCTCTGTTTGTTGCGGAGAATAGGCCCTAGGCACGCAGCCTCAGTAGTTGTGGCTCATGGGCTCAACAGCTCCACGGCTTGTGGGATCTTCCCGGACCAGGACTCAAACCCCCGTCCCCTGTATTGGCAGGCAGATTCCTAACCATTGTGCCACCAGGGAAGTCCCGGGTTGACAAATCTTTACATGACTCTGTAACCATGCAAGACTGATCATATATCTGACTTCAAGATATGTGATTGAGGATTCTAGGGAACAGTTTAGTATTGGCAAAGTTAGCCATCTTTTTTATTAGTTAGACCGTATTTAATGTTTTAACATTTTTTATCAAGCAGAATGCACAGCATTGTTGAAAGAAATAGAATTTATGTTTCTAGAAAAAATACTTAGACGCAAGTCTAGATCCCCAAAGAAGCATTTCCCTTGATGGTTTCAAATTTGCTTCTACTGAGCTCCCTCTCGTGTGGAATCACAGGACTGTAAAATAATTATAAAGTTTCCTATATTAAGCCTTTCACAAACTACTCTATAAACCTGACCTTAGGATAAAAAGTTTCTCAAAGGTTAATTGTCAAAATGTCAAGCTTGACAGACATTGTACATGGTTTATACTTTGGGTTTGCATTTCTAGTTAGACTTGAGGGCATGCAGAAAAAGAACAAAGACCCAACTACATCTCTGAGAATTTTGAAATATACACTTTGGGGATCATTTAGAAATCTCGCATTTTTATAGCCCAGACGTATCTTCTCACTACTGAAAGACAACTGCTCATACCTACCTACCCACCACAGCAGGCACCGTGGGTGTACTCCATCTTCTTGCTTGGTTAAGCATGGTCTTGTGTTCTGAACACATGCCTTATACATGTTGAATCATTCACTCCAGCCTCAAATCCAATCTGATTTGATCATTTTTACAAAACAGTCTTCTAGTTCTTTGAGTTATATTTCAATGCCAAATTTCCAACATCAGCACAAAATGAGTTTTGTCAAATTCCAAAGGACAAATAAAGCAAAGTGGCTCCTGCTTCATGACCAGAGGCCAGATTACTAGCAAAATATCTCTAGAGCTGTGTGTTTATCCATGCCTTCTAATAGTATTTGCTTCTACTTGTCCTTAAAGATAAGCTAGAGGGAATTATCTAATGGCATTTTCCAGATAGTACCTTTTCTTTAGAATGAGGGCTTCACAGTCCACTGTGAATTTCTACTGTATGTTTTGTAATTCCTTTACTTGCATCTAGATCAGCAGCTTGACTCAGTTGACTGAGGCTATTATAATCTCAGTCATGACAGCATTACTGCTAAGAAGCCTTTTAAGGCAAGTTGTTTTGTGGCCTCTCCCATTGCGGAGCACAGGCTCCGGACGCGCAGGCCCAGCGGCCATGGCTCACGGGCCCAGCTGCTCTGTGGCATGTGGGATCTTCCCGGACCAGGACACGAACCCGTGTCCTCTGCATCGGCAGGCGGACTCTCAATGACTGCGTCACCAGGGAAGCCCTAAGAAGCCTTTTGAATGGAAGAAAGCCTCTTCCTTCATGATTGAAGATGGGAGATGAAGTCAGGGGCTAAGAGCTAGAGTGAAAATGCTGAGAAGCTGGAAAGCAGCCTGGTTTCTTAAGGCACATTGCTGTTGAGACCAAAATCCTACTACTTTTAAAGTAAATATTCGAAGATGATTTACTTTCCAGAGGCAAATAGCACGAATTTAAATCAAATACTTAAATCACAAGTAATAAATTTTGTCATGATGATTGACTGTATGTTTCTTATTTAAAAACTATAGAGGTACCTTTATTATGATTTTGTAAAATGGCAGGTGCAAGAGTTGATCTTGCTACATCTCTAATAGCTCTTTCTCCGATAAATATGATGTCCTAAGTCAATAAGAAAGAAGAAAATGTAGAGAGAAGAGATGGAATAAAATCAAATTCTCTACTTCTGTTTTTTTCTTATGATTCATTGACAGAATTTTGGTAAGACAGTTGTGATTTATTTCTGTCTGTATAATGGATTATAAGAGCTTTGGTTTATGTTATATATTGCTCAGTAAATAAAGCAGGTGACGTATTGAGGCTCATAAATTAAGTCTAGCTTGAACAAACACTTTAATTGAATTGTCCTATGTTATAATACTAGTGCAATTATAGACGTAGTGGCATACACACAGCAAAACATAAGAAACTATTCGGAAATAGATTATCAAAAAGGCCATAAGATACGGGAAACCCGGAGGATGTTTTGTCTTTTTATGGGAAAACACTACAAAAGTCAATTACTATTCCTTTAAAACTGACCATTTTCCTTGGTAATACACGCATGAGGATGATAAACCATTTTATATTTTTGCTCAATAAACCGTGAACAAAATTATTTAAACCATTGAAGTTTATACATAGCACCGTTCTATCCATCTTGTAGCAACGGTTTCTTCTTGTTCTTCTCCCATTCTGGATATTTTTCAGACAATAGCTTAAGCCCCTGACAATTTAATAGAATGTCTTCTCCCTGACTGGGTTCTACCTGTAGCTTTGCTCTAGGGAACTGTGGCTCCAATACTTGGAGCCGAGTCCAAGCGTTGATCACCGTGTATTCTCTTTACTTCTCACGTAAATTAACTTTATTGATTTGAGGTTAAATTAATTCATAGACATGAATAACGGAATGATTATGAAACTATGAAAGGGACAGTGGAATAAGGGATTTTAGGGAAATTGAGATTGTCAAAATTCTTTAAGTCACCTTAGCCATCTTATCTAGCAATGTGGATAAACTATGTGTACAAACTGTTCCTGACTTCATTCTGAGTAGATTTTCGCATTATTCTAGCTCTCCCAAGTTTCTTTTTTCTTTTTTCTTTTTTTTGCCCTACGCGGGCCTCTCACCGCTGTGGCCTCTCCCGCCACGGAGCACAGGCTCCAGACGCGCAGGCTCAGCGGCCATGGCCCACGGGCCCAGCCGCTCCGCGGCATGTGGGATCTTCCCGGACCGGGGCATGAACCCGTGTCCCCTGCATCGGCAGGTGGACTCTCAACCACTTCGCCACCAGCGAAGCCCTCTCCCAAGTTTCTTACATTACAAATGGAGACTTAATACCATTTATTACTTATAAATTTAGATTTTATTGTAATTCATTATGATTAAATGAAATGACTGCAAAGTAAACTAAATATAGTCATATTAAGAACTAATTTGGAAGGTTTGCTTTGCATGTACTTGCAGTTTAAGAATAAATTGTGTCTTGAGATTTATACTCAATTTCTTATCACCAAATATAAGATTATCATTATAATTATTTTAAATCCTCTTTATATACATGTACTTAGGCATCAGCTTAACAAAGGAAGTAAAATACTTGTACATTGAAAACATAAAATATTGATTTAAAAAACATGTTATAAACATTTGCATGCAGGATTTTGTGTAGAAATGAGTTTTCAACTCATTTGGATGAACATCAGGGAATGCAATTGACAGATCATATGGTAGGAGTAAACTTAGTTTTATAAAAGATTGCCAAACTGTCTTCTAAACTGGCAGTACCATTTTGCATTCCCACCATCAACGAAAAGAATTCCTGTAGCTTCACATCCTTGTTAGCACTTTGTGCTGTCAATGTTTAGTATTTTGGCCATTTTAATAGGTGTGTAGTAGTATCTCATTGTTCTTTGAAGTTCCTTAATAAAATATGATGTTGAGCATCTTTTATATGGTTATTTGCTATCTTTATATCTTCTTTGGTGGGATGTCTGTTCCAATCTTTTGTTTATTTTTAAAATTGGGTTGTTTTCTTTTTCTTGAGTTTTAACTCTTCTTTGTATATTGTAGATGCCAGTCCTTTATCAGATATGTGTATTGCAAAGATTATCTTCCAGTCTGTAGCTTGTCTTTTTTTATTGAAAGATTCTTTAAATTCATAGTGCTTTAAAATTTTTAAAAGTTTCACACACACATTATTTCATATAATCCCATAAAAACCCTTTTTCTCTCTATATTGCCCCTCCCCCCTTCCTTCTCCCCACTGAAAATGTTCTCTAGATCTGTGAGTCTTGTAGCTTGCCTTTTCATTTTCTGAACAGTGTCTTTCACAAAGCAGAAGTTTTTAACTTTAATGAGGTCCAAGTTATCAATTTTTTTTCTTTCATGGATTGTACTTTTGGGGTTGTTTCCAAAAAGTCATCACCAAACCCAAAATCACCTAGATTTCTCCTAGGTTCCCTTCCTGATATTTTATAGGTTTGCATTTTACATTTAATTATTTAATGGATTTATGATCTATTTTGAGGTAACTTTAGTGGAAGGTGTAAGGGCAGTAACTAGATTCATGTTTCTGCATGTGGATGTCCAGTTGTTCCCACACCAGTTACTAAAAGAATATTCACTTTTTATTGAATTGACTTTTCCCTGTTGTCCAAGATCAGTTGATTAAATTTGTTTGAATCTATTTCTGTGATTTCCGTTCTGTTCCACTGACCGATTTGTCTATTCTTTTGCCAGTACTACACCATCTTTATTACCGTATCTGTATAGAAAGTTTTGTAGTGTAGTAGTTTTAGGCCTCTGACTTTGTTCTTCTTCAATAATGTGTTGGCTATTTGGGGTCTTTTGCATTTACATATAAACTTTAGAATTAATTTGTCAACATCCATAAAATAACTTGTTGAGATTTTGGTTGTGATTGCATTGAACCTATAGAAAAAATTGGAAACTACTGACATCTTGACAATATTGAGGATTCCTATCCATGGTCAAGTCCCTTTATGGAGATCTTTGCTTTCTTTCATCAGAGTTTTACAGTTTTCTTCTTATGGGTCTTGTACATATTTTATTAGATTTGTATATAAGTATTTCAAATTTGGGGTGTTAATATAAATGCTATTGTGTTCTTAATTTCAAATTCCAATTGTTTATTGTTGGTATATGAGAAATTGAATTTTTCATTAATTCATGAAACCTTGCTATAATCACTTTTTCTTTCTAGGAGATTTTTGTTGTTAATTCTTAAGGATTTTCTACATAAACAATTATCTGAAAAGATAATTTTATTTCTTCTTTGCCAGTTTTCACATATTTTCTTGTTGTGCCTTGTCTAATTGCATTAACTAAGAGTTCCAGTACAAAGTTGAATAGCAGTAGTTTGAGTGGACATCCTTGTGTTGTGCTTGGTCTTAACAAGAAAGCATTGAGTTTCTCACCATTAAGTATGACGTCAGCTATAGCATTTTGGGTAGATGTTCTTTATCAAGTAGAAGAAATTCTCTATTCCTAGTTTACTTAGAATTTTTATCATAAATGGGTTTTGAATTTTGTTGCATGCTTTCCCTGCATCTACTGATATGGTCATATGATTTTTCTTACTTAGTCTGTTGGGATAATTTTTTAATGTTAAACCAGCCTTGCATGCTTGTGATAAATCCCATTTGGTTATGGTATATGATTGTTTTTAAAAAATATTGGATTCAATATGCTAATATTTTGTTGAGGATTTTTTTTGCAAAACATACAATATATTGGAATTGTATCATTTGCTGCTAATTCAAACTTATGGGGGAGAAAAGTTTTATATTTAGAGTTTTAAATGTTGGAGGAGATTTATAGTATTTAAGTGTTCTTTAATCGTATGCTCAAACAAAATTGTTTGAGGACTCCATGTCTATGTTCCATTGCAACTGGATAAGTGCCCATAAATCCTTCCTGTATAGAATTATGGACACTTGCTTCTGAGAAAAAATGCCTTTGCTTAGAATTTGCTGATGACTTCTGGATGATTGCATATTGTCTATGGGAGCCAAATGAAATCAGCAGATTTTCTTTGCATAAAGTGTGGAGGAAGTTAAACTTCAAACTTGGATAGAATAGAAGGGCTTTCAAATTAAGTGTAAACAGTAACATTAGATTATATGAGGTGAAGAAACATATATGAAAACAGTAATAATGTACGCCTGTCTTTTTTCTTCATTTCATGAAGTTTTCCTTTTCTTTCAGTAAAGGTTGAAAGTATACTTTCTCATTCCTTCCATAATTGACATTGTCATATGGAGATAATCTTGCTGAAACAATGATATTCTACAATCTTTTCTTGAATCCAAAGGAAATAAAAGTTGCCATTCTTTTGTATTTTTTCTAATAGGACTGTTAGAATTCCCAGTTATGAACTGTATTCATTCTTCTATAGCTGGAAGGGTTGGGAAGTGTTTTCAAATGAAAATTTTACAGATTATTAGGTTTGTTACTTAAAGTAACAAATATAACATTATATTAGTTTCAGATGTACAACATAATTATTCCATATTTGTTTATATTGGAAAACAATTACCACAATAAGTCTAGTTAACATGTATCACCACACATAGTTACACATGTTTTTTTCTTGTGATGAGAAATTTTAAGATTTACACATTGCTATATTTAAAATAGATAACCAACAAGGACCTACTGTATAGCACTGGGAACACTCCTCAATATTCTATAATAACCTAAATGGAAAAAAACCTTGAAAAATAATAGATACAGGTATATGTATAACTGAACCACTTTGCTGTACACGTGAAACTAACACAACATTGTTAATCAACTATGCTCCAATATAAAGTAAAAATGAAAAAAAGTTTACTTTCTTAGCAACTTTTAAATACATAATATAGTGTTATTCACCATGTTGTATATTGCAGCCCCAGGACTTATCTATTTTATAACTAGAAGTTTGTACCTTTTGACCCCCTTCACCCATTTCACTCACTTTCCACCCCCTACCTCCAAAGATCATCAGTCTGTTATCTGTATTTATGAGTTAGTTTTTGTTTCTGTTATTGTATTTAGATTCCAAATCATATGACATTTGTCCTTCCCTGTATGTCTCATTTCACATAGCATAATGTCCTTCAGGTCCATCCATGTTGTCTCAGATGGCAAGATTTCCATATTTGTTATGGCTGAATAACAATCCATTGTATAATATATACACCACATTTTCTTCATTCATTCATCGGTGGAGAATATGAGAGGTATTTGTCGGTTGTTCTTCTTTTTTTGTAACATCTATGTCTGGTTTTGGTATCAGGGTAATGCTGGCCTCATAGAATAAGTTATAGCAGATGTATATATCTTTAAAAGAAAAAAATGGGGGTTTTATCTGGAAACTCAGTTATTATTCTAAGCTAAATATTCTCATAATTTAAAATATAATGACATATCCTTGAACTTAGGTAATAGACTGAGTCTTTCTTAAATGTACTTATTTATTATAAATGCTTTATAAAATTACTTCTATTATGCTTTTTAAAACATATATTGAATTAAAATTATATTCCTGTATGAGAAATTTCAAGCAAAAATTAGTGTGCTCAACCATTGTTAATTTCTTAATCAAGACATGAATCAGCATATTCATTAATTCCCTATTATAAAATTATCTATAACAATTGATTTCCCAGTTATAATTATGAGACATTACTTCAAAGGGATTAATAAGTTTTGAATTATTATAAATTTAACTAAATTCTTTTGATTTATCTCCTTTTTTACCCTTTTTAGGTGTCGTTTAAAACACTAAGTTTTGGAATAATTTGTTATATAGGTGTGATGAATTGGGAGATTGGGATTAACATATATACACTAATATGTGTAAAATGGATAACTAATAAGAACCTGCTGTATAAAAAAATAAATAAAATAAAATTAAAAAAAAATAAGCCAAAAAAAAGGAATAGATAAATAATACATTCCCTATGGCTATCTAACTCAGGAAATTATACTTGTCTCAGGTATCCTATTGATCTGGTTTGGATATATTTTGTGATTAGATGTTGAAAATGGAAATACATATACTTTTCTCTTGGTCACGAGGAATTGAAGGCACACCACTACCCTTTCTCCATTTTAAAGAAATAGCTTGGAAACATTTTTCACCAACAAAAATGTCTAAAATAATTTACCTATCATGAATTGTGCAACAATTACAATAAACTTAAAAAGTACCTAATTTGGGGCTAATGCAAAGTTGTGTGTTCATCTTCTTCTGTAAACATTCTTCAAATACTATTGACTCATTTTATTAAGATATTAATATTTTATTATTAACCCATTGTTGTAAATAAATGTAGTTGTAGTTCCTCTCTTAGTTTTGATTCCTTTTAACTTAAAATACATTTTATGATGGTCAGAACGTGATTTTTTTTTGTATTTTATTTATTTTTTTATACAGCAGGTTCTTATTGGTTATCCATTTTATACATATTAGTGTATATATGTAAATCCCAATCTCCCAATTCATCCCACCACCACACTCCCCCACCACTTTCCCCTCTTGGTGTCCATACGTTTGTTCTCTACATCTGTCTTTATTTCTGCCCTGCAAACCAGATCATCTGTACCATTTTTCTAGATTCCACATATATGTTAATATACAAAATTTGTTTTTCTCTTTCTGACTTACTTTACTCTGTATGACAGTCTCTAGATCCATCCACGTCTCTACAAATGACCCAATTTCGTTCCATTTTATTGCTGAGTAATATTCCATTGTATATATGTACCACATAATCTTTATCCATTCGTCTGTCGATGGGCATTTAGGTTGCTTCCATGACCTGGCTATTGTAAATAGTGCTGCAATGAACATTAGGATGCATGTGTGGGTTTGAATTATGGTTTTCTCTGGGTATATGCTCAGCAGTGAGATTGCTGGGTCATATGATAATTCTATTTTTAGTTTTTTAAGGACCCACTATACTGTTCTCCATAGTGGCTGTATCAATTTACATTCCCACCAACAGTGCAAGAGAGTTCCCTTTTCTCCACACCCTCTGCAGCATTTGTTGTTTGTAGATTTTCTCAGGATGTCCATTCTAACTGGTGTGAGGTGATACCTCATTGTAGTTTTGATTTTCATTTCTCTAATAAGTAGTGATATTGAGCAGCTTTTCATGTACTTCATGGCCATCTGTATGTCTTCTTTGGAGAAATGTCTATTTAGGACTTCTGCCCATTTTTTGATTGGGTTGTTTGTTTTTTTTAATACTGAGCTGCATGAGCTGTTTATATATTTTGGAGATTAATCCTTTGTCCATTGATTCATTTGCAAATATTTTCTCCCATTCTGAGGGTTGTCTTTTTGTCTTCTTTGTAGTTTCCTTTGTTTTGCAATAGCTTTTAAGTTTCATTAGATCCCATTTGTTTATTTTTGTTTTTATTTCCATTACTCTAAGAGGTGGATCAAAAAAGATCTTGCTGTGATTTATGTCACAGAGTGTTCTTCCTATGTTTTCCTCTAAAAGTTTTATAGTGTCTGGTCTTACATTTAGGTCTCTAATCCATTTTGAGTTTATTTTTGTGTATAGTGATAGGGAGTGCTTTAATTTCATTCTTTTATATGTAGCTGGCCGGATTTCCCAGCACCACTTATTGAAGAGACTGTGTTTTCTCCATTGTATATCCTAGCCTCCTTTGTCATAGATTAATTGACCATATGTGCATGGATTTACCTCTGGGCTTTCTATCCTGTTCCATGGATCTATATTTCAGTTTTTGTGCCAGTACCATACTGTCTTGATTACTGTAGCTTTGTCGTATAGTCTGAAGTCAAGGAGCCTGATTCCTCCAGCTTTTTCTTTCTCAAGATTGCTTTGGCTATTTGGGGTCTTTTGTGTTTCCATACAAATTGTGAAATTTATTGTTCTAGTTCTGTGAATAATGCCATTGGTAGTTTGATAGGGATTGCATTGAATCTGTAGATTGCTCTGGGTAGTATAGTCATTTTCACAATGTTGATTCTTTCAGTCCAAGAACATGGTGTATCTCTCCATGTGTTTTTATCGTCTTTCATTTCTTTCACCAGTGTCATAGTTTTCTGCATACAGGTCTTTTGTCTCCCTATGTAGGTTTATTCCTAGATATTATATTCTTTTTGTTGCAATGGTAAGTGGAAGTGTTTCCTTAATTTCTCCTTCAGGTTTTTCATCATTAGTGTATAAGAATGTAAGAGATTTCTGTGCATTAATTTTGTATCCTGAAACTTTACCAAATTCATTGATTAGCTCTAGTAGTTTTCTGGTGGCATCTCTAGGATCTTTTATGTATAGTATCATGTTATCTGCAAACAGTGACAGCTTTACTTCTTCTCAACATAATAAAGGCCATATATGAAAAACCCACAGCAAACATCATTCTCAATGGTGAAAAACTGAAAGCATTTCCTCTAAGATCAGGAACAAGACAAGGATGTCCACTCTCGCCAATATTATTCAACATAGTTTTGGAAGTCCTAGCCATGGCAATCAGAGAAGAAAAATAAATAAAAGGAATACAAACTGGAAAAGAAGAAAATGTGATTTTTAAATATGTTAATTCCTCCACTAATTTGATGTTTAGGAAGTGTTTCCTTAAATGCAAAATTATCCAACTAACGTCTTGTACATATTTTTGCACTGAAATAAGTGGAAGGTAAGTAATGTATTAATCTTATAATTGGGGTCAGCATATAGTTTCCATAACTTGAAATTCATATGAATACCCAGAGCTCACACCAAAAACAACAGAATAATGCCTTGTTCTATGAAAATCAGAGAAGTTAGTGGAGAAATAATTAAGAATTGCTAAGTCATTTGACATCAGATTTTGGTGTTTGGACTAAATTCCAAATAGCAGCTAACCATAGCAACAGATGATTGTGAGACTGTTTGTAAGGTTTTGGGGGTGGTTACAGTCAGTGTACAGAGGTAAATAATGTAATTTCATATATGATCTACTCTGCCAGGGCGTGGTGGGTTCATTGAACAGATAATATCAATATAGATACATATAATTTACAAAATAAGGTTAATTAAATATTAGCTTTCTTAAAAATCACAATTGATGGGCTTCCCTGGTGGCGCAGTGGTTTGGTGGTCCACCTGCCTATGCAGGGGACGCGGGTTCATGCCCCGGTCTGGGAGGATCCCAGGTGCCGCGGAGCGGCTGGGCCCCTGAGCCGTGGTCGCTGGGCCTTTGCATCCGGAGCCTGTGCTCCGCAGCAGGAGGTGCAGCAGCGGTGGGAGGCCCGCGTACCGCAAAAAAAAAAAAAAAGAAAATCACAACTGATAGCTCTTAACCCCCCCCACCCCCAAATATTTTAATTAGAGGTAATTCCACTTAAGTCACATTCAGGAGACTTTCACAGTCCTAGAGTTCACTGCCCACTTCTCGTGATTTCCGCATATTAATATTTGGATCCAGGACTGTGGCCCTGTAAAATGCAGACAAAGCAAAACATTCACAGGCTGGTGTGGTAGGAATAATTCTAAAGATATGTCCCTAAGATAATAGTCCTTTTATTATTCCATCTAACACTAATCCATGTACTACCATAAAGGAATTTGCAAGTGTAATTAAGGCTACGAATAAACTGATCTTAAGAGGGAGGGATCATTCTAGATTATGCAGGTGGGCCCAATGTAATTACGAGTCTTTAAAGCGGAAGAGAAAACAGAAGAGTCATTCAGGTATATGTAATAGAAGAAGAGGTCAGAGAGATTATAAACATGAGAAGGATCCAACACACTGCTCCTGGCTCTGTGCTGTAGGATCCTGTATGAAAGGACCTGAGAAAGAACCCTCTAGGTGGTAAGGTGGCCACCCACTGACAGCCAGCAAGGAAAGGCACATCTCAGCCCTAGTCCCAAAAGCAACTGTATTTTGCTGACAACCTGAGCGAATTTAAGATTGAATTCTTCTCAGAATTGGCTAATAATAGCTCAGCTAGGTGACACCTTGGTTTTGGCACTGTGAAACTTAAATCATAATAACCAGCTGAGTCAACCTAGCCTTTTGAACTACAGACTTGTGAGAATATATTTGTGTTATTCGAATCCACTAAATGTGTGGTAATTTTTTAAGGCTGCAATGGAATACTAATATAACTGGTGATTTGATGGTCACGAGGCACATGAACCTCTGAACCCAAACTCCAATCGTCTGATTCAGTTTTATAGTTCCTGCCAAACTGAGTCTGTTACTCAAAATTATCTCCACCTATAAAGTCTTTTTTTTAAATTTGTGCAGGGGATAAAACACACAGTCTAGTGATATCAAGTGAGAAGAGGGTGATGTGATAGACTCTTTATGGGTCTTCATGAGGCAAAGAACTCTGAGATTGAAAGCTGGATGTTATTTGGTATCAGAAGCAAGTCATGGAGGTTGGAGATAAGATTACATAAGAACAGACAATATTTGAGTAAACAATACCTTCTTCCTTTTTAACTTTGCTGAAGCTCTACCCCCTAAGAGGATAGGGAACAATCTTTTGTACTGTACTCAAAACAACAATTCATAGGACACTTATTTTAGAGCACCACGATGCATTACAAATACCTTTGAAAGCTTTTTATTTGATAATCATATATTAGGCACCAATAAAAACCAGATTCTAGATGTATTAGCTTCTATTTTGTTTGAATTTTTTTAACGAAGCCTATCTTTCAAGTAACTTAGAGAAGATGACACAGAATGCAAGAATACACAGACACACACATGCTTGTGTTTACCCATTTGTAAATATTAGTTTTATATAAACTAGCAATATATTCTTCCTAAAATAGAATATCATTAAATTAGAAAAGAGACATTTATAATATAGAAAAAACAAAACAAAACAAAAAACCACCTTCTAGCATTTTCATTGATTCTTTTCAAGTGGTTGGTTGATGACTGGTTTAGTTTATGTCAGAAACAAAAGCCTTAGAGAAACACTGATTATTCAAATTTTCAAAAGAAAAGAATAAAACCTCCATTATAATTTTAAGTGAGTGTCACAAAAATTGCTAAAAAAATTAATCGTAAGTAAGATTAAACACACTAGCCTCAGAAAATGAAACTTTGTAGCTCTTTCCTTCTTGAGGATCCAAGTTACAAGTAGTTCTTCAGGTTATTGTGAGAAACCTCTATGCTCTAAAATTTCTAAAGGTAACACACAAGCATGATTTGCAAATTTTAATTTAGTTTTCAATGTGTCTCAATTAAAATGTCCTTATTTAAAAAAATGTTTTATATGTGTGCTTCAAATGTTACTATTTATAAACTGTATTTCAAATGTTATATACATATGCATCTTATTGCCACTGGAAATTTATTCAGTCACCTTAAGGAGATGCAATGGTGGCTGAGATGTGTTTTTTTTAAGTTCAAGATTTTGTCTTTAACTGTGTACTACTAACAAAAATCAAATATTGTATTAAATGACACTTTCCAAATACTGTGCACCACACTATTATGAAAAAGTACAGAAATGAACAAACATATCAACTACCTCAGAAGAAGTGAAATATAAGATAAAATGGTATTGTTTGATATATTTGAGAATACTAAAATCACACAAAACAGGGATAAAAGTTTCAATAGACATGCTAAATGGAGTGGTCATAACTAAAGGATTACGTAGGTAGTCCTTGAGCCTAAAACAAAGATAGAAAAAGTAAGTAAAGAGGCACAGAAAATAATCACTTCATATCCAATACCTGACTCACAGAATCTCAAGCAACAGACAACACAAACAACAATATATATGATACTTTACCAGAGCTAAAAATTCAATTCATATTTTTTAAGAAAAGATTTTTCCAAAATTAAAAAGGTTATAAAAGGAAGGTCGCATGCACATTTTTCAGTAGCATCAGAGGTTGCTAGAAAACCATTGGAATACCTTCAAAGTTCTGAATAGAATGATTTTTGAAATTGAATAATCAGTAAAAGTATTAAGTAAGCATAAGGCTTAAAAAGTATAAATGCGTACATAAGCATAAAGGAAAGGTTTCTTGAAATAAAGAGCATTTTCTCCTTAGAAATGATCTGTTCTAAATAAAATGCCACCAAATAACACCTTTTTCAATCACATAAAGCTTTTTAAAATGTACTTTGATTAAATAAGTTGGCTATTTGATGAAGGTTAAAGCTAAGGAGGAGCGAAGAAAACTGGATGAATCTCCTCTCTAACCTGAATGGTGGTACAGATGAGAGTAACGTCAGTAGATGTGCTCAGTATCTTGATTGTGATAATGGTTTCAGGAGTGTAACAAAATTTCAAAACTCTTCGAATTGTACAATATAAATATGTGTCATTTAATATTTGTCTATTCCTCCATAAAAGTTTTAAAATGTAAACATTGTAAATATAATATTTCAATAAATATTAATTTTCAATTTTTATCCAGTATATTAAAATTGCCTTTCAAACTTTTCTATAGATACACTGATCATTTTGATAAAGCCATATGGAATATAAACTAAAAGTAAAAATCTAATCTTTCCCCTTTGCAAATAACAGCTAAATACCATCGTTACATTTAAAATGTTATCAAATTGCCAATATGTTAGGGTTTTTCTGTAGAGTGAATGAAGCACAAATTCTGGAGCCAAACAGGCATGGTTTCAACATTTGGCTTTAACCATACTCCTTCTGAGGACCTGAACAAGTGATTTTTTTCAAAATTCTCATTTTTTTAATGTAAAAAGGCAAAATACCTATTAAAAATACTTTGAGAAACTAGCTATCAAAGGGTTTGTCATTGTTGCCAAATAATATTTTCCTTTTCTTCCACGCTTTCTTTTTTCCATTATCTCTTACTTTTTTAGCATCTTCTTTTTTCTTATTCTCCATCAAGTATCTAACATTTATGAATACTGATTTAATTTAATTTCCTCAGAAGAGTCTCAGTATATCTGCCTCTCTTCTGTTTTCTAAGCAAGGTACATGCACATCTTTGGAAAACATCATATAAAACATTGATTAATAAGGCCCTTAGACTTTAAAATGTCATTAAAAAAAAAAAGATAAGTGATGAGAGTGATCCATTTTTAGTTTGCAATGTATGGAAAGCATTTTAGTTTATTCAATAGTAATCAACAGCCTCTGCACTGTTATTTACTGATTGCTATTACATCTTCCTAAGGGGCCTGAGTAGAGATTAAGTGTTTCACAGAAAAGTTACACAGTCTGAGTCTGAAGGCATTTCATAATGAAGGTAAAATTAGAGAGGCAGTATTTTGACATCTGTAGGAATCACATTTTGCAAATATAGCTTAACATTCTGGTATTTTTTTTCCCTTCAAATTCAGATATGCTTCAAACCTCTGTAGATATTATAGGAGTAAAGCTGTCAGCGTGGTTAGTTTTCTCAGAATAAACCCAAATCTCCCTCTCGAGTTCCTGACAGATATGTTTTCCATTTAGCAGTGGACTGAAATAGGTAAAAACCACAACACCTATTCCCATTAATATGAATGTTATCAGATGACTTGGGTTCACATCCTTCTAAAGCAAAGATAAAGAGGAGACAAGGAATACTCTCAGGAACAAATTCAAACTGAATAAAAACTCTTTTTTCTTTGAGCCCTGACAACATTTTTTTAGAATAATGCAAATGAATACGATTTCGAAAACAAATGGAAGACTGGGGCAGGAAATATACCACATGAACCTGGAACAACTCGTAGTTCCAGAAATTAAAACATACTCAAAATGAAAAACAAACAGACAAGCAGTCTTAATGGGGGTATGTCAAAAGGTTTGATTTTTAGTTAACAATGATCTATCAATATTGCTTCACTAATTAATGAACTAAATAAATGAACCATAGTAATGCAAGATTTTAATAATTATGGAACTGGATGAAGGGTGTTTGGGAAGGAATTCTTTTACATTTGCAGTTTTTCTGTAAATCTAAACTATTCTAAAGTTTAAAAATTAATTACCAAAAAAGAATCAAATTTATTTAATCATAAGGATTTTTAAAAAATAATATGTTTGCATCACATTTATCATTAAGTAAACTATTAGTCAATACACTTTTAGGTTCTTTATTTAGGAAACAGGGATCTACATAGACAACCTCTGAAGAATTGAAAAAATGCATCTTAGTAATTTTCAAGTATTCATTTTCAAGTTCATTTTCAGTAACATTATAACTGTTTTGTAAGGGAAAATTTCAAGACTGAATTTATGTTTATTACTATAAGTACTCTTTTTTGGTCCATTTTTCTATGTAAGAAAAGTACTCTGACAACAGAAACATTCTTATACTTTATGAGTCAAAAATATCTGTCACAGAAATTAAGTAATAATATTTTTTTTCTCTGAAGCTTATGGGGCTTAAAATATTCTCATTCATAGGGATTTCATTCCTTGTGGCAAATTGAACAATGTGTATGTATAAAAATGTAGTTGATGGGACTATGCCACAAATTCAGTTAGTATAAGGAAAGTCTCATTTTCTATAGTTACGGCCCTTAGTTTGAGTGAGCTATAGGATTTTCATTATTCAGAAATGATATTGGAATAAAATACAAGATTTTGCAAAGTATGATCCATGGTACATAAATCTACTAAAATATTACGTATTATGTTCCTCTTTTGAATATCAGATCCACAAATTATTATATGAACAGCTCTGAGGAGCTTTACAGTAACAAAATTTGTTTAGCATTGTTTAATCCAATATTTCTCAAAGTTATTTAACTATGGAATGCTTTTTCACTCAATAGTGATTAACCTTGTACAAATACTGTATTCCATGGAACATGATCTTAGAAATGCTGGCTTGTTAGAAAACACTGAGTATAAAATGCTTCCTGTATTTAATTGTGGTAATCTTGACATTATCAATTGCAATCTTTGTGTCATAATTTTCACTATGAGTGAAAATTATTGAGTAAAAACAAAACAAGTAGCAAAGAAACCAGAAATTGTAAACAAAACATATCATTGGTCATTCTAAACTCAGGGAATTGGTGAGACTATTTTGAATATAATATACTAATGCAAAATGATTAAAAGTCACTAGAATTTTTCCAGTAACTCTCGTTGACTATAAAAGTAAAAGTACACAGAATCCAAGGGGGAAACACATCAAAATTGTTATAAAATTATTTATCTATCTATCTAGTCATCTATCATTTATCTACATAAACATGTATGTATATATATGTGTGTATGTATGTATACTTCATATTTATCTATATCTATAACGATATAGATATTTAACATTATCCCTGTCTCTATAAATATTTGAGGATTTAGACTATTATAATAAATCAGAGCAACAAGCCTGAGATTGTGTTAAAAAGGGTCTATGGATACTGATTTTTGTTATAGTTTTTCCATTTTCACATTCTTAAGGTCTCATTAGTCAATTAAAGATTTTGCTAATTTTGATGATTAGAATTAGAATTAAAGATTTAGAATTAAAGAATGGAGAATAAAAGATTTTGCTAATTTTGATGATCCTAGACAAAAGAGTTTGGAAAACAAGCTGGAGGAAACTAAAGTACTAGATGAAAATTTTGAAATCATCAAATGTATCCTTTATTTATAAAAAAGTTAAAATTGTGAGCTCTGTCCAATTTTATAGAAATAAAGATATCCTGAGTCTTTTGGTTCTGAATGTATGGTGTTCTTTATGGACATCACACTGAATTAAACCCTTGGTGTATAGAGTAAATTGCTGTTGACTTTAGAAAGAAAATATTTCTTTATGGTCAAGGTAGATTTTCATAGCTAACAGGAAAAATTTTATACTATGAAATGGAAATTACAATAAAACCTGGGTGTGAATACTGTCTTTGTTGTTCAATGACTACATGTCTTACATTAAGTAACTTGATCCATCTAAACCTCCTTAACATTATAATCACATTTAAAATCACATTTAAAATGAGTCATACTAGATTAACCTCTTAGAGTATGGCTGTGAAGGTGAAAATAGATACAATTTAAGAAGCACTTAGCTTAGCACAATGTTTAGTACAAAATGAATTCTAAATAGATACCATTTCTAAAATTAATTGTTAGGAAAAGAGTGAAAATTCCATTTCAATTTAATTCCCATAAAAGTTTTGAAGGATAATTATGAAAACTGGTTTAGAGATCATTTTGTACATTAGTTCACTGAAAATTATAAATATTACCTGTGATCATTAATTTTATGTGTCAATTTGACTAGGCCATGAGTTGTTCTGATATTTGGCTAAATATTATATCTGGGTGTGTTTCTGAAGGCGTTTCCCAATGAGATTTACAATTCAGTCGTGAAGTCAGTAAAGCAGATTATCCTCCCCTGTGTGAGTGGGCAGCATTCAATCATTCGTGGGCCTGAATAGAACACAATGTGGAGGAAGGGAGAGTTCAACTCTTCTTCCGCCTGATTGTTAAGCTGGGACATCAGTCTTCTCCTGCCCTAATACTGGGTTTAAGCCATCAGCCTCTCTGGTTCTCAGGCTTTCAGACTGAATCTCACCACTGATCTTCTTCTGTTTCCTGCTTGTAGATATCAGATTGCGGGATTCTCAGCCTCCATAAGCACTTGAGCCAACTCTTTATAATAATCTCTTTCTCTGAATATATTCTATTGGTTCTGTTTTTCTGGATAACCCTGACTAATACAGATTTTCGCACCAAGAGGTGTTAAGAGGAGTTCTAAAGGAACAGAATGTTAAGGATGACTTTTTCAAATCGGTTCCAGGGGTTCTGGAATTGACTCTCTAATCTGATTAGATTTACAGATGGTCATGACACTATTTCTAGTAGTAAAGAGAGCACTGATAGCCCATGCCATGATCTAGCAAAATATCTTCCCTAGATCTCCTAATCAACAACTTAAAAGAAGAAAGGAGCTGGATGAGTATGTATATAGTACTTTTAAATATTTTTGGAAAACTAACGAATATAGTGGGGTTGGCTCTTGCTCCTAATATCACTGGACGAAGTGGTATTAAAAAAAGATGATCTCAGAGATTTAAATGTTCAGGTCAAGCACCACATAAATAACCTAAGAGCTTCCATGAGTGCCTTGAAGAAGACCTTTATCTCCTATAGTTGCAGGGCTAAAACTGCTGAAAATCAAATGCAGTATCCGACCCTGAGAATGGCTAAATTACAATGCAAGGTGAAATTCTAGCTTCACAGGATGTCTACTGTTAAAGTGAGGACTTTGATTGGGAAAGAATGGGATCTTATAATTTGGGATGGTGACTTGTGGAGAAACCCTTATGAGACCAGACACATCGAGCTCCTAAATTCTAATGAGTTTTCGTTGTCAGTGCAAGTGGCACTCTCAGTGGAAGAGACCTCCCCAGCCCCATCAGCCACAGTTTCCTCACCCCGAGTTGTATCAACCTCTCTACACTCCCTGCGCTGCTTCAGAAAGTGCAGTGGCCTCCCCTGAGGCAGTTACCATGGGAAGGCTATGTAGATGCTTCTCAGGACCCACCACCATTACCCCACTTTGTTTTTAGACCAATAACTAGACCCAAGTCCCAGCAGGCCCCTAAAGGGGAGGTGCAAAGTGTGACTCACGAGAAGTAGCACCACTGTCTAAAATAACTACTGAATTTTCTTATATAGAGGTATGGAAATCCAGGGAACATAAGTGGGAATGGATACTAATGGTATGGAATAATGCTGGAAGGAACATAACGTTGGATCGGTCTGTATTTACTGATATGGGCTCCCTTAGCAGAAATTTTGCATTTAAAGTTGCAGCTCTGGGAGTTAGAAGACCTCTAACAATTTTGGGATTGGTTGGCTGAAACATGGACAAAAGTCAGCCCACAGTGAGCAAACTGGAACTTCCAGACATGCCTTGCTTTAATGTAGAAAAGGCTTAGGGGATTGGAATGTTAGAGTGGATTTGTCATTTAAGACCTACTCAGCCACACTGGGTGTGTCCAGAAAACATGTACTATGAGAAATAATAGTATAAAGACAGCAAAAGCCAGCATCCTTGACAGATCTCTGTGATCACACTTCTCTGCAACTCAGACCTCACAGTGACATCTGCAGTCACTGAATTGGGAAATCTAAATGCAGTGGGAGTAACTGGATCCCTAGGAGGCAGGGGCCAAGCAGTGGCATTCAACTGCCAAAGGCAAGGTGGGTGTGGTTTGCCATAATGGAAAAATAGTCGGCTCTCACAGACTTATGGCATTTAGTAGTTGATAACAGTGTCTCAGGAAGTGAAATAGATAGAAAGTCTACTCCTTTATTACTTGATCTATATAAGCAAAATTTTCTAAGTCAAGTGAATAAAACCCTAATCTGAATCATAAAAATAGAGAGTCAAAGCCCGTTGGTCAATTCCCAGATTTGAGCCAGTTGACAGATCCAGAACCGCTTAAATGAAGGGGAAGCTGGGTCCCCTTGAGGAAAGACCTCTGTAAACGTAGTTTATATTGTTACTCATTTTCATATCCTTCACCAAGGGGACTGACATCCTTTTGCCAGGGTAACCTTGATTTGGGGAAAAGAAAATGATCAGAACTTTCAGGAACTACTGAACACTGGCTTTGAACTGACATTAATTCCAAGGACCCAACACATCACTGTGGTGTATCGATCAATGTAGGGGCTTAAGAAGATGATCAATGGAGTTTTAGCTCAAGTCCATCTCACAGTGGGCCCAGGGATTCCCAAGACCTATCCTGTGTTTTTTTTTCCCCTAGTTCCAGAATGCATGCTTGAATAGACATACTCTGAATGGGCAAAAATGTGAGGATATTTGTGTCCCATATGAATGCTCACCTAAGGTTTACCTCAGCAGAATAGGCATTAATAATCAAGCAGATAAGATGACCTCTTCTGTGGATACCAGTCACCCACTTTCCCCAGCCTCCTCTGTCACTGTCCAACAGGCTCAAGAACAAAGTGTCCATGGTGGCAGGAAAGGAGGTTATGCATGGATGAAGCAACATGGACTTCCATTCATCAAGGATGACCTAGCTAAAGCCACTGCTAAGTGCCTAATCTTCCAGGAACAGAGACCAACACCGGCCTTCCATTCCCCTGGTGGCAAGTTCCATCAAGGAAGGAGCAGTATTTTGTTCTTATAGGAATAGACAATTACTCTGGAAATGGATTTGCCTTCCCATGTACACACGCTCCTACCAAAATTATCATCAGTGGCCTTACAGGATGCCTTATCCACTGTCATAGTGTTCCACACAGCACTGCTTCTGATGAAGGAACTTATTTCACAGCAGAAGAAGTGCAAGAAGGGACCCATGTTCATGAAATTCACTGGTATTACCATGTTCTATATCATGCTAAGTAGCTGGCTTGACAGAACAATGGAATGGCCTTTTGAAGACAGTTAACAGTAACAGTTAGATGGCAATACCTTGTAAGGCTGGGACAAGGCTATCTAGGAGGCTGTATATGCTATGAATCAGTGAGTCTATATATTCTATTTCTCCTACAGGCAGAATTCACGGGTCCAGGATTCAAGGGGTGGAAGTGGAGGTGGCACCACTCAATATTATCTCTAGTGACCCCATAGCAAATTTTTTTCTTCTTGTTCCCCTGACTTTATGCTTTGCTGGCCAAGAGGTTTTATTCCAGAGGGAAAAATTCTTCCACCAGATGACAAGGCAATGATTCCACTGAACTGGAATTTAAGACTACCACTTGGTCACTTTGGCTTCCTCATGCCACTGAATCAACAGGCAAAGAAGGGAGTTACTGTGCTGGTTGGGGTGACTGGTGCTGACTACCAAGAGGAAATTGGACTACTACTGCACATTGGAGGTCAGGAAGTATATGTCTGGGATACAGGATATCCCTAAGAGTGTTTCTTATTATTATGACGTCTTTTGCTTAAGGTAAATGGAAAACTACATAGACCCAATCCAGACAGACTGCTAATGGCTCATACTTTTCAGGAATGATCAGGTTTGGGTAACTCCATAAAATTAACCACAACCAACTGAAGTCCTTGCTGAGGGCAAAGCAAATACAGAGTGGGCAGTGGAAGAAAGTAGTTATAAATACCAGCTGTGACCATGTGACCAGTTATAAAAACAAGAACTGTAATTATGAATTTTTCCTCCTTAGTTTGTTATGAATACATTTGTGTGATATGATGTGTGTGTGTGTGTGTGTGTGTGTGTGTGTAATGAAAATATCTTTGTTTTCTTTCCCTTCATATTCCCTTACCATATAACATAAGAGGTATTGACTTTATATCAAATTATTTAATATTTTTTAATTTTACATCATAGTATTTAAGTTATGGGATCAAGGAAAAGAGTGAACCTCACTCAAGGGCTTTACCTTTTCTTCTGGGGAAAGGATTAGTGCATTTTCAGTTGTACTTAGGAGAGTTATACCATGTTAGACAGAATTATAACCTTGTTATTGCCTTCATTTAGAAATTAAGTATGGTTTAAGAAGATGTGTGTGGGTGCCAAGTTGATAAGAAGTAGACTTGTGATTGTTAATTTTATGTATCAACTTGAGCACGTTACATACAGAATACAGAGATATCTGGCTAAACATTATTTCTGGTTTTGTCTGTGAAGTGTTTCTGGATAAGATTTGAATTTGAACTGGTGAACTCAGTAAAGAAGATTACCTTTACTAATGTGGGTAGGCACCATCCAGTCCACTGAGGGCCTGAATGGAACAAAATGTGGAGGAGGAAGGGAGACTTTGCCCTTTCTTCTTCCTGACTGGTCAAACTAGGATGTCAGTCTTCTCCTGCCTTCAGAAGGGGGTTTACCTGATTGGCTGCCCTGGTTCTCAGGCCTTTGGAGATATATATATATATATATATATATATATATAGAGAGAGAGAGAGAGAGAGAGAGAGAGAGAGAGAGAGCCTATTGATTCTGTTTTTCTGGAGAACCCTGATTAATACATTAACTGAGGTAAAAGATTCAGTGATTTTCTATGACCCTTTCCAGAGCGCTTGATTCAGAGTAGATGGAGTGGAGACCAGGAATATGCATTTTAAATAAGTGCCCCAAATGATTTTTATAATCATTTTATCCCAGTTCAGAACTAAAAATAAAAACAGGTGGGTAAAACTATAAGGTTCAGTTATCAGAAAGTTCTGGGTGAAATTCTTCTTACTAGATATTTGAATATGTACATGGCACTAAATCTCTTTGTCCATAACATGGGGGAAATTATGCCTATTTCATAGGATTATTATAACAATTGAATGAGAAAAAAATGTACACTGAGGACATAATATAAAATATTTGTGATATGATTTCTGGGTAACACAGAAACCTCTTTCTCTGTATGTATCTTTATCATCTATCTATCTAAGTTTTCTAACCATAAACCTCCTAATGTTGATATGACTGACTGAAAGAAGGAAATATCAGAATTTCATTTAATTATAGGTGATTAATGGCTTGCTGACAAAATTAATGAATTATACTTTTTTGTTTCTTTTTATAATAAAAGAAAAATTTTTTGAAAAACCATGTAAAAGATGAAAGAAATTAGCCTTAATTCCCCAACTCAGCTGTAAAAGTGTTAACATTTTGGATTCAAGCAAATCTTGTTTTTGCATGAATCAGCATGTGTTTATTCACACTAATTTTTAATTTTTATTCTTGCCAAAGAGTTAGGAGATTTCCACAGTATCACTGAGTAAATGATTCTTGCTTTCTCATTAGTTATAATGCCTTTTATAACATATATTAAGTACTTACAAATTCTAAAGTTTATTTATGTGTGTATATATGATTACATATGTTTGTTACAATCAAATTCACATAACTAATATATAAGCCATATCTGTTAAAATACAATATACAAGATTCTTGTTTATCTGAAAGAAATGTTGGATATGTTAAAAGTTAAATGTACTGGCAAACACTAAATATATTTGCTATATTAACACCAATCAAAAAGAGAAATCTCCATAAATTTAAATAATTGATCTTTTTGGGAAAAATAACTTTAGCTGTCATGTTCAAGCATTACTGTTCATTTTCTTATTCTAATATATAAGTAGTCTTAGAAAAAATAACTTTTATTAGCAAATTACAGTACCAACTGCAATGAAAATATACATTATTATATAATAATATATATTATTAGAGGTATTATCTTGGCATTTCTTAACTTCCTGCACCCATTTCTGAAGATATATTGCCCTTGAGGACTTAGATCCAAATAAGTAATCTTTACTATTTGACAAAACTTTATCTCTGATTCTCTGTCTCCTCTGTGATGAACTTGGTTCTCTTTATTTTCCTCTTGAATCTATAATGAACAATAATTGTTCAGTATCTCATACCTTTTATTTTGAAGTGGGGACCTTTTGATTATTGGCCAGCAGAGGAGAGATAGTTCATAAGTCCTCTTAATTGCCCATTATCTAGGTTTGACCAAAATTTAGTCAGGCTTTTCTCCTCCCCACATGTACCTAGATTTACATTTGCCCCCAAGCACAAACAAAAACTAAGGTGCAGAATATCTTACAGCTCAACTGAGAACAGGCTGACTTCAGGGAAAACAAATAATTTTAAACATCCCTAATAAACGTCCACATAAAAATGGAAGCTAATTATGAATTGAGTGTCTCAGAAACGTTCTGTAAGCTTTGTTTCAAGAAAAGTGAGGAGATTTTAAAGAGGACCTAATGAAACTTAGAAGCTTTTGCACAGCAAAGGAAACTATAAACAAGACAAAAAAACAACGCTGAGAATGGGAGAAAATCTTTGCAAATGAATCAATAAAGAATTCATCTCCAAAATATATAAACAGCTCATGCAGCTCAACATTAAAAAAACAAACAACCCAATAAAAAAATGGACAGAAGACCTAAATAGACATTTCTCCAAAGATGACATACAGATGGCCAAGAAGCACATGAAAAGCTGCTCAACATCACTAATTATTAGAGAAATGAAAATCAAAACTACAATGAGGTATCACCTCAAACTGGTTAGAATGGGCATCATCAGAAAATCTACAAACAACAAATGCTGGAGAGGGTGTGGAAAAAAGAGAACCCTCTTGCACTGTTGTGGGAATGTAAATTGATACAGCCACTATGGAGAACAGTATGGAGGGTCCTTTAAAAATGAAAAATAGAATTACCACATGATCCAGCAATCCCACTACTGGGCATGTACCCAGAGAAAACCATAATTTAAAAAGACACATGCACCCCAATGTTCATTGCAGCACTATTTACAATAGCCAGGTCATGGAAGCAACCTAAATGCCAATTGACAGAAGAATGGATAAAGATTATGTGGTATATATATACAATGGAATATTACTCACCAATAAAAAGGAACGAAACTGGGTCATTTGTAGAGACGTGGATGGACCTAGAGACTGTCACACAGAGTGAAGTAAATCAGAAAAAGAAAAACAAATATCATATATTAACGCATATATGTGAAGTCTAGAAAAATGGTACATGTGAACTGGTCTGCAAGGCAGAAATAGAGACACAGATGTAGAGAACAAACGTATGGACACCAAGTGGAGAAAGTGGTGGGGGTGGGGGGGGTGGGATGAACTGGGAGATTGGGATTGACATGTATACACTGATGTGTATAAAATGGATGACTAATAAAATATTAAAAAAATAAAATTAAATTAAATTTAAAAAAAAGTAAGGAGATTTTGTACTTAGATGCAGCTTTCATTTTAAAAGGGAAACACAGTCATCTGGTATGATTAGACCTTTTTTTTTTTTTTTTGGTCAAGCCTTTTTGGAAAAAGAGTTGCTTTCTTACCACTGTTCTAGACTTTTACATCATCATATAATTAGTTACTGCCACATTGACAGCATATCTGTAAATTATTAATGAGAGTATTTTAATTTGCTGCAGCACAAATTTTTTTGAAATAAAAACAGAAAATGCTCTTTATAAAATTGATGCTTATGAAAAATAACAATGTTGACAGGAGCAGATGTTTCTATCTCATTCTTAATCCCTTTGTAAATCAATTCAACTGCTACTGACTCCCCAAAATTCCAAAAATAATTAGTGAAAAAAAGTGCTTGGAAAGGCATCCAACTCTGATAAAATCATAATCTCTCTCTTCAAATAAATGTGACTAAGACTGGATCTGAACAACAACTGGCAATCAGTGACACATTCTGTATTTTCGTAACTTAAAATGATGTCAACTCTTTTTGTAACTAAATTTTAAAAATAGTAATTGAAAATAGCAGACATTTATTTTTTACTATTCCTTTTGTAGGTTTTAGTTTAGAAAGTCAAATTAAAGTACTAAAAACTAGCTCTTATGTTTGCAATTCTTTCAATTTACATAAGTAGTTACTTTCATCTTTAAGATAAATTCTTTAATATTTAAATCAACCTAATTCTACTCTTGACTAAACTGCTTTCCTCGTTTAGCATTCTGCTAGGTTTCTCTCTGAGTAGTAATATGAGGTCATACCTTATACTTTATTTAAGTTGATAATGTTTAATTGAAAATCTTAATAGAACTGTAAAATTGGGGAAAATATTACATATGACAGGAAAGCAACAAAAATCATTTAATAAAAATGATCATACCTCAAGAAAATTAAATTTTATAACCTAAAATATACTATTTCCTAAATCACCCCCTGTATGTGTGTCTAAGAATTTTTAATTTTTAAATTATTTGCCATTTTTAAAAAATTTGAAAAGTCTACATATCCTGTATTTATGTTCACTAATTTTTTAACATCTTGTATAGTTTTAATTTCTCAGTTTCTCACTTTCCTTCTTGCTCCCTCTTTCCCCTTTATTAACCACTTGAAATTTGTAGACATCCCGACACTTTATGTACTTTAGCATGTATCACTGAAGAACATAGCATATAATCATAATGCAATTATTGTACCAGAGATATAATACTGATAACAATATTATCTAACATACAATCCCTTTTCAAACTTTCCCCAATGTATATTTTATAGCTGTTTTATTTTTTGTTTGTTTATTGGTCTATTCAATCCGGGGCCCAATAAAAGGTCAAGGGTTGCACATAGTTATCATGTGACTTGAGTCTCCTTTGGTTGTGTCTACCTTCCATATCATTTGTCTTTCATGACATTGACAGTTTGGAAAAATCCTGGTTAGTTGATAGATTTGCATTACTATCTTTGTCCCCAAAACATGTCAACATATCTAAGTATTGATAATTTTACCACTTCATGCTACAGCATGTTGGCCTATGAGATTTTTTGGTCTTTTTCAAAGGGTAAGAAAGAGCTAATAACATCCATTGATTGCTTGTGATTTACAATGTAATGTTTTTTTTCTCAAAATTTTATGTACTTATTTATATGAGTGTATATATGATTTATATGTATATGCATATATGTATTTTGTATGTATACATGTATATATACACACATATACAGAGCATTGCACACACATATGTATATTTTTTCACAAATGTTGATCTATTTGATTTCTTTCAAGGTAAATTATATTATCACCACTTTTGTTATCTGATAAAACATGCTTAGAGATAAACATATTATTCAAGACCACTTGTAAGTACAAGTTGGGATTTTACCTCAGGCTCTTTCCGTGATAAGCGTGCAGCTTACTCACTGGACAACATGTTGACAGAGCGCATCTGTAAAGTATCATTTCTATATTAAATCAAGAGTTCTCAAACTGGAGAGATAAGATACAAAATATCATATAGCTGTTGGGGCAACTGAAAGTTGAGGAGGGGGCGGGGGCAGAAGGCGGGATGTGAAGGCAAGCTTTTCTATTAAACCAATCCTGCTCAGCTAACCTTTGCCATTAATCTCTTGAGAACTAGTCTATTCAAGAAAGAGTAATTGTGTCCACACTTTTCAGTTTGATAACAATAATGGAATCACTTAATTGTTATACGTTAATTGTCTCACTTCTGTAATGCATATAATTGAATTGAGTAAACTTTTAAAGTTAGAAGTATTCCAGCATTTATTTTAAAACCTACATTAAGGTAAGTGTATTCCTTATATTTTGAGGACAAAAACGATAGTTCTAATTATGAAAATGTTAGGTTTTCTAAGACCAAAAAAGCACCACTATTGGTAAATATTATGACTTTTATTAATTTATATATTTATTTTTTAAACATATGTATTTGTTTTCTGCTCAAAAAGAGAAAAACTTTTCCATAGAAAAACTATTAAGAAATCATATAATTTCCCAGCTGTCAATTGTATATGTGCCTAACAATAACTTGATTGCTCGTCAAAATTCTAATTCCTGGGAATCTCTGTCAAAATGCTCCTTTGGTTGATCTAAGGTCCAGGAATTTCAGTTTTAACAAGCACATCAGTTTTAACAAGGGTAGTCTAATGCTCAAGTATGTTTGAAAACAACTGCCCTGGTACACTTCAAAAGAGGAGCTTTTGTTCCCAGTCCTCGTTCAGTATTTTAGCAGTTATTACTCTATTTTCTATGTTCTTCACCATTGTTAGTTCCATCCTGGGTCACTAAGCAATTTGTTCCTGGCCATCAGGTGACACATCATAATGAAATCCTGTTCCTATCGCGTAAGTTAAAAGTGAATGAATACAGAGCAAAAATTACTTCTCTTTAAATTCCCATTTTTAATCCCACATATCACAATTGCAGAAAAACTGTATGACTCTGTAAGACCACTGCATTACTGAAGGTTAGTTCATGGGATACACCATTTTTTTGCAGACTTAAGAGACAAGCACCTTGATCAAAGCTCTATTACAGAGAAAGGTGGAACTGGATTTGGAGCTCAAGCAGTGTGTCTACCAAGTGTGCTTCCTATAAGAAAGGAATATATGCTTCCTATACACATCCTTCAGGATCAGTCATTACAATACCATCAGAATGGTAATAACATGGCATCCTCAATCTCACTGGCAAGCATATATTTCTATATGATCATTTCTCTATAAACACCAGAACTTATTATTCTCTGTGGTCCTAGTCATGTACTCTCTAATGTAAGAGTTAATTTCCAGGTACTTTTGTACACAAGATGGCTACCTTTGTGTAAATTTTAGTTTCCTGATGAATAAGCTTGCAGCTGATAATTTGAGAGACTTTAGATTGAAATGAACAATCTCTACATAATTGAATGGGTGTTGTGAAACTGCTCTTATCCTGACACATTTAGCATAGTATCAGTTTTTCCTTGGTTGTCTGTTTTTAACTTCTTTGGACTAAAATATTGTTCTTCATATTATAGCTCTTGGTGATTTTTCTTGAGAATGTGTAATTTGTTGTAGGTTAACACAACATTCTTATCCATTTTTATGAATTCTGCTTCCCATGATCAGTGACCTATACACATATACGACATATTGAAAACTAAAGGAATTTTTCAGAAGTTAGGAAATATACAGCTCTTTCAGAATTTGAGCTCAGTGATATAGTTCTTTAAATCTTATTTTTAACAAAAATTTCATATATTTCAGGTGTACAACATGATACTTTGCTAACATATACATAGTGAAATGATTTCTATAGTCAAGCTAATTATATATCATCTCTTCATATAGTTACTTTTTTTGTGTTTTTGTTTTTATTTACTTTGGCCATGCCCCACAGCATGTGGGATCTTAGTTCCCTGACCAGGGATTGAACCTGTGCCCTCTTCAGTGGAAGTGCAGACTCCTAACCACTGGACTGCCAGAGAATTCCCTAGTTACCTTTTTTTTTTTTAAGTTTAAGAAAAATTGTTGACTCAGTTAAATTTGTTTCTCCAAAAACTAAGGGAAATGTGGCCTTCAAAATTTGTCTTAAGAACCACAGTAGGTTGAGGACTCAATTCCTCCAAATATGTTCAATTGAATAGACTGAATCATAATCACCTGTGATGTTGTAAAAGTGGAAGATTCTAGACCCCAAACTTCAGTTTCCTTCATCTGAATCTCTGGAATTTTATCCTGATATTCGTATTACAAAGAACCACCTCAGGAGTTCAGTCAGCATTAAAGTTTAGGGGCCACAAGATTAAAGGAAATTACCAAAAAAAAAAAAAAAAACTTTCTGGGTTTGGCAGATAAGTGCAAAACTAATTTCTTAAATATGCTTCTTAGATAATACAAAATCACTGTTATGATTTCAGTAGTCTTTAAAGTGCTTCAGAAATAGCTTTTGCGGGCTTCCCTGGTGGCGCAGTGGTTGAGAGTCCGCCTGCCGATGCAGGGGACACGGGTTCGTGCCCCGGTCCAGAAAGATCCCACATGCCGCGGAGCGGCTGCGCCCGTGAGAAATGGCTGCTGAGCCTGCGCGTCTGGAGCCTGTGCTCTGCAACGGGAGAGGCCACAACAGTGAGAGGCCCGCGTACCGCAAAAAAAAAAAAAATAAATAATAATAGCTTTCGCAACTCTACAGAAGCAAAATATGCCAATCTTCATAGGTTCAGGGCAAATTAGAGAAATGATTCAAAAGAAAGATAGGTTACTCCAGCTCTGGATGAAGGACAGTGAGATTATTCTAGAGCTTCTGGAGACAGAGCTGGACAAGGTTGCTGTAACTGAGAAAAGGAAATAGGTACAGAGCTTTGGATATTAGAGAAGTTACAGGCTAGCATTTCCACTGGCTCATCAATGCCAAGGAGTTCAGGTTGCGAAGCTGGTATAACACCAGGCATCTGGTTTCCAGATCCCACAGGTGATAGTTTTCTCATGATCAAGGAAAAAGAGCAGAATGACAACATCTCCAAGAACCAAGCACTGTTTACACTGTTTCTAAGCCTCCCAGTAAACTTTAAGCTCACACACACATGATATGTGCAAGAACTGAAATTGTAATCAAGGTTAATAGAATGCCAAACCCTATGTTCTTTTCTCTACTTCAAGCTGTATCCTGGTTAGTGGGGAAGTAACAGAAATGGATCACCAGACTCATATTCTGTTGTGTTTGTGGATCCAATCCATAAATGTGCCATGACTCTAGTCAATGGAGCCTTTCCATGGGTTCAGAGACATTGTTCTGTGATCCTTAGGACAAAAGGGTTCTCTCATAATCACCCCATTTTCATCAGCCTAAAACTCAAAGTTCTAGCATCGCCCCACTATTGATCTCTTCAAGTCTCTTTTCCTCTAAAACCTTAGATGAGGAACGTTCTTGGTTTTCCATCTGCTCAAGCATACTCTATACCTTCCCTTCTTTTACTTGCATACTCACCCTCAACATTGAGGGCACCAGTTCCACTGAGGGCTTTCATACCATGGCTGTTTATTTTCTCATACCCTTATTACTTTCAGTACAGGAGGTGGGATAGATATACTATTTGATCCTTATTGATCCAAACAGATCTTAGCCTCTATTGCTTCCTAAGAACCTCTGATATGTTGAGGTTTCTGCCATTTAGCATAAGGGGCCAGCATGCTGTCACTCTCTTTTAATCAATTCTCCACCAATATACGGAGCACTTCTCACTTACTGAATAACAGTAATAGACAGGTAAAGTAATAACAGTAATAGACAAGTAAAGAATAGAAACAAAAGGAAGAAGAAAAAAGAAAGAAAAAAGAAAAGAAAGAGAGGAGAGAGAGAGAGAAGCATTGTCACTTGACTTAAAGTGTTCCTCTCTTTTCCATATTTTTTTATAACCCTCCTGGTAATTCCAGCGTCCATGGGATAAATATTAATCTTGTGGTCTTATAGTGATTCAAATTTTCCATGTAAGAAATTGTGTCCAGTAATAAAATGCAGCAAACATCATAACTTGGACTTTATCAGTTGTCTTGTTTCCATCTTCAAAATTTCTCAAACAATCCCACTCTCCACTTACAAACTCTTATCCTTCCATGTTTTTTCACTCAACTTCTTCAAGCTTGTTCAGAGTTTTCTGTTTCACTACATTCATTCATTTTATGTCTCTCATTATTAATCTCAGATTTCTTGGTCCATCACTTGAAAAATAGCTTTCCATTAATCCAAACTCTAACTACTTTGTCACTTTGTTTCACAACCTGAACAAATCTCAAATCCTAGATGAATTCATCTTTCTCTTCTTTCCATTTCTGAACCAGAGCTGCCTGGCACTGATAGAGGAAGTCACATAACAGAGAATGTGGACATAGTGATTCATATATACTATATTGGCAATAAACCAATCTCAATAATCCCATTAATTTTTTTCTGGTGAATACAATCTTGTAATAATCCATAACTCTTTAAATCCCCTTTCATCTCTGCTATGTACATAGAAAATAGAAGTAATCCGATTGAAATATACTCATTTCACAGATGCAAAGTATGCAGAACTATATTCTTTTCCAATTGTTAGAACAAAGATAGCCCTATTTCTATTCAAATATCTACCAGATATTTTAGATTCCATCACTAATTTTTTAACTTTCTCTTAAATATTATGTATATATTCAAACTCTTCCACTCTACTAGATCTTTCTCACTTAAAAATTTTTTTTTAACAAAAGTAGGAAGGCACACAGGAACTAATTGAGGTTATGACATCTGTATAACGTTTCAACAACAAAGACCATACAAGGATAACTGTGGGAATCTTCTTAGTCAAGGTCTCCAAGTATTTGATAATCTAGAAATATATTGTTCAACTGATTATTTTATCCCACATGATCTCCTAGACAGTCTCATCTTGTTATTGGAATATAGATAGTGGACCAGCACAGAGAATTATTATTAGAGCTATAAGGCAAAATGAAAAATTCAAGATAATATTAGCAAAATTTGATATACTATTTATTATATGCTGCTATTATACCAATTCTGTGTATGGATTATCTCATTCCATCCTCATGATAAAATATGTTTATCATATCCTCAAATATAATTCATGTTTAATGGAAAGTGATGAGAGAAAATATGGAGAATATATGAGGATATGGGAACATGAGAAAAGAATAAGAAGTCAAACCAATGTGGGATGGTAGGAGTGGCATATGGGGGGAAAATTGTTAAGCCTTCAATTAAATTATTAGTGATTTCATAAAGGTCCCCTTGTATATTGTGTATAATACTTTCTTGAGAAAAGTAAAATAAAAATGACCTAAATTTTTCACTGTTTAATAATAGAAATAGATTTTGAACTGACTTAATGGAATTGGAAGTTTGTATCAATAGCATCACAAAGATCATCATAATCACTATTATGCTAATAATGTTTTCTTCAAGAATGTTTAACTTTTACATAACATTATACTTTTTAAACTTTCTTCTTATTGTTACCACAGTGCAAATCTATTCTGTACAATTTAAGAGTATTTAGTACTTGCTTTTTCAAGAAAATAGGTAAACTAAATATCCTTACCCATAACATTTTTAAAAGGGAGATTAATCCAGAAAATTAAAAGAAAACATTTGCAAAATTGTATTTCCCTTTATTTTAATGATTACTGCAAGCTTACATACATCATCATAGTTTTAAGTACCTAAACTTTCTAAAACGAATTTAGATTCTTTAGTAATATGCATACTGAGTAAGAACAATGTGCACTGAATGTTCTATGAATTAGAAATCAGTGCTGCAAAGACTGTGCTCAAAAAAATAAGCAGCCATAGAAACAGCTGGAAAAAAAAATTATGCTTATCCAGCCTTATGAAATGTAGTTTAAAATGAAAGAAATGAGGAAAATGCTACTCATAATTTCTTTTAGACACAAAAGAATCATAAAAAGGCTTCCCAGAGGACTAGTGTACTCAATTCTCCCTAATGCTAAAGAATAGATTTTAGAAAGAATCTGTAAGAATATAATAACATGACTTGTCAAAACTGGACTTGTTTTTAGTTCTTATAATTTAGAAAAAAAAGTAAAGTCCTTGTTCTGAAATACAGAACAAAATTAAAGTTATAATTATACAAAAGACTACACAGTGGCAGCCGCAAAATCCCTTATATTACTCCCCAACTTTAATTCCCAGAATTAATCCTGATCTTATTGACTGCCTTATTAGTTGCTGTAAACAGCAGAGCAAAGTGTGTCTGTGGGAGGAAGTTGGAGGCATCTCAGTAAAGGATGACAAATGGCATTATGATAATGTATTCTCTCTATCTTGAATGGTATATTCAATTCCCAAGGATATGAAAAAACATGCCAAAATATTGATAGTAATGTCAAAAGTTTATTACTTTCATAATTAAACCTGAAATATTTAATCCTTTTTAACTTTACATGGGAGGAGCATCTGTTCTGATTTGTTAAAGAACACAACAGAGTATAATGTAATTATTGTTGCTTTTCCCTCATGTAATTCTATCCTAGTTTTTCCTGAGTTAAACTAGTTTTCTTTAGCCCTTCAGTTACACAATGTTAATTGCTCACAACTATTGATTGTGGCTCCTCCCAAAAACCTATATTTTCATTCAGCTTGTGTTAGTCTACCATTTGAAATTACGAAGTATAACACATTCATTTGTTTATTACCTTCGCTTTGGATCTCCATTATGGATCTCTCATAGCGTTGTGTAGTGGGTATTTTGAATAAGTTCCTAATATGCATGTTATCTCTCCCATATGGTTCTGGAGTAATATGGCTTGGGGAATTTACTCCAGGATGGTATACAATCAGTCTTAGCTAATCACTGTAATTGCATACTCCTCTTAGTGGATGAGTTAGGAAACCAAGCCTACCTGAGCCAATATGGGCATTATATCCCCTTTTGTAAAACCATTGGTTTGGGAAAAGATACATGACCTGGGTTGGCCAATTTTGATATGTCAAATTTGGTTCTTCAGTTTCCAATGATTATAATTCTTCAGATCCTAATGATGTACTAAAATAGATACTAAGGATTGCGTGACTAATATTTGAAAACAAAGGAATTTTCTTTTTGTATTGAGATATAATTGTCATATGCTATTATATTAGTTTTACAACATAATGATTCGATGCATGTATATATTGCAAAAAGATCACTACAATCAGTCTAGTTAACATCCATCACCACACACAGTTACAGGTTTTTTCTCTTGATGAGAACTTTTAAGATCTACTATCTTAGCAACTTTCAAATACATGATACAGTATTATTAACTATAGTCACCATGATGTATATTACATCCCCAGGACTTATTTATTTTTGAACTGGAAGTTTGTACGTTTTGACACCTCACCCATTTCACCTACTCCTTCACCCCCTGCCTCTGGCAACCACCAATCTAAATTTTTGGCTTACAATGATAAAGAAATATCTTAACATAAATAACTATAATATAAAGGAAGGTACATTTAAAAACCAGTGAGGAAGAGTTTTCTTCTTCCGATAATATTCCACCTATTTCAAAATGACTTTTTTTTGCATCACTCAACTCACTCTTATAAAAGTCATCCATTCACTCACTGTTGCCCCCAAAAGTATACCCCACCCCCATCCTCATTGTGCATTATCTATTAGCAGCATTTAATGTAGATGGCACTTTCCTCTCTTGGATTTTCTGACACGTGTCCTTTAGTTTTGTTCCTAGATCACTGGAACCTTCTTATTCTGTTACACAGGCTTACTATTGATGATGAAATCCAGGCCTCATTCCCTCTCTCTTCTCTACATATCTTTTCCCGGTGATATTATCGTATTATATGCTTGCAATTCCCAGATTTATCCTCTACCTTACTCTCCAATTTCTTATATCCATTTGCATGCATAATCCCCCATTTGCATTTCTAATAGCATTTGAAACCTAACAAGTTACAAACACAAATCTCTGTCTTTTTTCTAGTACACGATATAGCTCATGCCCAGTCTTCCTCCACTTTATTAAATGTCATCACCAGACATCCATCTGCTTCATCAACATTTCAGAGATTATCCATAATTTCCCACTGCCCTTCATAGTCCACTTCCAATCCCTCAGTAAATGCCTGTATCTATCTAATTCTCTTCAATTTTATTATAGCCATAGTCTGTTCACCATCCTGATTTGCCTGCACTCTCAAAATAAAATAGCTCTGGGGCTTCCCTGTTGGTGCAGTGGTTGAGAGTCCGCCTGCCGATGCAGGGGACATGGGTTCGTGCCCCGGTCCAGGAAGATCCCACATGCCGCGGAGCGGCTGGGCCTGTGAGCCATGGCCGCTGAGCCTGCGCGTCCGGAGCCTGTGCTCCGCAGTGGGAGAGGCCACAAGAGTGAGAGGCCCGCGTACTGAAAAAAATAATAATAATAAAATAAAATAGCTCATTACTGGTCTTCCTGCTCTCATTCTTGCTGCCCTATGATCCATTCTTCACCATATCCTAGAGCTAAATTTTTTTTAGCCCAAATCAGATCATATAATTTCCTTAATCAAAACCCTCACAACCTTCTCCCTGCATAAGAATGCAATCTAATCTCTTAATTATGCCTGATAAACCTTGCACAATCTATTTCTACTTAGCCTATAAGATCTCAGACTTACCCCAGAATGCATTAGGGCACTGACCTTATCATTCTTTTGTCCAAAATGTTTGCTTTTTCTCTCTCTCTCTTACTTTGTCAGGAGGCTAGTATTAATCACAAACTATGGGAAAAGCTACTAAAGCCCAGGATGCAACACACAACTTTTAGTATGTTGCAAGAATAGACAGAAAGAGTCACGTGAAGATTTAGGTAAATAAAGTCTTTCACAGCAAGAAAATATATCAGTCTCTGAGGATCAGATAATCTCCTTCTACTTCTTGAAAAAGATTACTTTTGGAGCTGCAAAGAGATAAAGAAGGAATGAATCATGAGTAGGTAACAGCATACAAGTTGCCTGTCATTATGCAGATTTCTTTACTGAATAAAGTATGCATTAGACACTATATTTTGGAAGCACATATATTTCAGAGTTTTACAGGAAGTGATGCTCCAGCAAATGGCCCGTGGCTACTAAAATAAGGGCATCTGAGAGAACCAGCTATGTTTTATGTCAAAATGTAAACTCTCAAAAAGGGGTGCCAGTCTAAGAAGTAGTTCAAAATGTTGTTCATTATGACTTGGAAGATTATCAAAACATTGCAGAAACACAACTGTATCACATAATTTTATGCTAAGTCTTGTGACTCCATACAATCTGTACTCTCAAGATCACGCCTAGGTGGTTGAAAACAGAAGTTTGGTTAAGGAGTGGACAGTGTTCATTGATGGGAAGCCACAGTTCTCTACATGGTGGGGCTTTTCATTCTCTACAGGGTGTTTTTGGTACAGCTCCTTTGCCTGGGAAGAAGCTATTAAAATCACGGACCCAGTTAGGATACTATCACAAATATTGCATGTATATATGGGGTTTATTCTCTGGTAAAAGAGCAGGACTGATAAGTGCATAAAACATTAGCACAAAATTAATGTGTAAGCCAAGAGAATAGATAATATCCCTAAAAGGATAACTATGTGTATTAAAAGCAAACCAAACTAAAATTACAAGAGAAAAAGAAAAACTGTTTTCAGAGAAAACAGAACAAGAACACACACTGAAGAGGTGGATTAAAATCCAGCACTTTAATTTTATAAACCAAGACGACATATTTGATAAAAGAGGATTGTGAGCAATGGTAATTGCTGCTGTTTTGGGACAGAAACAGTGCTTGCTGTTCTTACACAGCTTACATTTGAGACAAAACAACATGCTAAAATCAGCACCGTAGAATTTCTAATCTATATGTATTTTTCACCAACCAAAAAATATTTAATTGGTTTCATTATTTGTTCTGATATAAAGGGATCCAGGAAAACTAGCTTTCAAGATAAAACTTCTAGGAGTTTATATGTCCAGCTCCAAAAGAAAGTTTCTGAAGAAAATAATATTGAAATTTTGGGGCCTAGTCCATTTTGTTTTTAAACATAAAATTAAATTGTAACATTTGTCTGCATTAAAGTCTCCAGCTAGCTTTCATGGAAACCTTAACAGTATAAGGGAGAAATCAGGACTGTCAGCAAATACACTTAGAGCGAGGAAAGGAATATTCCTAAAACAATTGGATTAAGACCAATTCTAGTTTAAAACTAGATTTCCCTCATGCTAAAATTGTACATCTCTTCCGTATTAATGATTTCCCTAGAAAGAAACTATCATTTTAATTTAAATCTTTCAGCACAGGGGCTTCCCTGGTGGCACAGTGGTTGAGAATCTGCCTGCCAATGCAGGGAACACGGGTTTGAGCCTTGGTCTGGGAAGATCCCACATGCCGCAGAGCAACTAGGCCCGTGAGCCACAACTACTGAGCCTGCGCGTCTGGAGCGTGTGCTCCGCAACAAGAGAGGCTGCGACAGTGAGAGGCCCGCGCACCGCGATGAAGAGTGGCCCCCGCTTGCCTCAACTAGAGAAAGCCCTCGCACAGAAATGAAGACCAAACACAGCCAAAAAATCTTTCAGCACAAGGGTGCTAAAGGATGAGATTTTCACTCAGACTATAAAACTTCAACTCATAGGGACTGAATAATTTGCCTGAATGAAATGAATATTTTTTCTCAATGAGACATGGTGTTGTGTTTTTGAAAATATATTCCAACATTTTGTAGTCAAACTAAGATGCGAATCCAGGTTCAACAGCCATTCTTAAACAGTTAGTAATATAATTTAGATGACCAGTGCAGTAATTAAGCACCAAATGCATTTTGTTAGTGCAAAACTAATGCATTGGGGCTTCCCTGGTGGCGCAGTGGTTGAGAGTCCGCCTGCCGATGCAGGGGACACGAGTTCATGCCTCGGTCCGGGAAGATCCCACATGCCGCGGAGCAGCTGGGCCCGTGAGCTATGGCCGCTGAGCCTGCGCGTCCGGAGCCTGTGCTCCGCAACGGGAGAGGCCACAACAGCGCGAGGCCCACGTACAGCAAAAAACAAAACAACAACAAAAAAAAAACAACTAATGCATGATACTATCATATATAAATGGTCTTAGATTTAGAAATTTTACATTTTTCATTGTTTATTAAATGCACTGATCACTTATGATAAAATCAAGATAATCCTGATTTTCAGCTATAGTTTTGAAATTACAATTACATTAAGAAAGAACTATCCTAAGTAATTACATATGATTGGCAAACATTTGTATGATGAGGAATTATGTCGAGTTTTCTAGGGCTCAAATGCTATTTAATAATATTGTTTAATTTGCTTGAAAAGATTAGAAGGACTCAACTGACTTAGTGATAGTTTTTGCATTAATTCATTACCTCATTCATTCAATAAATATACTTGAGAACCCAGAACTGTTTTGTTGGGAACCAAAAATTTAGGCAAAGTCTTTGTTCATAAGAATGCTATTTTTTTAAGTTGAAAGAAATATACAGTAAAGGAGAATATACATAATAAGAAAATTTCATATAATAATATGAAATGTACTATTGGAGATGACAAAATAAAAAAGGATAATGTGATAAAGAATGACTAGAGATAAGGGGAGAGAACCTCTGATATTAGTTATTTAGGGAAGGCAGTTAATTCCTGAGGACTTAACATTTATTCACAAGGAGCCAACCTTGAGATGATATAAGGCAGATGAAACAGTTAGTGCAAGATGCAAATGCACTGATGTAATAAAGGTCAAAAGGGCAGGCATCACAGGGCTATCATCTGGGGATGCCTGGTTCAAGCAGAGGCTTCAGAGGGAGAGAGCAGCCTCATCCTCACAATAATGGAATCTATAGTACATGGTCAGGGATTTGCAGTTCAAGAATGACACGAATTATAAAAACTGAAAATCAGGACACTACTTACAGTACCTAGAAGACTGCCCCCACCTCAAAAAGTGAAGAATCAGAATCTAGAAAGCTTAAGCTATCAATTTTCAGGACTGAACTTTATGTAACACAAGTAGAGAATGAGGGCAAACTGCCAATCAAAACTTAGCATAGATATTTATTTAAATAGAAACTAGAACCCAGAAATTATAAATAAAATTAATGAACTCTGGTCTGCCATCCTAGAAGGAATATATGCAAGTAAAAAGAGAGAAAAACCATGCAAGGAAGAAAATTAAAACTAAGAAAACAAATAGGCAAAGAGAAGTCATTTTTACATATTCTGTTCTAAATAACAGCATACATGATAACATGGAACAATTTATGAAATAAAGAATAATCATCTCGGCTATCTGAATTTTAGAATTGATCTTTATATGTATTCTGACAATTCCTTTGGTCTTTATTGTTATTTTTTTCCCAAATTAAGCTATAATATAATGTAAATGTATAAAAATCAGAAATTTTATACAGAGGATGCATGTTTACCTCAGATGGTTGGACAGGATTCTTACCTTCCCTGGCAATTGGAGTCTTTAGTCTCCATCCAGTAAATCATTTATATTTGTGTGTTTCAAACCCAACCTACACCTACAATAGGTGGACACCCATTGTCCACATATGTCATTCATAACTTTTGTCAATTATATGAATGATCAATATTAGGATGATCATTTTGCTTTTTAGAATTCCACACTATGTCAGGAGATGATTATTTTGCAATCTTTATGGGTTTGAGGTAAATACAAAAGTCAATACATTATTAAATGTGTAAATGTTTCAAGAAAATTTTTGGTAGAGAAACTAGCTCTAATATAAAATATTCAAAATTATGGCATTATTTGATTTAACATAAAATTAAACATAACTTTCAGAAGTGTTGGTTATAGCACAAACATATTATGTGCTATACAAATGGCTTCAAAGGCAAAGTACCAACAGCATAATTTAGAAAACTAAAGTTTTTTTTTTTCCCCATAGGGTTTTACAGGAATATAAAAGTCTTTACCACTGGCGATGATATTTTACATGTCACCAATAAAAAACAAATATTTTCCAAGCATTGCAAGGCATTGTATTTATGAGTTAGGCCTTGAATTCTTGACAGATTTGTGACCATTTGACATAGGACATCGTTGGGTCATTTTCTCATCTATAAAAGAGCAAGCAACTATTGCAGCTGCTAGCCAGAATTTAGAGAATGTTATAGCTGAAATTTTAGTAATTTAAATGATGAAAATGACTGCAACATTTCACTGGAGTCACATTTTAATGGGCTACATAAGAAATATATGAAAGCACCCCGAGGCATCATCATTCATGAAGAAATTTTCTTAATATACATATAAGTTTCACCTCTTGGCTGAGGAAATCATGAAGTTGTCTATAATATTTAATGTCATATAACACAGGAATGTTTGATCCTGCTATTTCTGACTGTGTTCTGATTATTTGGGAGTAGTCGGCTGTTATCATTTTGCTCTCTCCATCTGTGCTGCTGTAGTTAACTTGTTATTATTATTGTTGTTGATGTTATTAGTATTATTACTGTTATGTATTTTGCTTTTACCATAAGCCAGAAAGTGTTCTATGCATTCCATCAGGTTGCACAAAGCCTGGAACCAAACTATGTCTCTGCTTGTGCAGAGTCCAAGATTGTATCATTAATCTGTGTTGCCTTGTGGTGCAAAGTGCATATGTGTTCAGAGTAATCACCTGAACTACTGTGTCCAGGAAGGTGTTACTGAGATAGTAATATGTAATAGCTACAAAAATTAGAAAATCATTAGTGTAATAGCTCCCTCTTCCCCATCTGGAAAAAAAAAAGAACAAGTAGCTCTTATGATGTAAGACAATGCTCAGTGTAGAACAGTAGCTCCAAGGATAATCCCCAGCCTTCTTGAGGTTCACAAAATGAGCAAAAAATGCAATTGCAGAGGATAGTTTGAAGAAATGAAGCCTCTGTATTAATCAATTGTTGAAGGACATATTTGTAGCAAATTTTGAATTTTCACAGGTTCCAACTAATAGGGGACCACCACTGGAAAACTGAACATTTCAGCAAGGTAGAGCCTGAGAAAAACACACTGAGAGATTTAAAAGATCAAAAGACAGAAATTCATGTGAGACAATCAGTCTACAAATATATTAAAAAAATACATAATATATGTGAGAAATTTCCCTAGATATTGGAACAATTCAAAGAAAGAGAAAACTCTCCCTAGTAATCAAGGAAATGCATAATTAGAGCAACAATGGGCTATAACTATACAATCATGAGAGTAATCAGGAAAAAATGAAAAACCAACAAGGCCTACTGCTAGCAGGGATGAAGACGATAAGAGAAGCACAATCTCATGCATCATTAGTAGAAATGTGAACTGTTATAACTTTTCATACAACAATCTGAAAAAACATGTAATATGAAAATGTATACATATGTAATTACAAGTTTGCATGTGTATACATTTTTTTTTTTTTCGGTACGCGGGCCTCTCACTGCTGTGGCCTCTCCCGTTGTGGAGCACAGGCTCCGGACGTGCAGGCTCAGTGGCATGGCTCACGGGCCCAGCCGCTCTGCGGCATGTGGGATCTTCCCGGACCGGGGCACGAACCCATGTCCCCTGCATCGGCAGGCGGACTCTCAACCACTGTGCCACCAGGGAAGCCCAGTATATGCATTTTTATATACACAGATATGTGTAGCAGTTTATAGTAGAAATATCATTCATATCAATCAATGTTATAAGTGACTGAGTAAATTAACAAATGATTAATATAGAATATCAGAGAATATCATGCAGATATTATATAGCTGGGGTCCATGGGAAGTTGTCTATCATATGTTATAAACTGAGAAATTTTTACATAATAAAATCCCCTTAAAATGAGTGAGAGCAATTTTTTGGTATATGTGATTATGTATTTGTGGGTACATTATTATGAGCATGAGAGGGCTTTGGGATACCACAGAAAATATTATTAAATAGGAAGAGCCTGGGTCCACCCAAAAGGGAATAAGAGGAGAGGTGAGTTATGGCGAAAGAAGACTAACAAATATACATTCGAAACTAAGCCGCATTAAGATCCTATTAAGTTAAATACCTCTGACTCTTGGCATGCTCACTGATTTATGTCAACATCCCTAAAATTTCTCCTGAACTCCAGACTCATATCCAAATGTGTTTTCTATTTTCATTTGCTTATTTAGTAGTCATCTCACATTTGCTATGTTTTAAACTACACTCTTGATTTTCTTCTACAAACCCATTCCTCTCCATCTTTTCCATGTGAGGAAATTGCAAAAACCATTCTTCCAAATTGTAGGGCTCCTCTCTGAAACTCCTCCCTCCTCTACCCTTAAATTATATCCTGATTCTGATTATTCTCACTTTCTCATATAAGCAACTATGCAGATCCAGAATGCCACGATTTCTCACCTAGGCAACTGCAATATCATCTCCTGACCTTTCTCCTAGCTGATCTCTTTGCTTCTCTAGTGTCAATTCTCTAAACAGAAGCAGAGTTATTATGCTAAAAAATAAGTAATATATTAAGTGTTCTGCTAAGCTTTTGCCATAGTTTTCAATCTTAGGAGAGAAATACCTATAAACGTGTCAAAGCCTTAAAAGGTCAGCTTCCAGATTTCCCCTCTGATCTCTCTCTCTCTCTCTCTCCCTTTTTTTAAGCACTCTATCTTTTATTCATTCTGGCCCAGCCACTCTGGCCTCATTGCTACTAGTCAGACTCATCAAGCATATTCATTCCCATACCAGAGCCTTAATTCTTGCTCATTCCATCTGGTATATGTTTCTTCCTGATATTCATGTCCTATTTCCTCACCACCTTCAGATCTCTGCTCAAATTTCACTTTTTCAGAGTGGGTCTCCTTTGTGACCTATGTTAAATGGATCCCCTACGCCATCCCTTATGCAGCCCATACACAGAGGGCTGATAATACAGCCCTCTACCCAGTATTATCACCATTTCAGAGACACACACGCGCTCATGCAAGATAACAGATAGAAAATTAGATAAATAAATAGTCTCCCTGAGTAACACTTCCCCTTCACCATTTCTATGAAACTTTGTTTTTGGAAATGAACATGTGTAATGTGAGATTTATCTAAAATTTTTTATTATTGAAAATGCCAAATTATTTTACTTTATTTTTTTTCTGGCTGCCTGGAATTGTTAGTCTATAAACATTTCCTCTGCCTCCCAGGTACAGACCTAGGCACATCCACTTCATCATCTCCCTCCCATGTTTGCAATGCGTCAGCATCTATCTTCTCTTTTTCATTCTCCCTGCCACTCTTGTAGGAGAACTATTTCTTGTTACCTCTCTTCTAGATTTCATGGATTCCGTCTGTTTTCCCTTCATGAACATATCTGTCACAATTTTCCTAACCACTCTGTAAGCTCTAGTCAAGGTTGAGACATACAGCAGTTTTCACTTTGTTTTAGCAGTCCCTTCCTCTCTAAATACCATACCTGTATCTCCAATTTCCAAGTCCTATCCTTTTTCAAGGACTCAGTTGAAAGGTCAATATTATTATATTTCCCACCAGGAACATTGGCTAAGATTGACCTGTTAGTTGAACTCACAACATTTTAAGGTTTTTAGGCTTTTTGTCATATCCAGCAAGATATAATAGTTATTTGCATGTATCATAAAAGCAGTTATATTTTTGAAACTATAAACTGTTGTATTTATCTTATGTACCTAAAAAAGACTGTTGAGCTCAAAGAGAAAGTATATGTATGTATGTATGTATATATATATATACATACACACACACACACACACACACACACATATATATATATAAAACACAAAATCCTATAAGAAAATTGAAGTTTAAATGATAAATTGAGAGAAATGTTTTCACAAGAAGACCAAAGAATGGCTAATTTTGCTCACTAAAAATTTGGAAATAGCTAAGAACAGTATATTCAAAACTATAAATACATGAATTATGAGCATAATAAAAATACATTGTTTAACAAGTTATTAATATGGAAGCTTTATTTAATCTATTTTTTCTGGATAGATCCCTAAAATATCTATAATTAAAAGACATTTGCAATAATAACTTTGTAGTTTTATGTTTTTCCCATGTGTTTGTAAACAGTCTAGCCAGTGTTACTACAAGGTCAGAGTTACCAAAAAGGAAGGCACTTCCTCCAAGATACTGCTCTCTCTGAACCAGATGCTTTTGGTGTGTAGTTCACTGACAACAGGAGAGAATCCAGATGACTGACAGGTGGTTTAGGTTTCGCAAGAAAGAAGACTCCCTTCCCAGTAAAGTGTCTTGCTCCTCCAGATGGGACCAGTGTGCTTTGGTGGGTAGATAGTAAGAGGAAAACCACATTTTTATCTGGAAGCATATTTCTCAGAGTACAAGTGAACCAAAATGTGCTTAGGCTTTGTGTGTTACTGTGAAGTTGTCTGTGAAGTGGAGGTATCAAACAGTTGTCCAGGGCTGGGGCTGAAGTTAGTCCTTACCCAAGGAGTAGTACAGAACGGGATAGAACTGTGTTTTGCATCCTGCAGTAGTTCCAATGCTGTAAATTGCATGTTTTAATTAAATTAATATCAAAATACAAAAAAAAAAAAGCACAACTCATTGAAAAGAAAAAAACCTCAAAGTGGAATCTTTTGAGGTTCCACTTTCAATCTGGGTTCACATTAATGACTTTGCTCAGTTGACACTATTGATTTTTTTTCACTGAATGTGAACATTTTGCACATGGCAGCATTGTGAACCTTGTGCATTCTGCTGAGGAAGTTTGCAGAGCTTTACAGAAAAATATCCTATCTTTCTCTGTTTTTATATATAACTATGCACACTGAGGACAGCCTCACTCAAGAGAAGTCTGACATTACGACATCTGAAAAATAGGCATCTCACCTCTACTTAATGCATTTTGTACGTATCTTACTTCTTTAGCAGGAGTTACATACTAGATATCTATAGGAAAAATGAACTCAGTTATGCAAATAAATCCTTAAATGACTCCAGGTTTACAAAAGTAACCCGATGGGTATATCACGTACCAACCAGTCCATTCTATTAACTTATGGTCCTACCTGAGTAAAATACTGTTTAGTAGAGATATATGAATTCATGATTCTTCTAATATATACCTTCCTCCACACTATGGGGTAACTTTGGCTTAATTAAGCTTCCTTACTCTCCCCGTGATTCAAATACATACACATACGACTCTAGAGCATCTGTCCAAATAATTTCCCCTTTGCATTTTTTTTGAGAAGACATGCATATTTTTAAATGTTGAGATATACTGACCTACAATTCAAAATAATTGTTTCCACTTTTGTCACAGAAAACACGCTATAGCTATACAGAATATAATTCATCATTTAGCAATTGAGATGTCCAAGATAAAGACAGCATGAAAACACATACCCAATACTGTATACTAGAAACTGAATAGAATGCAAAAAAAAAATAAAAATAAAAAATGGGAGGGAGAAAAAAATTAAATAAATCAAATATTTTTACTCAAGAATGATCTACTTATTTCAGTAGACATTCACTTGTGTAATTATTAAAATCATATTGGTTTTTTTTCAGGGGGGAGAGAGAGGAGTGTGGGGTTACCCAGGAGACAAAGAGTGCGGTATAATCAGAGCCCACAGGATGTGCTCTGTGGCTTGCGGTCTGTGGGGGAGGCTGATCAGCAGAGCCTGATGGAGGGCAGGGGGAGGCTGGGCTGTGATGTGCTGATTTTCAGGGGTGGCTCAGAGGATGGCAGAATTGGGCCAGAGGCAGAGGTGGTGCTGCCTGGACCACTCTATCCAGAGGAAGCCATATCTGGCAGGGTCTAGGAAGTTCTATGGGGTGTCAGAGTCCAGCTGATGCCACCTACCAAGTAAACTCCAATCCTCCTTGATGCTTCTCTCCACTCAGAGTCACAATTCAAGGAATCAGTTACCAATTACGTAAAAGGCCTTAGAAAAATAAAATTACAGAACTCCAGGCAACAGACACACAAGTAAAAATAAATCATTCAAAAAATAGAGAAGCTGTGATTTAAAGGGCCAGATAATAAACTGTGAAAAAAATGAACAAAACATTAGTTAATTATAAGATATATGGTTATAAAAGAAAGGGTAAATATTCTTCATAAAAGAAAAGATACAAACCATCAAACTTATAAGCTGTTTTATATGTATATATATATATTACACACACAGAAGAGAGACAGAGAGAACAGTTGCTAACCAAATGTAGCAAAACAAAGACAGAAGGAGAAGTAGATGAGAGAAAACTATAAGTGAAATTTGCAGCATTCTAAATTAAAGAATCCTTGTGTGCTATTTCATTATTGTATGTTAATCATTGAAATAACAAGAGGGAGAATACAAAAAAGGCTATAATAGCAAAATGTGAGAGAAGAAAGTATAAAACAACAAACAAAGTGACAGTTCAAAAAATCTAATAATGATATATGTATATATATTTTTCACCTCTTGCATAGCTATTACTTGATCCAAACTCCATCAACTCTCATTAAGATTATTACAAGGGTTTTCGTTTTTTCTTGTCTGCCTATGTCTCCCTGTAGCCTAGTCTTAATACAGCAGCCAAAGTGATCCTCATAAAATATTTGATCATTTTGTATTGGAGTTTTATATTAGTCATTACCATGACCAAAAAGACCTTTGTGATTTATCCACTTGGAATCCCCCTTACCTGTCAAAACTTATCTACTGTGCCTTCCACTCCATTCCAGACACACTGATGCTCCTGCAGTTCCTTAAACATTACCTGACAACAGCGCCCATGTATGTAAACACTCTCTTATATTGTCATAACAGAAGGATACAAATAAGGAACAATTCCTTCCTTTTCTTTTTATCTAATAGTATAATCCTTACAAAGAATTTGATAAAAAGAGTAAAAAGAAAATAAAACTACATGTCAATCTCATTTGTCAGCATGGACACAATATACTGGTAAGGTTTCTGTGTTCTGTGCACTTCCCTGCATTTGCTAAAGTGTTTCTCACAGGGTGTCTCACTGAGGCCTTCTGCAGTGTGATAAGACCCTCCAAATCCTCAATGATGTCATTTTGGTCATTTGACTTGTCCTAATTCTCTTTCTCCAGGCCTGTTCATTGTTACTGGTATCACTCCTTTCCTGTCCTTACTATCTATTCTCTACAGGGCAGAAAAAATTACTATGCTAAAACTTGAGTCAGTTCATGTCATTTCACTGCTCAGAACTGTTTAACTTATTCTTAATTTACTCAAAATAAAATTCAAAATCCTAACAATGTCTTGAAAGGCCCTTTAGGATTTGCCTCTCACTGTCTTTCTGAGTTCACGTCCAAGTGCTTTCTGTTCATTATCTCCACTCCAGCCACACAAGGCTCCTCACTCTTCATCCTTCACCCTGGCACCCTGCCACCTTGTGTTCACCACATGCCACTTTTCAAAAAACTCTTTTCTCCTAATGCCCAGATGCTAATCTTTCCCCTGACTATACCTTACTTCCTTTATATCTCTTCAGATGTTGATTTTCAGTGAGGTACTTCCAGAACTCCTTATCTCCTCTCCTTGCACTTGATATCCCATATATATGTTTGTTGTACATTTTGTCCACAGTACAAAATGGTACATAAATGGAGTTTGATAAATATTTACTAAATGTATGAGTAATTATGTGTCCCTTTATCAATGATTTTAGATGCTTGGATTACCTTCACACTTATTAGTCCTTTCCAGTAAATTCACTCTTACTTTGACTTGTCCTAATTCTATCCTATCTGGTCTTCACATTGTTCTCTTTATTATAGAGACCTACTTTTCACAAGTAGGGGCCAAGTCACAGAGCTCACTGACCATCTGAGCATGCGAGGTACCAAGAAAAAGAAAGAGTCTTAGAAGAATCACAGCTCCTTAGAGTAAGGATTTAAATTTTTCAAGCATCTGCAGTACCCTTTGAGTCAGTTAAAGTGACTCTTCCTCAATGTATTATGTTTTCCACAGGTATAAGATGAATACTCAAAAAGGAATTCTCCATGATCTACAAAGTTCAATATGGATTTCATTTAGATAAACTCAATTTAGATTCGTTGAGTCACTGCTCACCAAATAGAGTTGAGATATCCAAGAGATGCCTTTATTATCAAAGTGAAGTTTTATATGAAAAATGGTGTGAACTATGTGTTGGAGGATTTGTTGATATTAGCTCCTTTTTTAATTTAGAAAATTGCACTATGAATTTATATGTCTTAGTCTAGCTCTCTTTGATAAAGAGAGTATACTATTCTTTCACTGTTTATTTATTGATGCCTTCATTAAATGAGGAAATCATTACTAAGCATCTACTTGTGCCAGGCAGCAGAGTTTTACAAGGTTGAAGCTCGCCCTGGGAGTTCAGTGATAAAGTAACATGTAACCATTTAATCTAACTAATCAGATACTCTATGGACAACTTGGGATATAAATAAAAAGAGATAGGATTTAACTAATTTCATTGTTACTACAATTCAATAATTTAGGGCTATTAATACCCTCTTTTACAAATAGGAGACAGAAGAGAAAGACAGAAGCTAATTTGTTCAAGGTCACGTAGCTAATATTTTGAAAGCTCAACTCAAGACCATTGGCTCCAGAATCTTTGTTCTAAAAGATGAAAGTCTATTTTCTTGAATATGAATAAATATAATTTCTACTATCAAAGACTTCATAATATAAGGAAAGATGAGCATATAAAATACTTAATACTATGGTATAAGTTGGTATAAGTGTGGTGATAAAAGTTTGTATGGAATTTTACAGAAACTCAGCTTAAGAAATAATTTTATTCTTCTTATGTGTAATAAGTAGCATAGCATGGAAAGCTAACAAGTGTTGGTGGCCTAAAAGAATTTGAGGGATAATTTAACAAGGAGGTCCAGCCCATTCTAGGAAATAAGAAAGAAACAATTATGATGAATCATTAGATGAGTTTGTGACATCACTTCCAATTCTCTGTGAGTTGCGTTTATCTACCTCTATCCCCATGAAATGACAATCTGATTACTCTGAGGTGTAAATATCTGTTCTTGGAACACATCCCTTTATAAACATTTGAAGACTGGAAGGAAGAATTAACATTCATTAGATGAATTCTTTATTCACTGTTAACGTGTCTCGTTTCTCCCCTTCTAAATACAAATGGTACTTTCAATTCCACATATAGTAAAAGATAATTGGGTACTTGGAAATAACATAACCAAAGATGAAAACCATGAACATTCCATTGTCAGTCTGTTGCATTAATAAAAGTTCAATCATCTTGCTTTATTTTAAATATGCTGTAAGAAAGCCAGTATCCCTCGTATGCACCACTCTTATTTTTATAACAGGTTATTCTCTAGTGCAAAAATCACAGATGTTGATCAAAATTAAGGTAACAGTTCACTCTCATGGAACTAATGTTTTATAGATTACTTAGATAACGTGATAACTATGAATACGGCCGTATGCTTAATGTCCAGCCGTTAGTAATATTACATTTTTTTGATTTAAAACTTTACCGTACACAATGAGCCACTCAAAAAGTTTATTGTTTAAACATTTTTACATTAGAGAAGATTGTATCTTATGTTTTCAACATTGAATATTATCCTACATACTTTCAATTAATTTTCAGGACAGCTGGAATTACTCAAGTGTTTTTGTATATATCTATTCCTGCTAATCAGGTTGCTGAAACATATGTAGTTTAGTAGAGATGAAAAGTAATAAAGTGTCTCAACTTCCAATTTTTGTAATTGATGAAAATTAAGAGAAATAGGTGTCATTATTTAACTCCTCCCTCTTTTTTCTAATTCTAGACAGACAATTGAATTAGACATTCAAATACCAATTCTACAATTTTGTTTTGAGTTCCCACTTTATGTCAGTGACCCTCTGGTACGGGAAATGCAGGTGGAAAAAAAAGCATGGAAATCTCTGTTCACATGGAGCTTCATAGAAATGAACACATATAGTCAAACAAAATAATATCATGTAGTTATGAGTTCTGTGTAGACAATAAGACAATGATGACAGAAAGTGAAAGCTGGGTTGATTTGGAGCACTTTAGTTCTTTGGTCATGAATGGCCTCTCAGAGAAAATGACATTTGAACTGAGGTTTCCTGTCTGTAAGATTTAAAGTGCACTTATATACCATCATATTTTTTTTCCAATTAGGATACATTCTAAACTTGTACCGTGATAAATGATAGCCAGTAAGATTGGACAAGTCAGTTTCTGTGAACTCTTATAATACCATTCTGTCCTTACTACTCTTAGCCACCCTGGCCTCTTCTCTGATGTTTTGGAGGTAGAGCCATTATATGTGGATTAATGTGGAAGTGGGGATTGCATATGACTGCAAGTGAAAGAGAAAGGAAAGAGAAGAAATGGGCTTGATGGGCTTGAGTAACTGGGAGGATTAAAGAGCCATTATGATGGCTAAGCTTCCTTCCTTCCTTCTTTTCCTTTCCTTTCCTTTCTTCCCCTTCCCCTTCCCTTTCCCCCCTTTTCCTCTCTATCTTCCTTTCCCTCCCTCTTCCTCTCCTGCCCTGTTTCCTTCCCCTCTTTATTCTTTTTCTCCTCCCTTTCTTTCTTCCCTTCCCCGCACCCCCCACGACTCCATGAATCTCTCTCTCTCTCTTTTTCTTTCTGGAAGGAGAGATTGCAACATATTAATTTTTAAATAATTTTATATATTCTAGTGGCTTTTAATTGCCCTCATCCATTCAACTCCGCCTCTGTTTTCCCTAACAGTGTGCTCTAACATTCTCTTTGGAATAATTTGGCTTTTCTGCCATTTTTATTCAATTATGCTCTTACTAATAAATGCAGATGCATTAAAATTGAGAGACTAAATAGAGAAATTTCAAAATAAAGAAGATATTTGTGACTCATATAACTTAACAAGTATAAAAAATTAAAGTTAATTCCACATAGGATTGACAAGAGAAATGAACAGCTATTTCACACAAGAAGCTACCCATGTGGCCAAATAATCATATGAAAAGATGTTCAAGTTCATTAGAAAAGTGCAAATTAAAATCACAAGAAGAAACTAATATAAACTCTCAGAATGTCTAAAATTAGAAAACTGCCAGTTACAAGTGTAGAGGGGAGTTGGAGTTAGGAAACCATCAGAACAATCTCAGTGTGCTGGTAGGATTTTCAAAGTGATGTATTTGCTTTGAGAAAGCTGTTATCTTATTTACTAGAGTTAAAATTATTGTGTTCTGTGACTTAGCCATTCCACATTGGGGTATGTACCCAACTTGAAAGCATGCACAAGTAAACCAGAAGATATAGAGAACATTCATAATAACATTTTCATGGTAGCCTGAAACTGAAAACAACCTATGCTGATCTATTGCTAAATACACTATGGTTTATTAATATAATGGAGTATTATATACTAATATAGATAAACAAACTGTAGGTGCACACAACAACGTGGATGAAACTCACAAACACGGTATTAAAAAATGAATCCAATAACAAAAATACACATTGTAAACTACAGGGCCCTGCCATTTTATTCTATTTGAAAAAGGTTTGGCATTTGAATTGAGGTTGATCACCTAACTATAACTATAGTTGCACCAAATTAATATATAACCTGAACAACCTATTTTGAACTGAGGGTTAGTTGTTTCATTGACCCATAAAATAAGATGTGCACTGAAAAATTTACTTCTGTAAAGGAAATATTAAATAGGTGACCAGTATGAAAAAGATCAAATGGTCTGAGTAGATTCAGACTTCTATTATACCTGTTCCTACATGTATTAGATTGCTAGGACTACCATAATAAAATAACACAGACTGGGTGGCTAAAATAACAGAAACTTATTTTATCAAAGTTCTGGAAGCTAGACACCCAAGATCAATGTATCAGCAGATTTATTTTCTTCTGAGGCCCCTTTCCTTGGCTTCCAGATGACTGTCTCTTTATTGTGTCCTCACATGGTCTTTTCCGGTGTGTGCACATCTCTGGTATTTCTTTGTGTTTCCAAATTTCCTCTTCTTATAAGGACACCAGTCAGACTGGATTCAGATCCACCCTAAGGCCTCATTTGGGATTAATCACCTCTTTAAAAGTCCTATTTCAAAACACAGTCACATTCTGAGGTACTGGGCATTAGGGCTTCAACACATGAATCTTAGGGGACACAATTCATCCCATAACACTACTGTTTTGTCTTCACATCTTAAACTCATTCTATAGTCTCATGAAGTGGTGCCTATTACTATTGAAGGGGAGGAGAAATAAACACAGCCTGATTTCCTGATCAATCGTCATGGTATGCTGCTTATAAATATGCAGTATTTCATGGGCAAAGGCCAATATTCCGTCTCGCTGTATACAGACATAGAAAAATAAAGTTAATAAAAATGGCAACAGAGTGTGAAGATGGTGTTTCCTTCTTTAATGCCCACCAGAATGTATATATTTGTGGAAGAAGATCTAAATGATAATGCAAATGTTAAGGCCCATCTTGTCAATGTCAGTCAGCCCCTTCCTCTGTTCAATGGGCCTGTGTACAGAATGGTCATGATGACAAGGATCAAGGGCAATGCCAGGTTCAGCAGTAAGAACTTCTGCTCACCAAGTCCCATCTGTTACCACCACTGCCAAGTGCTCACCACTGCAGAGGTTAACACACAACTCCATATGTGGTACCAATCCATGGACATTCTTGAATGAATAGCAATCAGACCACTCTGGTAGCAGAAGAATTACACTGGACGCTTTTTATGATGGATGTTTCGTACTTTCCCAACATTGGGATAGATACATATTCAGGGAACAGATTTGCATTCTTTCGCTGCAGAGTTACTGCTAGCACTAATATTCATGGATTTGCAGATTAGTTTATCCATTCCACATTAATCCCAAACAAGATTTCTTCCATCTAGACAGTCCATTTTACACTACGATTATGGATTCATATCTAAAGAAATCATTGATCCTGGAATCAGCTAATTTGATAGGACAGTGAAATACAATAGCTTGCTGAATATCCAACTACCACACCTGGTAGGATAGTTTCAGACATGCCTTAAACCAGAAGCCAGAGGATGGTGCCAACTATGTTATAGGAAGGAAGCAAAGGATGTACCTACCAGTATACGATGTACCTACCCATCACGATTATTAAAATAACCCTTGGCGATTTTTTTTTTCTTCCTGCACCATAACTTTAAGCGCAGTTAGTTTGGAGGCACCAGTAGCCTAAAGGACTGCTTGCCATAGGGAACATGGTAATTCTGGGGCTGTGTGTCCTGGGGCTATTGGTTTCCTACTGAATAAGCAGATATGGGTGATACTAGCCAGGGAGTCCTAATTACCAGAAGTAAAGTGGATTGCTGGTCGACATTGCAGGAATGGAGGATTGTATCTGAAATCTAAAGGATTCACTGAGTGTCTTCTAGTACTTTCCTGCACTTAGATCTTGGTCAGATCTAAGGCAACTCAACTCCTATAAGATTAAAGAGCCCTGTTAGGTGAGGTGCTGGTAGAAAATAAAGAGAATATGGGGCTTCCCTGGTGGCGCAGTGGTAGAGAGTCCGCCTGCCGATGCAGGGCACGCGGGTTCGTGCCCCGGTCCGAGAAGATCCCACATGCCGCGGAGTGGCTGGGCCCGTGAGCCATGACCGCTGAGCCTGCGCGTCCGGAGCCTGTGCTCCGCAACGGGAGAGGCCACAACAGTGAGGGGCCCGCGTACCGCAAAAGAAAAAAAAAAAAAAAAAAAAGAGAATATGAAAAGGCTGATAGAAGGAAACAACAATGGTTACCACCTTAGGCTCAAGAGCCATTGCAGAAATGAGACAGTAGAAGCTGTCTGTGATGTTAATTATAATGCCCTTTATCTCCCTGCTGTTTTATATGAAGAGCATGACGGTAGCTAACATTTTAAGTTTCACACAACTGCCTTTATATCAGGATGATTTGAGAGTTGATTGGCATTTTTGTGTTTTCTGTTACACAATTTTTGAACCGAAAAAAGGGAAATAATGAATGTTGTGGTGCAAAAGGGGTGTAATGTGCAGGATAATTTCCATTAAACCAACCTCACTTTTCTTTCATAAACACTAACTTATCTTGACTAAGTCAAAAGGCCCCTTGCTCTTTGTTCTCTGCTGGCTGATGACCAAGGAAAGGTATCAGCAAGACAATAAAGGTAAGAAGGTGAGTGAGGCTGGAAGATTTATTGCCTCAGCTCCCTTGTGAGGGTTTATTGCATTCTGGTGGTATCTTCTTCTCAAAAGTCATTGCTTACATAAGGCATCTCTGTGCTGTTCTCTCTCTGGGTTCTGGTAACACATCTCCCTTCCTTCCCCTTGCTCCTTCGGATCTCTGGAGGTTAAAGTTCCTCAGTGTTAATAGTTCCGGGAAACTATCCTGTTCATACAATCATAATTAGGCTATTTGTTAAACTCTTCTAAAATTAACATATTCTATTGGTTCATGTTATGGATACAGATATTAAGAATAAAATATATCAATAAATAACTAATAAAAATAATTAGTTCCATATTAATATGCCCATATGAAGTCAACTAACATCTCAAATAACCTCAAAATAATCTTGGAATTTTCTTCCATTGGCATATATTACTTTTATTTGACACTATTACTGATAGGCAGAAGTGGCTACCAAAAGACTACTAAAGCACAAGAGAATCAGGCAAAGAAAAAAGTGCCATTTGGGGGGAAGAAATTTAGCAACTAATGGCATTTTGCCAAGCAAGAAGCAGATGTTTAACTATAACTGTCAACGAAACATGAATAGAAAAAGCAATAGCATCATATGAAAGTTTTAGTTTAGAAAGTACAAAATCTGAAAACTAACATAAACACCAAGATGGGATTGAAAAGGTGTGGTGGAATCAGTCACTTTTTGTGTGATATTTCTAAAGAATAGATGGTCCCTTTTTTAATTCAAAAGTTATTATGGTAAGAGCAAATCCAAAGTCAATGAATTTGATGGCTCACAAGGTTTTTGGACAGTTTAGAATAAAATTCCTGGCAAGCAGTGAGAGCAAAGTTCACTGAAGTGGCTAGACTATATTGACACTTGGAACAAATGTGGACTTTTAATGGATACAAAATCCAAAAAGCAGTGTACTAGTTTGTAGAGTTCAACCAAAACTACTGATCTAGAAAGACTCACTTATGAAAACAATCTTTTGCTAGAAAATTAATATCTTTCACCAGTGAGTTTATTCAATAAAGTGAAAAAAAAATCTTCCCTTATATGAAAAGTGTCAGTTCAGAGATCCTTCTATGCTCAATTTACAGATTGTTTCATGGGCAAATGTATAAAACTCTTTTCCCCTTGGCAACATAGCATGTGCCCATTATGCTTTCACAGATATTGAATAGTAACTACAAAATGGTTATTCCTCAAAAGGCTAAATTTTATATTTGGTAATGTAACCATGCCAGATTTGCAACAGCAAACTTATAAAGATAGCTTGGTTATTTATTATACTGATATGTAATAACCCTTGATTTGTTGGGACATTTTCTTAATTTCTTGAGCATTTCTAAAAAGAAATAATATTAAAGTGAGCATAGGTGTGGAAATTAGTATCCGAAGGCGAAACAAGCATTTTATGTGATAACTTCTGAAAATGAAAAATTGAAGAATCAGTATACTTTAATGATTATTGCACATTACAAACTCACAGGTATGTTTGTGCACTGTTGTTTCCAGTAATAACCAATGTTACACTTGCAGTCTACTCCCTAACAGGTGGTGGAACAGATAATGCTATTCTCCTATGGCTACACGCTAGGTTTTTAAAAGTGTAAGAGTGAATTTTTAAAAGAAATACAAACTGGCAAACCTCTCTTCATGCATAAACATTTGTTTGAGTTTAAATTATCCAGTTAAAATGGTAGTGCGATTTTTTGGTAAAACATTGTTAGCAGTTTTAGTGTTTATGTAGGTATATACTTGAAGTCAAAGGGGATTTTTCAATCCCCTTTGAAATCCCCCAATTTTATTTCAATCAACATGTCAAGTTTTATATCTGGGCTATTTATACAGGCATAAATATTTTACAAAGACAATGAAGACAACCCATTCCATCAGCTTTATTCTATAAATGTGAAAACCGAGGCTCAGAGTTTAAGTGACACGTGAAAGGGCACACTGCTAATTAACAACAGAACATCACTGAGTATAAACATCCTGTTTTCCACAGTGGCTTCACCAATTTACAGTCTCACCAAAAATGGGTAAATGTTCCCCTTCCTCCACATCCCCATTAACACTTACTTTTTGTCTTTTTGACACTAGCCATTATAACAGATGTGAAGTGCTATCTCACTGTGTTTTTGTTTTTTTTTTTTACATCTTTATTGGAGTATAATTGCTTTACAATGGTGTGTTAGTTTCTGCTTTATAACAAAGTGAATCAGTTATACATATACATATGTTCCCATATCTCTCCCCTCTTGTGTCTCCCTCCCTCCCACCCTCCCTATCCCACTCCTCTAGGTGGTCACAAAGCACCAAGTTGATCTCCCTGTGCTATGCGGCTGCTTCCCACTAGCTATCTATTTTACATTTGGTAGTGTATATATGTCCATGCCACTCTCTCACTTTGTCACAGCCATAAAAAGAAACGAAATTGAGTTATTTGTAGTGAGGTGGATGGACCTAGAGTCTGTCATACAGAGTGAAGTAAGTCAGAAAGAGAAAGACAAATACCGTATGCTAACATATATATATGGAATCTAAGAAAAAAAAATGTCATGAAGAACCTAGGGGTAAGATAGGAATAAACACACAGACCTACTAGAGAATGGACTTGAGGATATGGGGAAGGGGAAGGGGAAGCTGTCACTGTGGTTTTAATTTGCATTTCCCTGATGATTAGTGAAAAAGTTAAAAATAGAACAACTACGTGATCCAGCAATCCCACTTCTGGAAATATATCCAAAGGAATTGATATCAGGATCTTGAAGAGTTATCTGCACTCTCATGTTTATTGCAGCTTTATTCACAATAGCCAGGATATGGAAACATCTTAAATGTCTATCAAGAGATGAATGAAGAAAATGTGGTAAATACATACAATGGGATACTATTCAGTCTTAAAAAGAATGAAATCCTGGCATTTGCAACAACATGAATAAACCTGGAGGACATTAGGCTAAATGAAATAAGCCAGACACATAAAGACAAATACTGCATGATCTCCCTTATATGTGGGATCTAAAATAATCAAACTCACAGAAACAGAGTGTAGAAGGATGGTTTACAGGAGCTGGGAGGAAGCGGTAATGAGTGATGCTGGTCAAAGAATATAAAGTTTCAGTTATGCAAGATGAATAAGTTCTGAAAATCTAATGTACAGTATGGTGATTATGGTTAGCAAAACTGTATTATACACTTGAAATTTTCTAAGGTAGATCTTAAGTGTTTCCACCACATATAAAAAGAAGGAAGAATGGTAACTCTTTGAGGTGATGGATATGTTAATTAGCTTGATTGTGATCTCACAATGTAGATCAAAATATCAAGTTATGTACTTTAAATATGTACAAGGTTTGTTTGACAATTATATCTCAATAAAGCTTAAAAAAGTATAAGGAATCCTGTCACAGTTAAGGATTCCATCTATGCTATTCCACTGCAAATAATTTAGGTGACATTTTCCAAAATTGATATGTCTTTAAAATGCATATATCTTCCATAGTACATATTCTGCTTTAGGAACTAAATACCTTTAAAAAATTCTAACTTACACTAATTTACATAAACACAAAAGATCGTTTCCAAAAATGTGAGTTAGGAAAAAATTCCATTAATTACATGGTTACTTTGAGAAACACTGTTACTATAAAAAGAATATCCATAGGATACCTATTACTGAATACATGATAAACTGTAAAATATATGTTACCTATTATAAACAAAGCTTGGTCCTGGTTATTATCAAGTTATAAATATATGAATGACAAAAATATAATCATCTGCTGACTAGTTGATATTATGCATTTCTATAAACAAAAACAAATCTGTTAAACTTAAGAGTGTGAAGAAAATCACTGGTCAAGTGCAAAACCTTCCTCTCCTGACTCCCTTCCCATATATACCATCACATTTCCTATTTTACTGCAGTTGGGTGACGTCATAAAAGTCATGCTTATTTTACTACTAAAACCATATCAGTTCCGTGTTTATCATAAGGGTTCCCCCAATCAGCCCTTTTAGAAATCCAGTGTAGAGACAACACCATATCATCCCTATGTTAATTTTAATTCTCCTTATTATCTTTAGAGCCATTCCATGCCCTTTATTGAGATGCAACCACATTTACTTGTGGTGTATACAAGGATGCAGAGAAGATTCTGTAATACAGCATGGCAGATACTTCTAATATCAAGGGTACGTTGTGATTAAATGGGTCAATTTCCCTCTCTGAATAATAGTCTTGAGTAAAGTCTCACAATTCCTGATGCTTTTCAAGTCTCCAGTGGATTCTGTCTCTTTTCACTTTATGGAAGTTTTTATATATATATATATATATATATATATATATATATATATATATATATATATATATATATATATACTCACATATATATGTATATATCTCAGATGAAAAGTGTGTACCCATCAGTACACAAATAAGCCCACTAAATGTTGTGCTTCCTTCTGATTTGTGGCATCCTTCAAACACAGTGATTTGTCTTTCAGTGCTTGGGAGCATCACACAATAATTTCCTAAAACTTCATAGTGATAACTAGCCTCTAAATTTAGCTGGTTCCAGGATGTGTCGGTCAACCTCCGTATGTTATGTGAATAACTCTTCTTGGCAAACCTCCTATTTAAGGCAAGCTATGTAAATTGTGGTGTCCAGCATAAAATAAAATTCTGGGGCCTATTTTTTTTTCCAAAAAGTAGGAAAGCGGGCTTCCCTGGTGGCGCAGTGGTTGGGAGTCCACCTGCCGATGCAGGGGACACGGGCTCGTGCCCCGGTCCAGGAAGATCCCACATGCCGCGGAGCGGCTGGGCCCGTGAGCCATGGCCACTGGGCCTGCGCGTCTGGAGCCTGTCCTCCGCAACGGGAGAGGCCACAACAGTGAGAGGCCCGCGTACCTCAAAAAAAGAAAAGAAAAAAAAAAGTAGGAAAGCATTTCAATCTCTCTTCACCTCTCCCTCTTGATCTGTCATAGTGTTCTCTATGTGCTGCTTAATGTCGCACTGCCTTGGCCCTTATACTCTCGAGGTGAGTGCAGACTCTCACAGGCTCTCAGGACACCATGTCGTGACTTAGTGTGTGGGCGCCACATGCCTAAACCTGAACTTCCTGTGCTTGTGCTCAAGCCCCCTCCAGGGACAGAAAAATCTATTCAGTTTAGCCTTGCTTCCCCACCATTACACAAAAGTCAAAGATTTTCTTAATTTCTTATTTGTTCTTTTTCCAGAAGTTTTCAAACTGTTTTCCCATTCACATATCCAATGTGAGGTGATTGAGAAATTATATCGCCCACCGTTACTGGTATGTTCTTTTGCTCACCCTTCCCAGAAAGAAAGCCACACAAGAAGAATCAGTCTGAACGGACCCTGGACTGAAGAATTCACTCTGTTTTCAGTAAAGGACACATGACTTGAGAAGTGTCAATACTGATGACTGTGTAACAAATCCAACATAGCTGATGTTTACAGCATTTCTAACCAGTTTAGCAAGCATGTTCTTTTATGATAGAGGGAGACGCACAGTTTCCATTTTCTGTATTGACTTGTCTAACTGGGAATTTGAGTTACTTGAAGAGGGGCACAGCTACTATATTTAGGTTCTGACTTGGGGTAGCTGCCTCTAAAATGACTCCTCATGAGCCCCATCACCTTCACACTCCTTTTAATCCCTTCTCTTGGAGTGTGAGCTGGGCCTAGTGGCTTAATTCCAACTAAAATAACAGCAAAAAGATCACTAACGTGATTAAGTTATAGGAAATTGTGACTGTTGTCTTGCTAGCAGACTATCTCTATTGCCTTCTCTACTCATACACTTTGATGAAGCTTGATGGGCTGGAGAGGCTCATGTGGCCAAAAAAACCACAACAAACAAACAAAAACAAAGCAAAAACAACAACAGAAAAACCCTGAGAGTGGTCTCCAGCTAAAAACCAGCAAAGCACCGAGGGATTCTGTCCCGCAGCCCCTGATGACTGAATTCCGCCAAGAGCCATAAAAGCTTGGAAGCAGATCCTTCCCAAGTTGAGCGTTCAGATGAGCCCCTGTGAGAGACCCTAAAGTAGAGGGCCCAGTGAAGCCATTGCCAGATTCCTGACCTATAGGTAGGGTGACATAAAAAACACATTGTATTTTAAGCACTAAGACTATGGTAATTTGTTATGCAATATAGATCTTAAATATAACTAATGTTTAATAAATGTTGACTATCACATCCAATTACCGATCAGTTAGTACTGATCCAATAAACCCTGGATAATGGTATATCCCATATGAAGTAATTAGACTCCTTATCACTCAATCTGAGAATTCAAAATGGTAAAGATTCTTCAGGCATCTTCTGCTATTTTTCTGTATACGTCCGAATTATTTTACACCGCAGTCCTTAGTCTCAGTAGCTAATTCTTTACTTTTACGCTGAGCTTGGAGAGCTGTAAATTTTGTTATTAACTGTCTCATGGGATAATACTATGAATATGATATTTTCCAAGAATCATAGGAGCATGGGGATGGCAATGTGAGCCAGTTCTTGTTTTCAATACTAATCTTAAAGTAACATGATTAGGGCCTCCCTTCTCCCTGGTTGTTGGTTTCACTTTTGCGAGTGCTTTCTATAGCAGCAATGGAATAGTATCATTTGTCATTTTCCTGTCACTTTGGCTCATTTTTCTACTAATTTAGCCATTTGCAAAAGGACTATATGAACAATTTGTGTCATATGCCACAACATTTTCATTACTTCAAAACTTTGGATGAGTTGGCAACCATCCCAGCACAAAGATATTGTAAGTACCTTCCTATTTATCCTATTTTAAATCCAATAAACCTTTTTTTCATATTTATCGGGAGGTGTCTTTGCATTAGATATCACCACCATTACCAACTTGTGTGTTTCATAGTCACTAACTCAAAATTATTTAGTTCTATGTTTGGAATTCACATAAATATCTAAAAGACACTTGACATGAAAGTTTACATGGCAGGTAACAGAGTTTGAACAGTATTTCAAGTTCAGCTTCCAGGCTCCTCAATGACATGACTAACATTTGATTGAAAGAGATGAGCTGAAGAAGATGGAGACAATTTCAACTTACAGAAGCTATACCTTCAAATCATCACCCATCTTTTTTATTGTGCTTATTATATAGTCTCTCTGAGTACATATCAATGTATATTTTTCCTAGTGCACCTTCACATCATCAATTAGAAAGTTCAGAATAATCAATTCCAGTAACCAAGTACAATCTGAATGTTCCATCTTTATATTAATTTATATATTTTGCAGAGCAATTTTATAAGACGGTAAATCAATGGTCATGATATCATCTCCATGTACTATTCTAAAATGGAATAGGGAACAAGAACAAAGACAAATAAAATTTAATGTAATAGTGATCATGAAATACAAAACAAAATGCTCTATCATCTGTAATTTTTTTTTCAAATGAAAATGTCTCTAGTAGGTAGGAGTGGGAACTAATAGAAATAACAAGTTATATCAAAAAGATCAATATATATTTATTGTCTCTCTACCACTAGCCTATCATGTTGCTAAATTAAGTGGGAAAATATGAAAATGTAAATTTTCAAAATTACTTTTTCAATACTGATACGATTATACAGTTTATATTTGTTTATTCTTGTTTATAGGACTTAGATTCCTTTTATCAAAGCACATTATAAGAAGTAAGAAATACAGACATGCCATAAAAGCATTGGCACAATTGAAATCCTTCAAATATAGTACATAAAATATAACAAATAGAACAATGAAATGATAGTCACCTATTTTAAGCTAATGGATTCTCCAGATAACACTTCAACTTTAGAAGGGGAAGCAGGATATAGCTAAAGTACCAATGGTGTTATCTTTGGATTCAGCCAATTTAGTCACCATGATAAGGGTTGAGCTTTGGGTAAGGGGATAACATGATAATTTTTCATAGTGTGTTTTGCTAGCTTTGTTTTAGCCCTAGGCTGATGTAGATGCTAATTACAAACAGCACTGATCAGGAGGAACCACTGTTTGTTTTTGCTTTTTTGTTGTTTTGGCTTAAATAACAAATATTTATTTCTCACATCTTTGTAGTCTTGGAAGTTCAATATCAAGGAGCTGGCTGACTCAGTTACCAATGAGAGCTCCCTTTCTGGCTTGCAGAAGGTCACCTTATCACTGTGTCCTCACATGGTAGAGAGAACTCCAGAGCAAGTTGTCTGGTGTCTCTACTTAAAAGGGCACTAATATTGTCATCCTCATGACCTCATCTAATCCTGATTACCTCCCATAAACCCCATCTTTCAATGCCATAGCCCTTGGGGTTTGGGCTTCAACATATAAATTTTGGGGAGACACTATTTAGTCCATAGCAGTATTTTAAATGTTACTGAGGTTACTAAGCCACAAGGGAGTCTGGGAAATGCTGTGATTTTTCTTTGGATTTTTCAACCTTTGGAATAAAAAAAGATACATTAGAAGGGGGTTGGGAGATGCTGGCACACCTGAAGGCAGCATTAGAGACCACATGAAAGCTGATTCCCCCAACCATAGACACTGTCACCATCCATCACCAAGAGGAACCCATATTGATTCTGTTTTGCAGTTCTTGCAGACTTTTCATCAATATCTACTGACAACCAGAAGACATATTACTAAATTGCCTTCCAGAAAAATTATATCAAATTATACCCATGTGTGGTGTTAGAGAGTGCTTATTTCCCCATGTCTTCAACAACACTGCATATTATCATTAAATTTTTCCCAACTTGATAGTGAAAAATCTCACCCCATCACAGTATTTTTTAATTGAGATATAATTGATGTACAACATTGTGTAAACTTAAAGTGTGCAATGTGTTGATTTGATACATTTATATATGGCAACATGATTATCAGCTTACTGTTAGCTAACACCTTGATCATGTCACATAATTATTATTTGTGTGTACGTGTATGTGCTAAGAACATTTAAGATCTAGTCTCTTAGAAACTTTGAAGTATATAATGCAGTACTGGTGACTATAATCATCATGCTGTACATTATATCTCCAGAATCTTTTTTTTTTTTTTTTTTTTTTTGCGGTACGTGGGCCTCTCACTGTTGTGGCCTCTCCCGTTGCAGAGCACAGGCTCCGGACGCGCAGGCTCAGCGGCCATGGCTCACGGGTCCAGCCGCTCCACGGCATGTGGGATCCTCCCGGACCAGGGCACGAACCCATGTCCCCTGCATCGGCAGGCGGACTCTCAACCACTGCGCCACCAGGGAAGCCCTGGAGCCTCTATTTTTGAAAGCTGAGTTAAGACTAGAAAGGATCACAGCATGAAGTTGATTCGAAGTTGATAATCAGCCCATTTCAAGATCTAGACCTCTGACTAAAGTAATAATTTACAAATGTCACATGGGGATAACCTACCCATGGGGAGAAAAAACTAGAGAGAATATTTACACACACGTAAGTTTACATATTTTAAATAATATTAAGTTATTAAAACATCATGTGATAACGTGTATTGCACACACAACATGTTCTAAGTAATTTACATGTATTCAACTAATCATTGCAACAACTGTATAAGGAAGATAGATCAGTATTCCCCCTTTCCTGATGAGAGAACAAGAGTACAGAGAAGATAAGTAACATGAACAAACACACTTAGCTAAGATTTGAACATAGTCTAAGTCCTGAGAGCTCACCCTCTTGACATGGCAAGGTGGAGCAGTGATCATCAATTGAGAATTAGATGTTAGAGACAATGATAGTATTTTTATGACTAGTAAACTATTGACAAAATACTGATTTTTACAATTAGCTTCATGCCATATTAAACACACACTTTCCCACACATGTTCTAACATGTTCTAACATAGAATGTACATAGAAAATAATTTTATGAAGAATTGGCAAATATATTCTCTTAATTGATTAAGAAAACATTATTTTTAAAAGAGCATTGCAAAAAAAAAAAAAAAAACACCTACTAGTTACTTGACAAAATGGAGGAGTAAGTAGGAGTGAGATAAGGATAACGAACAGAGGCCAGTTCACTGGACATTAACAAGTTTCTTATCTGTATAAATTCCAAAAATCTATTTCTATTATGGTATGATATCTTTATGAGAACATTTTGTATGTGTTTTATATTACTTAGATTTTTAATGATTTTTTTTCCTTTTCTTACAATCTATTTCTAAGCAAAAGGCTGCATTTTACATTTTTAATTTTTTTCAATTAATTAATTTATTTATTTTTGGCTGCACTGGGTCTTCATTGCTGTGCGCGGGCTTTCTTTAGTTGCAGTGAGTGGGGCTACTCTTTGTTGCGGTGCGCGGGCTTCTCACTGCAGTGGCTTCTCTTTGTGGAGCACGGGCTCTAGGCATGCGGGCTTCAGTAGTTGTGGCACGTGGGCTTCAGTAGTTGTGGCTCGCGGGCTCTAGGGCACAAGCTCAGTAGTTGTGGTGCACGGGCTTATTTGCTCCATGGCATGTGGGGTCTTCCTGAACCAAGGCTTGAACCCATGTCCCCTGCGCTGGCAGGTGGATTCTTAACCACTGTGCCACCAGGGAAGACCTATTTTTGATTTTTTAATCTAAATTTTCTATGAAAAAGATATTGCAAAATAAGTCTCATTTTCCATATGATTTTACAAATATATTTTCATAGTTACATGCATTTATTACAGATACCACATAGAGACCAATTAATATCAGAGCTGTTGAAATGTGAATTGGTTGTATTTTTAATAATGAAATAATAGTGAAAACAATGTTTTGTATAAACTCCCTTCCACACAGGTTACCATTTTAACTGTGATTCTTATCAGATTTTGATTTATCTCTTTATCCATTTTTGTAGCTAATGGGGAACAAATTACTTATTACTCATGAAAGACACTAATGACCTAGTGTTGCAGAAAAAGAGAACATTACAATTTACATTTAAATGAGATTTGAAATGTTAATGAACAGATCTAGTATTCTAATTATCTCTACAAATACTTTAAATTAAGGTGAACTTTTGTAGATGGATCGTTCCTGAGTCTTGCTCTAGCCCTACAGTGTTCCTTGATAGCATATAAAGTGTATAATACACATATTAGATACATGTATTGTTATAATATAAAATTATACAGTCAAATAGCTGTGATTATTATTAACAAACATATAATTTCACTGTAATGGATAAGCATAATCACATAGAATATTTTTAAACCGTAAAATTATCTTGTGTGAGTATTTTTGAGTTTTGGGTTTTACTCTTTTATTTTCTTCCGGTTAAAGAAATAGAGATATCACTGGTTGGAAACAGATGTTTAGATAAAAATTTTCCATGCAACAAAGATATTCATCTTTTACCTTAGCACAGTACTTTCTGTAATGTGTAAATTTCTTTGTAGGCAGCAAATAGCAACATGGAAAATGAGGTCATGTGTGATTTTTCATTAGTTCACTATGTTTTGGGCTACCAAAAAACATGAGTTCAAAATCAAACCTTCCATCCAACTAAATGTAGTGACTCAGAGGAAAATACAGAATACAAACACTTCATCTTTTTTTCATGTCCCTGTTTTAAAATCTGTACCATCCTAGAAGATGGCAATGTGTTCTTCTCCCAAATTTATGCGATTTTCTTAATAAATGTATCTGACGAAGCATCCCAAGTATGAGAGCATCTCCAGGATACAAGAACTTACATAGTGACTGAAAAAGAGAGGCCATAAGTATTGAAGAGAAGTTAGTAAAACATTTTGAAAGAAACCAGATAGAGCAATAGACCTAAGAAAACATCTTAGGGTAAGGGTGAGGGTAAGGGTGGCAGAAACAAAAGCTTAGTACATCAAGTTATCAAAGTTATTATCTGCTTAAATGAGATTGAACAAAACTTGTAGTGGATTGAAGATAATGACGACAATGCCTAGCACTGCACAAGAAGACTTCATGGTATTTGTTCTCATTAATAGGCATATGAGTAGATTCCTTTTCATAGATGGAGAAAACAGGCACGACAAACATCGGTTTTGTATTTTAAATCAGAGCAAAGAAGGAACAAGAAAGTGAACCACAGTCATCAATTCTCCCTGATGCTACAAAATTTCATCCATAGCATGATAATACCCTTTTGTATTAGTTTGCTCAGGCTTCTATAGAAAAATGCCACAGACTGAGTGACTTAAACAAGAGACATTTACTTCTCACAGTCCTGGAGGTTAGGAAGTCCAAGATCAGGATGCCAGCATGGTGGGGTTGGGGTTCTGGTGAGAACCTCTTCTTGGCTTGTAGAAGGCTGCTTTCTTTCTGTATTCTCACAAGGCAGAGAGAGAGACAGAGAGAGAGAGAGCAAGGGTGAGCTCTGGCTTCTTATTACAAGGGCACTGATCCCATCACCATTAGGCCCCACCCTTATAACCTCATCCAACCCTAATTATCTCCCAAAGGCCCCATCTTCAAATAGCATTACATTGGAGGTTAGAGCTTCAACATATAAATTTTGGAGGGATGCAGTTCAGTACATAGCATTCCACCCCTGACCACCCCCCACAAATTCATGTTCTTCTTGAATGCAAAACATATATATATTCCATTTCAGCAGCCCCACAGTCTTAACTCAATGTATCATCAACTCTAAAGTCCAAAGTCTCTTCTAAATATCATCCAAATCAGACACAGGTAAGACTCAAGGTACATTTCATCTTGAGGCAAAATTTCTCTCCCACTGCAAACCTGTAAAACCAGAAAAGTTATATGCTTCCAAAATACAATGATGGGACAGGCATAGAATAAATATTCCCTTTCCAAAAGGGACTAATAAGAAAGAAAGAAGAGGTGATGGGTCCTAAGCCAGTTCAAAACTTAGCAAGGAAAATCCCATTAGATCTTAAGGCATGAGAATAATCTCCCTTGGTTCCATGATCTTCCCTCCAAATCCACTGAGGCAGCAACTGGCCCAAGAAAACCAGAAAGAGGCAGCTCCACCCTTTGAAACTCAGGAGGAACTAGTCATGCCTCCTGGGCCTGTGGTGGAAGTGGTAGCCCTGATGATCTTTGAATTACCTTTGGCATCATTCTTCCTTTTCTTGAGGAATAGCGGCTGTTCACCATAGAATAGCTCTGTGTCCTGTCTTGTAGAATCTAAAAAGTCTGACAGCCTTCCATCATTCAGTCCCACTTGATCTGTCCCTTTTAGTTCAAACTGGAAGTGTCAGTGCTGGTATAATCCCATCTCTATTCCAAACCTCTGTTAAAATGGCTGATTAAGTTTATGAGCGACATCCACAATCTCTTTATGAAATGAATATCTAGCCATACTCTTCAGAACAAGCTTTCTCACATTTTGCAATATGAATAGGCTGGTTCTTTTGGATTTAATTTATATCTCTCCAGTCACATTTTACTGTAAGCACTCAGTAGAAATCAAGTTGCTCCTTCAACACTTGCTTAGAAATCTCTTCAGTTAATTATCCAAGTTCATCACTTGCAAATTTTACCTTACACAAAAACTAAAATGCAGTGCAACCAAGTTCTTTGCCACTTACAACAAAAATCACCTTTCTTCCAGTTTCCAATAACATATTCTTCATGTCCATCTGAAACCTCACCAGAATGGCCTTTACTGTCCATATTTCTACCAACATTCTTTTCATGATTATTTATCTATTTTCTATGAAGATGGAAGCTTTCTCTGAGCCTTCATCAGAACAACTTTTAACAGTCCCTACATGGCAATTTCAGCTTTTTCTGGCATGCACTTCCAGCCTCTACCCATTACCTGGTTTCAAAGCCACTTCCACATTTTTAGTTATTTGTTATAGCAGCATCCCACTTGTGGTACCAAAGCCTGTTTGGGCTCAGCCTACTATAACAAAATGCCATGTACAGACATCTATTGCTTAAACAACAGACATCTATTGCTCACAGATACAGAGGCTGGAAGTCTGAGATTAGGATGCCAGTATGGTTGGGTTCTAGATAAGGGCCCTCTTCCTGGCTTGCAGATGGCCATCTTCCTGCTGTGTCTTCACATAATGGAAAGAGAGATGGAAAGAGAGAGAAAGAGAGAGTGCAAGATCTCTGATCTCTACTTATATAGCATGGTTCCCATCATGAGGACTCCACCCTCATGACTTCATCTAAACCTAATTACCTCCCAAATGCAACCTCCAAGTACCAGCATTTTGGAGGTTAGGGCATCAACACATGAATTTGGGGAGCACACAGAATTATGTCTATAACATCTTCCTTCCATCTGTTTCCATAATTCAAAAGCCACACATCTCAACCACATCCACCTCAACCAAGGAAACTTCAGGTCTTTCACCTAGGTTTTGTGCTATATTTACTGTAGCACTTCTCTATTTACTAAGAAGCCAAGACATTTAAGACTGGTAGAAAGTTTTCCCTGGGTAATAAAAAGACTGAACAAGAATGGAGTGTTCTGTGTCAACTCTGTCTTTAGCATCAGGTTGTTGCAAAAATAAAAATCATAATTCAGAGATTTAAAAAACACATATACAGTATTCTTAAACACTTTAAACAATGTTTACAAATAAAAGAGAAAAAAAATGAATTCAACTTTCTAATTATCAAACTAAAAATTATTACTCAAATTACTATTTTATTTTAATTATGATATAAATAGAGATCTCACATTTATTGATTCAGTTGATCTTATAGCCAATATTTTAATCTAATTTGTATTTTTAATTGGGAAATATGCTAATTAAAAAAGAAATTCAAGGTGGGCCCAAACCATACGAAAAATAACTTAAATTTTATAGAAATTATAAGTAAAAAGCATAATAAAATTTATTGCCCATGCCACTGAAATAAGGTAGCATAAACACTTGGGCTTATTTGAGCCTTTCCTCCTTTCTAGAAATTTAATCTGTTCTAGTCACAGAGTGGCAGTGGGAAACTCCCAGTGAAAATAATTCAATTCTGATCTTGGGCAGAGTTGATTGCTTTTGAACCCTTGACCCCACTTAGGCCAATGACAATCCATTTCCTACTCCTTGTGTAATTGGACACAGTGTTTTATTGAGAGGTGATGCATGTTAAAGAAGGGTTAATGGACCTGAATAAGAATTTGTCTCAGAGAAACTTACCAACAAGCTAAGACAAAGTTTTTTTTTTCTTTCTCACAAAGTCTTAAGGAATTAGAAAATGACAAACTATAAAAAGAGTAAGATAAATTAGATGCACAATTAAGAAGAGAGTCTACAGAGGGGTAGGAAGTCCTTACGGTCATCACACTTAGTTCCATTTTCTCTTGGGTCCCAGTTATAGAATGATGTCTGAATTTTGTATGAGACTAGAGTTTCAATAAATCCCTACTCAGCCCAATGAGTCTTTGTCACAGGGTCATATGATTGAAAATCAAGACTCAACAGAGTATACTCATTACGGGGCTTTCCTAAAGGCAAAGAATGTAGGCTAGCAGGAGAAAAAACAAGCACAGATAAGCAGTGGGGACTAAGGGACTTCCAGGCACTGCTCCCCAGGATGCACTTATCCAGACTGTAACTATCAAGATATGTGCAAGAAATATTAGTTTCAGAGGAGTTTAAGCAAAAGTCTCCAGCAATGTGTTTTTAGTGTCTCATTGGTTACAAAGCCAAGCCAGGCTGTATAACCCTTTAAAGCAAACATAAGCCATCAATCTACACAGACCTAAATAATATAACATAACTGACTCTGGGTGTTGCCAGGAGAATTTAAAACTTTACTAGCATGTTATAAATAACAATCTAGCCCACATCTTTCTTATTTGGACAAAAGAAACTACCAGACTTTCAGGCATGTCTGGAGATAAGCACTGAGCTGTAAGATAGTTCCATCTTATATACAATCTCACACAATTTGTTGGATAAAATGTAGTGAATATGTATGTATTTTGTTTATTATTATATGGTTTCCCAAGCATTTCAAAGCATATTACAAAAATACTTTGATGTAGTAAATTTTTATAAATACACATAATCAGGTATATGGTTAACGTTTCTTAAAGCACTATACATGTATACTAGACATGAACAATTAAGTAAATAGATACAACTGGTGGCAGTCAGGTTTCTCAATACTGGAGGGAAAGGTTACAGATAAGCATGGAGAGAAGGCTGGAATAATAGAGGTGGTCGTGGATTAGGGCAGACATGTCAGTATAACCACACACAGCTTACTATAGATACAGATAGTTACATATAGAAGTACTTATAGATATGTATATACAAATATGAGGCTGTATAGGGTTAGTATAGACACATATATTCCTTTTTCTGTCAGCTGAGTGGGCCTAGAAGCAGAGACATCCAGATAACAATGAGAACATTCAGCACCCAGTTCTTGGTTTCTAATACATTTCTTCACTATTTGAGGGAACTAGTATAGTACTCCTTGGAGAAATGGCTGATTCTAGAGTTGGGACAGGGAATATGCAAGATAAGCCTGGACCATCTCATAGGCCTATAAATTAAAGAACTTCTCAAAAAATATACACCCTCACACACAATGATAGAGTTATGCCAAAGGAACCAACAGAATGAGCTTCCAAAGGCCAAAGCTGGAACAATTTGAGCAGCAAAATAAATAAAGGTGTATTAGATTATAACCAAAAGAGTAAAATACTTACATGCCACACTGACATAAATAATTAAATAAATGAATAAATGTGAGAAAATAGACAATCTCTTGTGCAGAAGAATTCCAAATAATTTATATAGAAACTTTGTTCTCAGAGAGGTGGAGAATAACTCTCTATTCCTTAAGCAAAAATTGCATATAGTGATTTCCTTCCAAAAAATGCAGAAAAGGGAAAGAAAGTTACTTTACGGTGAAGAAACCCAACAAATATTACCTCAGTCAGGTGATCAAGATTAACAACAGTGATGAGTCATGTTGATTGCATATATCCTTGATATGATGTGATAAGAAAGGCACTTTGTGCCTGTGATCTTCCTCTCAAAAAACAGAACATATCTATTAACAAGAGAAAACATCAGGACATATCCCAGTTGCAGGGTATTCTACAAAATACCTAACCAGTATTCCTTAAAATAGTCAAGGTCATTAAAACAAAACAAAACAAAATCCTGAAAAACTGTCACAGCCAAAGAGGCTTAAGAGAGACATGGATGACTAAATGTAATATGGTATCCTATATGGTATCATCATAGGACAGAAAAAAGACATTAAGTAAAACAAAGAAATACAAATAAAGTATAAAAGAAGTTTAGTTAATAATAATGTATGACTATTTTTTCATTAGTTGTAACAAATATATCACACAGCATAAGTTATTAACAGTAAAGAAATTGAGTGTGGGCTATATGGGATCTGTATTATATTTGCAATTTTTCTAAATCTAAAACTATTATAAAATTAAAAGTTTATTTTAAAACACTTATAAAAGCACAAACAGATGTAGAGATTCAATAAATCAATCAACATCCACTTGGTGGAAAATTATGCAGCCATTTAGCATTTCAATATCTATTTAATATCTGAAACTTTTTTGCAATAATTACCAAGTTTATATATAAAATATATTAAATAATGTATTTTAATAACCAAGGTGCTTTAGATGTGTATGTATGTGTGGCTGTAACACCATAGCTTCATATGAATTAATGCAATTGCCAAATGTATTTGGGAAATCAGTTTTACTATTGCTATAATACAAAGTTTTATAACTTTATTTTCTTTTTAATGCAATGATATTTTTATGAGAAATAAATAAATGCAAATTTTCATCTTAGCAAATACAATATCATTTATTTTTTGGAAGTAACCTATTATTTATGTGTAATGAGGAATTTATTTATTTTAAATTCTCTTTAGCAAAGGCATTCAGCACATGAGATTGTCCTTGGGCCATCTAGCAAGTAAAATTGGGGAACCAATCCTTCTGGGTTGCTGCAATTATTTCCCTCATCTTTGGGAGCTTATCATTAATTATTACATCTTTTAGCATAGTACAGAACTCAGTAATAATGGTCTATGATTTCAGTCCCATGAGACATGCTTAGTGATTTCTAAACACCAGAATCTCAACATGCAGAGGGTTTTGTGAGCTTTCTATGAATAGATACTACCTTTCTGCTCTTTTCATCACTCCTCCTCTACCTTGAAATATTTTCTGGCCTTGCAATAGTTACCCTTCACCAGAGGCAGTTCATACACATCACCCAAGCCCAGTATTTTCCAAATTGAATATGAGTATGACCAGAGTCCAGAGGTTGGTAAGATAAATTATTTTCCTCCTTCTGTAGTCCCACTAATTTATATTCCTTGGTGAATTACACTCTCTCCCTCTCTTTATCTACACTGAGAACACAAAACTCTATGACATTTATTCTAAATAAGGAAAACCAATAAGGCTATGGTTATTTCCATGTTTTGTTTCTTTCTGATTTTGTTTTTTTGCATTTACAGCTTTTTTAATGGAGCTTTTATTTCATAGTGTATAACTGAACAAATAAATGTGAATGGATTGGGCCATGTCTCAGTTACATACTGCTCTTATAATCCAAGACATTGTTCCAGGGATTACTGCAATATTTAAAATTTAGATAGAGGGGTAATGAAAAAGATGCACTGCACATGCACAAGCAATTATTATTAATTTTAAAGTTTTCTTTTTTTATAGCAAGATAGGGTTCAACTATAATGCTCTTGAGTGTGCATGAAAAAGACAATGAAAAAAAGGTATCGAATGATGCTGCTGTCAAGATAAAAGTGGTGCGTTGAATATATATTTGATTACATAGCTACATTTTCAAAATGTACATATTTTCTACGTAAAATCTCATTGACTTCAATTAGAATTTGCAATCTACATATGCCATATGGCTTTGCTTAAAAGCAATGAGACTATTAAATTTAATTACTTTTACATGCCTCTCGCATGGAAAAGGTGCTTGTTAAAGGAGCAGTACTATATGAGAATTATTTCTAGTAAAAATTGAAAACTAAGAAGATGGCTACCGTCTGCTGGTTACTAATTGGCAGTCAATGCTGCAAGAAAAGTAATTTTCAGTAATACTAAAAAATAGCAGACAGAAAACAATGTTACTTTTCTAATTTTATTGCTGCTCTATATAGCAATATTTGAATGCAATGTAATTTAACACTAGTGCTCTAAAACAAAGTACAGGTTTCCCCTGTTATCAGAAAGTAGAGCCTTCCTATGAAACCTGTCATAGGAAGACAAAAGGCAAAATGGCAAAAAGTGAGGAAGCAGTTACCTTAGGACACTTCTTGCTAAGGAATGCACAAAATAAGTTGAGATGAAGCACGATGCTCAGACACAGTTCAAAGCTATGACATCTGCATGCTGAGATCCTGATTGTGGTTCAGGAGATGCCACTGTCACTGCTCAAGGTGCATATGCTGCCTCTATGATTTCTCTCTTCAAAACAAACATTGAATGCTATGTTTGCTTTTCTGACTTTTTTCTTAAAAATGAAAGTCTGCTTCAGATTTCTTTCAGTTAGGGAAAACAGGTACGAATGTAAGTCTTTCTAAAAGTAAAGGGGCATAACTAGAACATTTGAAAAGCAGGGAATACCTGTATTTTTTCTACTTATAGGTCTTGTCTTCCTTTCTCTCTTCCCCATAACAAAATATTGATGGTGTTACAGTTATTTCCTTCATTTTGTTTCATTATAGAAAGTGTTGAAAAGTCAAATTCCTAATAAAGTCATATACGCAATACAAAGAATACAAATGGGTTATATATTGCCATATAAATACATATTGTTGGACCTTCAATAGGGACTAGAAAAGTGGCAATTTGGAAAGCAGACACCATTTCGAAGTATAATATTTATTATCTTCAGATAATTTTTCCATGTGATAGCTGAACTTCATCCACTATGGCCAGATCTGTTGAATTTATTTTTTTAAGAAGCTGGAAATCTAGAGAGGAAATGAAACTTCAAATTTTAAGATATGGAAAATAATTAAAGTAAACAATTTATGAGCAAAACAAGCATATCTGCAGGCTAAAAATGCCCCATGGGCTGTTTGTTTTTTCTTTTTTTATCATTCTGACTTTATATAATGAAACAAATTGCTAAGAAATTAAATTAAAAACCATTATTTCCCTACTTGTTCATACAAGCAATAAAATCAGAAGTATCAGAAATCCTAAGCAATGAAAAGCAGCTGTTTTTACTTTAAACAAAACATAAACAATTGAGAAAACAGTACAGTAAAACTGAAAATAATTTTGCATTACAAAACCTCATTAAAAGCTAAAAAGATTTATTCAGACAACTTCTGAAAAGTGATAATCAGTAATTTTCTTTATCTTTATGAAAAACTGTTTTTTTCTGATTCTGACTTCCTTTAAAATTCAGTGGTCATTCCTAGTTCAAAGACGGTTGACTGAACATAGATGATTATCACTTCTCCTGCCAGAATCCCAATGAAATCACATAAGTATTTTTAAAAATCAGCACAAATGCCATTCTTAAAAAATCATAAAGCATACATCCTAAGTACATGAACAGGTATTTCTTGAAATATAATGTATATGATGATTATAGAAATAGCTAAATTCAATGGAACAGAAGCCTGCTATTCTGAACAAGCAAAAAAAGTCTCTCCTTCCCCTGCCCAGACTCAAAAAAAGCGAATATTTCCACCTTTGAATCATACTTAAAAGATGAGAGGTAAGGAATCAGTAGGATTTTTTGTTGTTTTTGTTTCTTGTTGTTTTGTTTTATTTATTTAATTTTGGAAGTGGCCCTGGGGTTCTTGACAGGGTAAATGTTTAAAGGCTGTGGAACAGCTGTGCCTGTCATCCTTACTAAACAGCTTTTCTCTTCATTTTCCTTCCATATAAAACTTTGTGCACAGCAATCTAAATTGGAGAAATACACCTCTGAAGACACCCAGAGTAGATCCTGAGACCTAAGCAGAAACCCCGGGTGCCCTGCCCACTAGAAATGGCTTTTTCCACATTTCCTTAAAAACAACCTTGCATGCCACCAACTCACTATTAGCAGAGATCCTTTAATTATTGCCAAAGGAGCAAAAAGTATTACTTACACTAAGGAAATAAATGCAAGGAAAACATACATACAAAATAGAGAAAGCCCCTATTTGTAAGTATTAGCAAATAATTGCAGATAAAATTATTTGATAGTTGGGGGAAGTCAATAGTATGAAAGGAAAATAAAAATAACCTTTCAAGGTTTTTCTTTCAAGGAAAAAAAAACAAAGAATGCTGAGAAAGTAGCAGAATTTTATATAAATAAAAATTAATACCCTCAAAGTAACTGACAATAGCATCTCATGTAAAACCAAAATTAGGCTGTTATCAGAAGTGTTGAACAGATTTTTTAAAACAAAAACTGTACATTCTAAAGAATACATTTTTTGAGGCAGAAAATTTAACAGTGGCAAATTTTCAAAAGTTATTGCAGAAAGTCAAATAGATTTTAAAAATGGAAAAAGTAAGGCACATGAATAATTGATTCAACAATCCAATAGGAGTTACAGAGAGAGGGAAAGGAAATAAATAGGACAGGGACAAAAACAATTCCCTGTGCTAAAGAATTTCTTAAATCTTCAATATTGAAGACATATATTCCCTCATAGGAAGAGGAAAAACGTAAAGAAGTCACATGTCTATATGTATCTTGGCATGTTTACTAAATGCAGAGGTCATAGAAATATATCGTTCATAGGAGTCCTTGGAGAAGGGATTAATTTCAGTCCAGGAAAATACAAGATGAGTCTGGGAAATCGTACAACAGCAAAAAGAAAGGAAGCACTCAAAACAAAACAAGGTATGTCCTAAGTGCAAAAGAACCAAACTGAAAGAGCCCCCAGTGGTCAAATAATTTGAACAGCAAAATAAATAGCAGTAGTATTGGATTATAACCCATCAGATAAATATACATACAATCATAAAATCATACTGTTACCAATAAATAAATAAATTTACAGAGGAGAAGCTCTTTCTTATGGAAGAAACCATTCATTTACTGTGAGAAGAATGAAGAAAAGTAGAACACCACTGTCAAAATTGTTGCAGGACAAAAATTTGAAGAGGCAAAATATTTGCATTATCGCAAATTGTCTATTTCAAAAAGCCTATTAATTACAAAAATAGTCACTTTGCTGTGGAAGAAGCCAGCAAAAACCACAGTGAAGTGAACTGGAGGGCACTGATGACATGTAAATGAAATCTGATAGAAAAAAAAAATCTATATTATAATTTTAAGATATATAAAATTTAAAAATTTGGAAGACAGATTTGTGCATAAGATTTGTGAGTTAAAAAAAGAGTAAATTTTTTCTTTGAATGTCAGTGCCCTTAGCTTTATAAGCATTCTAACCAAAAAAAAAAAAAAAAAAAACCATTGAATTAATTAAAAGAATTTTCAAGCAGCTGGGAGAGAACACCAAAATTTGAATAGCTGTTAATCCTCTTCTCTGTCATTCTCCTTAAAGTTATGCAGAATCATTCTTTGTTAGTAAAATGAGTTGAGGTAACCCAAATAAAAGATCAAGTATATATATTTTTTCTGTCTGTAGAAACATGATCACTGAATAGCTGTGTAATTTTACTCAGTTTTAAAAATATGAGGGGAAATAATTTTTTTTCTCTCTTCGTATACATACAAACTTCAATAAATAGACTCAAACCTACTGGAAAACCAGTATATTCTTTAGATAGCTTAGAGATTAACACCAGATTTTTGGTTTTTAATTGACAGTTCATACTGATTCAGGTTTTCTTTTTTGTACAGCAATTCTACAACAACCCATGGAGTCAATCACGAATTCTGTGAAGAAAAACATGGTGCCAGACTTTAGAATGCGTTTTATGGCTTTGGCATGGAAGATAGGCCATTTAAGGACTCCTTCTTAACATTAAACCATTTGCCTTTTCCCCCAGGTAGGTGTATATTTCTCCTAATTTTGCAAAGATATTAAATTCAATCTCATTATGTTATAAATCTATTTCAAGGAATACTCTATCTGCCTTTTCTATACTACCAAATGTCTTCTATGAGGTTCCTGGCCATTTCTCTAAAACTGAACTGTATCTCCTGCTTTGGAAAGGTCTTGAGCCACAGTTCCTCCTATTATGATATATATTCAAATTAAATTCAACTTGGCCTACCAACAGCATATAAAGTTATTAATAATATGGTAGATACCATAATAACTCAATTATTTCAAAGAAGAAACAGGAAGGTACGGAATAATTTTGGAGTCAAAGAATGACTTGGCACAGAACATAGTTAGAAACAGACACACTAAATCATTTGACTGAAATTTGAAATACCATAAAAACTGGCACGGAAGAGCTTTAAGTCAAGCAGATCTAGGTTTATTTGTTGTGGCTGCATGAAACCTTGTTTCATGTTCCTTAAGCCAATAAAATGCATAATTAAATGGGTAGATTTAATTTTGTACTCATAATAAAAATTTACTGAATTGTAAATTTATCTTTGGTTTTAAAAATCTTTAAAAATCATGCCTAATTTTACACTATTTCATTTACTATGTATGGTTTGAATATGCATATATATGTCCATATACACACATATATATGAAGAAATATATACTATGAAATATTATGGTATGAATACTTATTTTACTATTTAAAAAAATATATCTGGGATTCCCCTGGTATCCTAGTGCCTGGCTCTGCTGCATCCCTTTTTGCAGCCTTAGGTTGCAATGGGCTACTGTTCTTTTCCAATAAACATTGATCTGGTAGGTCTAGTATGTGTAGTTTCTCATCAGTTGCCTTTGTTCATTCAACAAATCCTCATAATAACCCGTTTTCTGTGGGTATAATAGATTTCAATGCATTATACAGATGATGAAAGTAATCCTTATAATAGTAAAATTATTTGTTCAAAGTCAAACAGCAAGATTTCAGCCAGGATGTCTCAATCTACCGTATAATTATAGAATTGCTGACTCAATCATTATCCCTCACAAATGCACGCGTTTTTTAGCTTACGTATGATCTCCTCAGTGTTGTTTGTATTTTAAAACTATTTAATAATGTGAAAATCTCTAACTTTTCCCTCGTCCCCTGACATTAGGCATGCACCAAAACCCAGAATATTGGCTAAGTGTCTTATATCAATGGGTTATAAAGAACCAGGACTATATTTGTAGAAATTGCTACATTAGATGCAATGTAAACTGACGCTTGGAAGAGTGAGCTGATTCAAGACATGTCTGGTAAAGTTGAAACTCAACTATCTGAGGAGTTCGAGGCCGAACTGAAAAAGTGGTAAAATCGAAGACCAGCAATGAATCTGAAGTAAAAACATGTTGTGAATCTTCAAGGATGGTTTGGCTAGTGAGCAGCAATATGGTAGATTAGGTTCAGAAGAGGTATTTAAACAGTAGTCACCTCATTTACTGCCTAATGCTTGTCAGCATGTTTTCTGATATACATTGTGATATGACAATGACTTCCAAATATAGCCTCATACCTGGAAACTGTGAGTTTTATGTTACTTGCTGAAATTTTTACAGATGTGACTAAATTAAAGATTTTGATATGAGGAGATTATCCTGGATTGTCGTGGTGACTCCTATATCCAATCACAAATGTCATTATAAGAGAGAAGCAGAAGGATATTTTATGCACACGGAAGAGGAGGAGGCGATGCGACCATGGAGACAGAGATTGGAAAGAAAACACCTCAGACTAGGCTACCTAAGGCACACAAGCGGGCACCAGAAGATAGAAGCATCAGGAAACAGATTATCCCCCACAGCCTCTGGAGGAAACATGGCCTTGTCAACACCTTGATTTTGAAATGACCTTTGCCAACATCTGGCCTCCAGAACTGTGAGAAAATAAATCCCTGTTGTTTTAATCCTCCAAGGTTGTGATAATTTATTACAATAGCCACAGAAACTTCATACATTCCTCACTGTGTTCTGTAGATGCTGCACTTGGCCACTGAGAAGGAGATGTCTTCCCATGGTGCAGAATGTAGTGAGGGTGGAATTAGAAGGCATTGCAGAATGTTGTCATTATGGAGTGAAAGGAGTCATATTAATATAGTGACTCTTGTGTTTGTAACTGTAGACAAATTTTGTTGACTATAAATCCAATCATTCAATTTTTTTGTAAATATACTGGTTTTGTACACTTAATTGATTTCATCTGTGCATGGGAGTAGGTAGATTATGATACGGAGTATTCTGAATAATAGACCCTCTCCCCCCCCACCAAACCCATATTGAAAAATAAAGTTGGTCATTGTAGTAGGCTAAATTTTAGCCCAGAAGACTTTTTTATGCTCTAATCCCCTGAATCTGAAAATATCCCCTAATATGGCAAAAGAATAAATACTACCTTATATGACAACAGAAGTGATTAAAGATATTGAGAGGAGCTTATTCTGGATTATTGGTGGGGGTAGGGGGCTTTCAGGGAAAGAATTTTAAAGGCAACATTATAAGGGTTGCAGTGTGCCTGACCAGCTTGTGGATATTCTTCTGATTGGTTGGTGGTGAGGTAACAGGGTGACGTTTCAGGAATCTCAATCATCAACTTCTGGTTCCAACCAGTCTTGAGTCTACATGTTTGTGGTGAGCATGTAGTCAACATCCTCCACTGGGTCAGGGGGTTTAAATTTCTGCAGAACAACTCAAAGATATGCATCCAATTGTCATCTTTATCTCTTCAGGAGGAACTAGGAGTCCTGTGACTCTATTTTAATCATTAAATGCCCTTTGGAATTCAGGGAAGGTCAAACAAGAAGTGGGGGACATGGAGGGGATTGTGCCCGGGAAGGGCCACATGGCTCTGCTTGGTTCCAGTTTCCTCTTTTCTCTGACACTCCTCAGTCTTAAAGGGAACAGGAGCAGGACAGCAAAGGGAATAAAGTTTAGATAGAGAGGTTAATCATTAACTGAGCACAGGAATTTGGTTTTAGGGGAACTCGGATTCACAAAAAATTGTCCAATGCAGATTATAAAAATTCATCACTTTGATGATAGATTTTACCACAAAAACTATTTATTATGATATTTTGGAGTGCATCTACACTATGACAAGTCATATATTTCCCATATTATAGTAGGAAAACTTATTCAAACAAAAGTGAAATAAACAAAACAAAAATTACTTAATATTCTAGATATTGTTGAGTTTAACTTAGAACAAGCACAATTAAGGTCATTTTTCCATAAGTAAATGAAAGTTATTCTAAACAGAGCCATTTTCCTCAAAGAAGCAAGAGTCCAGGAGGTGAAGGCCTAGGTCCTGAAGATAGAGAAGACAAGGTAAAGCTAGTTAAGAACATCCTGTTTGTCACTTTTTTGGTATTATGTTTGTTTTCATTTTCCTATACAAATTTTGCAGTTTTAATTTTAATGGATATGGAATAGGAAGTGAAAAATTTAATCATGCCTCTGATATTGATTGAATTTTTTTAATTGAATTTTTAAAATCAATATTATCTAAAAGAATGATATAAACCCACATGTCTATATATGTTGTGTTATTTCAAACGATAATTATTTTGGTTTTTATACTTTTCCTTTGTGACTTTCCATAAAAAAACATCTTGAGGATATACATAATGTACCTTTAACTCTTTAACATTAAGACTGTTACTGCAGTTTGCTTAATGTAGTAGGTGCAAAATGTTGTCTTTCGTATTAGTATGTATGTAATTTACAATTAATTAAGCAGTATTTTCCTTCATTTATTCAAGAATAGATAATTTGAATTGAAGAGACCCTTACCACAAAGAACAAAGCTGTCATGATCAAAATAAACCAATAATAATCTGAGTTTCAACTAAAATAAAAGTATGCTTTGGATGAATAGCTCTGAAAATATGTCTGGTAATGGATGTACCCTCTCTTGTAGTTTCTTACGTTAGAACCATGATTTTCTATCTCTAGCTGGAATATTATCTTCTGATCAGAACATGATCAGTACACAACAATATCTTAGTATTAGACCTTTATCCATAATTGTAGTAAAGTTTAGGCAAAAAGTTTTAATATCATCTTTACCAAAGATATCAATTCTTGTTATTAAGCTAGATTTCATGTAAAAGCATCATTCACACTTTTTTCTTCATGCAAAACCTAACAAGAATGCAGCATCACTTTCTAAGTCTTTCTGTATTATATAGCAAAACTAAATTACTTAATTTAAGAACATTCTTTATTATGAATAACACGTGCTGATAAAAAATATATTTAACTAAAGTGTGCCCATTTTCATACTCAATTACTATAGAACAAATCTATAATGCTAAGCAAACTAAAGCAACATGTACGATTTGCAAGTTGTATTTTCAGAATTTTCCTAGAAAACTTTTTGACATCTAAACTTACATGCTGTAGAAGTGTGCACGCATGCGTAAGAGAGAGAGAAAGAGAGAGAGAGAGAGAGAGAGAGAGAGTGCTAGAGTGTGCTTTCTAAAGTATTCTTTATTTAAGAATTGAGTCAGTAATGTTTTTTGGAACTATGTCAGTTTCCAGTGAAATGACTGTCTTTTGATATACAGCACAGATGTATTCAACCTACTGAATCATGCAACATCTGAAAATACAGAGCAATACTTGTTTTAATTACTAATTCAAAGGCAGTTTGGGTATGAGCAGATGTTTGCAACTTTTTGCCAAGCAATTAAAAGATATTGATACAGCTGAGTTTTGCACCTGATTGGAAACATGAACAAAGTGGTAGTCAAGATTTATAACGTTTGAAAATTGGTCATTGGTGGCCATTATCTTCAAGAAATAAGATTATTCACGCATATTCCATTGCCATGCTTCAAAAAGGAAAAACATAGATTATTAAAAATCAGTGGTGGCTAGAGCCCAAATACAAACTTCTGATTTGTTCCACTAGGTAATCAGAAGTACAATCAGTACAAATGAGTGTCCTAGTTGTGGTCAACTATCACAGACATTATAGTTCCTGGAGAAATTCCTAGGATATAATGTGTCTCTGGATATCAGTCTCAGCTTCCTCATTGAAAAGTCTGTCTTCACTAATCACACATACATTTAATTGGTTTAGATATACTTGTTTGCTCTTAAGATATTTAATCAATGTCAGCATTTTCTCTTAAAAGAAAAGAGTGAGCAAAAATAATATTGAAGTGAACAAAGGGATATTTATATTAATGAAGAATATTTACATATTCTATATGTTTTATATTACAAAAAATTATATATTGGAACTGCAATGTAAATTTAATACAATAAAAGTAATTTCTTGCAATGTTAGACAATTTGCAGACTAATAAAACTAGATATTAGACTTAAATGTTTTCGTCTTTATATGTCTTAGACTATAAATAATTTGCCTCAGTTATGCTACTGCTTTTATAGGACACTTTACACAATGAAGAATTTCAGTAAGCATTCAAATTATTTTTAAGACAAACACATACACACATAAGTGTGTATGTATATATATGGATAAATACAAATATACAAACATAAATATGTTTTGGTCATGTTCATGTCACTACTACTATAACTTTCACTAATTTATTTATTATTCAGAGATATCTACTGATTGCTTTCTAAATGTCAGGTTCTGCTGTGGGTGCCAGGAGCAGAGTTTCAATGGCTGTTGAAAGGGAGGAAGACAGGAAATAAATATTTAGCATAATTTCGGGTAATGATGCAAGGTGCAAAGAAGATTCGGCAGGGTAAGATAATGGAAAGTGGTCGCAGGGTGGGGCATTTTTTCTTTTGATAGAGCATAAAATAGCTAGGAATGATTTAACAAAATATATGTAAAATGTTTATACTTAAAAACTATAAAATATTGCTGATAAAAAATAAATAAGGCCAAATAAATTGAGAGGGAAATTTGTTTGCATATGGAAGGTTCAGTATTATGTCATTGTTTTCTAATTTAATGTACGTATTATTATAACCCGAATACTAGTCTCAGCAGACTTTTTGGGTAGACACTGACCAGCTGATTCTGAAATATATGTGAAAATACAAAGAATATAAGATATACTAAGTAATCTTGTAAAAGAACAAATTTGGGGAAGTCACACTAATTGATTTCCAGCCTGATATAAAGCTACAGAAAATTAGAGAGAGTGATATCAACACAAAGATTGACAAATAGAAGAACAGAGTGGAATAAAAAGGCCATAAATAGATCATGCTTCTATGACTATTTGATTTGTGACATAACTTATTTTCTCCTTTAACTTTGCCCAAGCACTCCAATGAGGGAAGAACTGTCATCAAAAAATGGTGCTAGAAGAGTTGGGTAGCCACATGGGACAAAAATGAACTTTGAACACTACCTTACATCATACTTAAAAAGTAATTTGGTATAGATCTTAAATTGAAGTATATCAGCTAAAATTATAATTTTAAAAACTATAGATCTTTGCAACTTGCACATAAAAAAGTTTTCTTTTAATCCACAAATGATGTTTAAAAATAATAAGTTAGACCAAATCAAAAGAAAAAAATCCAAATGTAGTGTAAACAATTAAAAAGTTAGCTGCAAACTAAAAAATATTTTCAAAACATATATCTGACAAAGGATTGTTGTTTGAGATATACATAACAAAAATCTCAACAGCCTAATAAAATAAGCAAGAGACTTTAAAAGACACTTCACAAAGAAAATATCTGAATGGACAACAAAGCATACATACACAAAAATATTCAACACTTTATCATATTGGAATTGAAAATTAGGTAATAATGAGAAACCAGTGTATATTTATCAAAAAAATTAAAATTATGATGACCGACAATACAAAATATTAGTGAGAATCTGGAGCAATATAATGTTTACTCACAACTTCTATTAAAAACCTCAAGTAGGGGTTTCCCTGGTGGCGCAGTGATTGAGAGTCCATCTGCCGATGCAGGGGACACGGGTTCGTGCCCCAGTCCAGGAAGATCCCCCATGCCACGGAGCGGCTGGGCCCGTGAGCCATGGCCGCTAAGCCTGCGCGTCCGGAGCCTGTGCTCCGCAACGGGAGAGGCCACAACAGTGAGAGGTCCGCATACCACAAAACAAACAAACAAACTTCAAGTAGTTTATTTAAAAAGAAAAAGCAAAAACTACCCTTGACTCAACAATTCCTCTTTTAACATTCACCCTATATAAATGGGAACATCTGCTGTAAAAATTGTGCAAGAATGTTTAATACCAGGTTTATTAATATCATCCAAAACTGGGTATACAGAAAGGATAAGCAAAATCTCACATATTTACACAATAGAATATTGTTAATCATTAAAAACGAATGAATTTCTGATTCACACAACAAAATAGATAAGTCTGAAAAAATGCTAAATTAATAAACACACAGAGATATAATGTATGAATCCATTTATATGAAGTTCTAAAATAGAAGCAATTTATGATGGAAAAATTTAAAAAGTGGTTGCTTCTGTGTTTGGGGGTGAGAAATAAGCCTGAAGAAATTTTCTGGGGTGTTGACAGTTTTCTATATCTTGATAGAGTTTTCGGTTATACAGGTATCTGTATTTATGAGAACTTACCTAATGAAACACTTAAGTTTTTGCATTTCATTATATTTAAGTTTTAGTTCAAAAGAAAATTAAATCTGTCAATAATAATGAGTTGCATTTAGTTATAATATTCTGGGATAAGTGTCGTGATATCTGCAATTTATTTTGAAATGCATAGCGCAGCAAGATAAATGATAATATATTAACTGTAGATTTATGTATGAGTATGTGAGTATTTATGTAAAATTATTTCAACCGTACTGTATGCTTGATAATTTTCATAATAAGTTGCTGAGGTAAAAAAAGAAGCATAATAAATAGCAATCACAATTGACAATTCTATTAGTCATTTATAAATATTTTAATTTTTTTATGAATAAAATAGGATTTTCCTTCTCCATCTACTTCTTTCATAACTCTACCAAAGAAGCATCTGATACTTATGTGTTTCCCCCTCTATTCATTAGAATATAACATATATAATGTGCATGTACTTTTGTGTGTGTATGATTCTTCCAAAATATATCAGATGAATGACAGCCTTTGTCAAAGTAATATACAATATATTTTTTAACACTTGTACTTAAAAATAGCTTTTAATTTGTAGGAATAAAATATAACTGGTTGGCAGGCCTCCTACTTTTTTTTTTTTTTTTTCTTTTTTGCGGTACATGGGCCTCTCACTGTTGTGGCCTCTCCCGTTGTGGAGCACAGGCTCCAGACGCGCAGGCTCAGCGGCCATGGCTCACAGGCCCAGCCTCTCCGCGGCATGTGGGATCTTCCCGGACCAGGGCACGAACCCGTGTCCCCTGTATCAGCAGGTGGACTCTCAACCACTGCGCCATGAGGGAAGTCCAGGCTTCCTACTTTTAAGACTTTTTTTTTTTTTCCTACCTAAATTCTCAAGCCATGTATAACTGACTCACCACTTTTACATTTCACATGGTAAGGCTTAAATTAGGAATACTTGAAAAACCTTTAATTATATTAGAACATTATTCAAATAGTCTTAGTGATCACTTCCTTGGTGATAGCTATTTTTCAGATTATCTTAAATACCAAATACTGTTATATGCTGTCTGTAGTTGGTTGTATAAGTAGAGTATGATTTAGTAACATTACCAATTTTCTATTCTACTGGCTTTTTATGGTCCATCAAATAATTCACTTGAGATTATTATGTATCCCCAGACACATGGTATCATCATCTTTAAACATGCTTGCCTTGAACAATGGAAATTTTAGTTTCCAAAGGCAAATGCAAAGACTAGGATGGATTGAGGTTTACTGTAGCTGGGAAATGGGTAGGGAAGAAAGTTGAGAAATTCTACAATGGTCAGAATTCATTTTCCATAATATCATGAAAAATGACTATCCCGTTTTCTCCTTAATTTAGCCTCCATGTCTCCAAACTACGGAAGAATGTGGAAGTATGCAATAATTTTATCTCAACCCTTTTATATCCATCTATACATTTGCAAGATAAACAGCACAGAATGCACAAGTCCAGGAGTAATATCAACCTCAGTTTTGCTGTAATCATTAGAAATTCTCCCCATATACTTGAGATTTTGGTAAATGGCTATATCTTATCATTAATTTCCAATATTCTTTATATTTTTATATCTTCATATTTTAAATGATTGGGGTAAAATAGAAGAGTTGTTGTTAGTTGCTACCAGGTAATATATAACCTCTAACCACTGGACTCTATGAATAAGTTATATACTCGAATATCCATTTCATCAAAAATGCCAACCTTGTACACATTTACCATAGCATCAAAGTATGGTTAAATTGTTTTGAGGAAAAAAACCATAAAATTACCTCTGTTTATGAAATATATTGTTATTTTTTATAGCTTTGGTCAAGATAAACTTTAAAGATTTGTATTGAAAAGGCTACTATGTGGAAAGTTAATGTAAAGTTTTCTGATTATTTAGGGTGGCAGAATTTTTCAACTTAAAAAAGAATATTTTAATATATTAATAACTTCTATTTTGCAACATTTTAGGGGACTATATTCAAAAGAGAAAGCAGCTTCATTACGATTTCTCTCTCATGTCTTTTGAGATGCATTTCCATAATTTAGAATACTTGGTTTCAGACAATCAAACCCTTCTTTCAGAAGTTCTTTTGATTTGGAAGTTCAGACTGACAATCCAAAGAACAGAAATGTGAATATTTTTAAAAATCCCTTATAAAAAATAAAGCTATTGCCACTAAATCACATTCTAAAAAATGCAGAACTTTCACAATTATGTTGCTGAACTTGGTAGTAGCTTATCTGCCCAATCCTTGACACCATAATTTACATATGATAAGGCAGTTGTTCATATTTTACTATAATAATCTGAATTTACATTAACCACAAAAAACCCTCTTCCAACATAGACAAAGTATCACACATGTGCGACTTATTTATGCTCAGAATTTCTCCTTAAGTTTAGAGTATGTCAACATCATCTCCAATTTACAAAATATGAAATGGAGGTATAGAGAGACAAAGTAATATTCCTGCAGAATAAGGTAACTTTTATGATAGTATTAGATTCAATTTTAGGGCACCATCAATTGTTTAATGGTAAATCATGTGTAACACAAATGTCCCCAGAAATTATGTGTACAAAGGTTTTTATCACACGTATATGAATTATACAGCCCATATTTTTAAAATGTTTCATAGTTCCAGAACAGTTTCCCCAAAATTGTTTGGAGGCCTAGGCATGCATTATCTTTGTTTTTAAACAATGATTTTGTACTTGCTGGTGCCAAGTATTAAGCCAAATACACAATGTTTTCAGACTTTTCCTCTTTAGATCTTGTTTAAATGATAGAAGAAATATGTTAACAGGGAATTCCCCAGAGGTCCAGTGGTTAGGACTCTTCGCTTTCACTGACGAGGGCCCAGGTTCAATCTCTGGTTGGGGTACTAAGATCCCACAAGCCAAGTGGCACAACCAAAAAAAAAAAAAAAAAAAAAACGTTAACAACACAAAAACAATAATAATTCTGGTGAATTAAAAAACAAAGAAAGAAAAGGAGCTGTGAGAAAGAACTAGATTAAAAAAATACGTGTTTACATTGAATTAAAATGGTTCTTACAAATCTGCAAAACCATTTAAATAAAATATGTATCTTTTGACGTTGTGATTTTTCCCAATAAAATTTCTGAAAAAATTCTTAAGATGAGAAACTACAATAGCTAGGCACAGGAGAGCATAAAGTTAAACCATATTAATAATAATCTTTAATTGGAACAAGTTGAGACTGTTGATATTTCCAAAAGAAGGCATTTATTTATTTATTATTATTATTTTTTTTTTGCGGTACGTGGGCCTCTCACTGTTGTGGCCTCTTCCGTTGCGGAGCACAGGCTCCGGACGCGCAGGCTCAGCGGCCATGGCTCAGGGGCCCAGCCACTCCGTGGCATGTGGGATCTTCCTGGACCGGGGCATGAACCCGTGTCCCCTGCATCGGCAGGCGGACTCTCAACCACTGCACCACCAGGGAAGCCCAGAAGGCATTTATTAATGAGATATTTTTCCCTTGGAAATTTCCAAGGGAAAATAATATGATATATAAAGAAAGGGAACTGTAGTAAAAATTAAAGATGTGTATAAAGAAAATTTTAAAATAAATGTGATATATGTGTATGTATATATATATATACATATTTTAGTTCTTATATTGTGTGCATTTCTGCTTATCAGCTTTCATATAATACTTATGTACCAAGTCAATGTGCAAAATGACATATTGGTGAGGCAATGCCAGCTATAAAAAAAATCAACAGGTCAGTTCTGCAAAATATATTGAACGTCAAAAAACTGCAATCTACGTAATAATCAGGAACAAGAATTATAAGACATAACACATGATAAATTTAATAATAAAATATTCTTAATGAAATGCATCAAATTTATATACATCGAACTGTGAAACTAGTCCCCATGCTCAGCAAGAATCAATTGTTCAACACCTTAAATTTATAGAAACCCTTGACAATCTTTTTTTTTTTTTTATTTCTCATTTTAGCCTAGGGCATGTTAAGACAATAGCAACCTTAAAAAGGTAAGGAATAGAAAACTCTTTGACGTTTAAAAACAAAATTGGAATAGAGAGTAAGGAATACAATTAAACACTTGGCATTTTCACGTTTAAAATAGTTATAACAGTAATTCCACCTCTGTAATCATTTTGACAGTTTATGTGTACTTTATTCTGTGGTGTGTTCCAACACCGCCAACCAATTTTCTGATTCTCCAAACAATTGTGCTCTATCACATGGAGTTGGGACTAGCCACCCTCCTGGCATGTGGATGCACTCACCAACTTGGAAACTCCCTGCATCCCCATTTTTTAAGGGTATTTATAGAGACTTCATTGCATACCCATGTTCAATCAATTATTAACTCAATCTCTAGCCCCTCTCCCCTCCCCGGAGCTTGAGGGAGGGGGCTAAAAGGTCCAAGCTTCTAATCAAAGCTTGACCTTCCTGACAACAGTCTCCATCCTAACGTTATCTATCTAGGGGCCTTCCAAGAGTTGCTTCATTAGAACAAAAGAAGTTCCTATCACCCTTATCACTCAGGAAATTCTAAAAGAGTTCTGTGCCAAGAACTGGAGACAAAGACCAAATATCTTTTTATAATAGCATATTTATATATATGATAGAGTAGCGGTCCCCAACCTTTTTGGCACCAGGGACCAGTTTCGTGGAAGACAATTTTTCCATGGATCGGAGTGGCAGGCGGGCAGCAGCGATGGTTTCGGATGATTCAAGCACATTACATTTATTGTGTGCTTTATTTCTATTATTAATACATTGTAATATATAATGAAATAATTATACAATTCACCATAATGAAGAATCAGTGGGAGCCCTGAGCTTGTTTTCACTTGCCACTCACTGATAGGATTTTTGTTTTTGTTTTTGTTTTTGTTTTTTTGGGCGGTACTTGGGCCTCCCACCGCTGTGGCCTCTCCCGCCGCGGAGCACAGGCTCCAGACGCGCAGGCCCAGCAGCCACGGCCCACGGGCTCAGCCGCTCTGCGGCACGTGGGATCCTCCCGGACCGGGGCACGAACCCGCATCTCCCGCACCGGCAGGCAAACTCCCAACCACTGTGCCACCAGGGAAGCCCACTGATAGGGTTTTGATATGAGTCTGCAAGTGATTGATTTATTATGGTCTCTGTGCAGTCAAACCTCTCTGCTAATGATAATCTGTATTTGCAGCCGCTCCCCAGCACTGTCATCACCACCTCACCTGCACCTCAGATCATCAGGCATTAGTGTCTCATAAGGAGCATGCGACCTAGATCCCTCGCATGCCCAGTTCACAGTAGGGTTTGCACTCCTATGAGAATCTAATGCCGCCACTGATCTGACAGGAGGCAGAGCTCAGGTGGTAATGCGAGCGATGGGGAGCGGTTGTACATAGAGATTAAGCTTCACTCACTCGCCTGCCGCTCACCTCCTGCTGTGCGACAGGTTCCTAACTGGCCACCGACTGATACCGATACTGGTCCGTGGCCTGGGGGTTGGGCCATCCTGCTGTAGAGTGTTTAAAGCATGTTTTCCAACTCCCAGATATTAGACTTGTAATTTTTATTACTGTTTAAAGGGGATTATAGAATGATTTTGCAGTGACTGATATATTTTTTAATTCACAAGCTTTGCTTTATTGATTTTCATTGTTTATGAAAACAATGATTTATAAATCACATACAATTAACAATTGGGGAAAATATAAGTCATATCGTAAGAAGCCATTTCAAGCATTAAGGAATCTATACCCTCTGCAAATGCTCCTCAAGCATTAAATACTGTATTAGTAAAACAGGTGAAGAGGAATCCATAAAGGCAACTGAAGAAGTTTTACCAGATGCATAAAAGGAAAAGAACAAATAGGAATAGACAAAGAAAATCTGAGGATTGAATAACATTTAAATTGGGAAAAAAACGTTTCATTAACATGAAGAAAATTATAAAAGGTGTCAACATCTTCAATGAGTTAATGACTGACAGTGGCACATGGGTCAGTGACAAAGCAGGGTTTTGTGCTGTGTAACCAGATGACGCAAGGTAATTTTTAACTCAAAATTGTACAAGTATAATTTTGAGAATATGCCCAGGAGCCACGCAGGACATGACCAGATGGTACCCTTATTGTGTTAATGGACTCTGAACACTTGCTTTGGTCTCTGCCTGGAGTTATCAGGCCCTGACTCATACTTTCCACCAACTGAAGTGCATAAAAGATTTACGAGGTCCCAGACCTGGCCTGGGGATTAGAATACTCAAATATAGATGATTAAAATACCCTTAAATGACCATAATAGTCTTCTGGCCAAACACGTTCCCCTCGACCACTTAGTTATTGTACAGTTTCTTCTTCAGGCTGGTCTCACTACTTAATCATTTTACTTATTTTCTCCTTTGATGTACTAAATTCATCATCTATGCCATGGTTTCAACTTAGAGCTACAAGTGGTTAGTTGATTTGTAGTAATTCCTCAGCTACTCACTTTGTAGTTTGAGCTAGTTATTTGCTGAAGATTATCTTCAAACACTGTGAGTTGATTCTGAAAGAAGAGATCGTTATTTACATGCATGAAACAAATCCGAATGTATTACTTAAGTGAAGAGTACCTGTAGAAAACAATCTCCCTTGAAACTAAGGAGTTAAGGAATTGAATGACTTTCAGAACTCAGAAAGATTGAGGTTTTCGGCAGATTTTTAAGATAAAATTAAAGGACTGGCTGACATTCAGCGTGAGTACTGGAGCAGAACAAATACTGATTTGACTAAATTTCAAAAGTTAGAGTCACAGCCAAACTATAAGTGATTGTTGAACATGAAATCTCTTCTGTGGTTACTTGTCTATGACCAAAGAAGAGTAGAGAAATTATTATTTTTAAAATATATTTTTCTTTTTATTCTTAATGTCAGACTTCAACTTCTTGACAATATCTCTTTTATTTCAAGAAAGCTTCATAGTAGCTTCAAAATAAGCACATGAACATGAACATCAGAAAAGCAGGGGAGCAGTATGGTTTTGAAATGAATGCTTCATACAAGAGGATATCTGAAGCCACAGATGAGGAGTTAGAAGACAAACATTCTGCTGTTCACTCTTAGGAGGGGTGTGAAATTAGAGAATTATCCACTTTGAGATGTCTTCAGGATAAAGCTAAGTATAATTTACACAGGAGGTGTTTTATTTCAAATGGGATAGGACTTTCAAGGGACACCCTGAAGATGGAAAGAGGTAGAAGAATAGTTGATGGAATGTCAGTGGAAGGTTGGCCCAGAATAATAGAAGGATGAGAATACCATAGAGTATAGACGACCAGAAAAGCATGCATATTTGTCCACTGCAAAAGTAGTTTAGCTCTATTCAGACTTATGGACAAGCACAATTAGGAATTCTATATAAAGATAAATTGATGATAAAACTGCAATATTGTAATCCTTATTAACATTTCAAATAAAATCTCATTGGCCCTTTCTCAGAGGAGTGCAGCTTTCACATTTGCAGTTCTTTAATTAACTGGAGATAAACTGAAGTCTCCTATTTATTGTGACCTAATTTCAAAACAAAACATTTTTATTCAGGAATTTTTCCTTTTTCATTATTTCTTTTTTTAAATTATTGATGAATATGTATAATAAAACGGACTCATTGTAACAGACATTTCTATGGGTTTTGACAAAAATATAAATTAATGTAAGCAAAACCAAAATCAAGATATAGAAAATTTCCATCACTCCAAAAAAATCCCTTTGGGTGACTTTATAGAAAACTTCCCTACTCCAGCCCTTTACAACCACTGATTTATGTTTTTGTCCCTACTGAGTTTGCCTTTTCTGGAATGTTTTATATGTTTGATCACAGCTATATGGTATTTTGGGTCTGGTTTCTTTCACTTAGTATAATGCATTTGAGCTTGACTCCTGATCTTGTATATACCAGTTAGTTCATTTCTATTGCTGAACAGTATTCCATTGTATGGACATATCACAGGTATTCATTCATTCACCAGTTAATAGACATTGAGTCCTTTCCTGGGGCAATTATGGGTAAACCCAATATAAACATTCATAACACAGGTTTTTGTGTGATCCAAAGTTTTTTATTTCCCTTATAGAAATTCAATCTAGTTCAGATTTCTCGATCTTGTGATAGCGCATGTTAACTTTAAAATAAAGTGTTACATTTTTTTTTCCTGTGGCTCTACCATTTTACATTCTTACCAGTTATGAATGAAAGATTCAGTTGCCCTACATCCTAGAAGCACTTAGTGCTGCCACACCTTAAAAAGAATTTTAGCCACTCTAATAGGGGTGTGACAATATATCATTTTGCTTTTGATCGTGAATTGAATAGATGATTATATATAATGATATCAAAGAGCTTTTCATCAGCTTTACTTTCCATCCATATGACTTCTTTCAGTAAAATGTCTCTTCAAATCTTCACACATTTTTCTATAAGGTTGCTTGTTTTCCTACTTAATTATTAGGGCTTTGTACATTATGGAAACAAGTGTTTTATCAGATGCGTGGTTTGCAAATATTTTCTCCTGATCAAGGACTTACAAAAGTTAATACTGATAAAGTTCATTTATCAACTTTTTTTTCCTTTATAGATCATGCTCTTGGCATCATGGCTAAGAAAATTTTATCTAACCAAGACTTCAAATACTTTCATACATGCTTTCTTCTAGAAGTTTTATGCCTTTAGGTTTAACATTTAGGTATGTGTTCACACATGCAAACACACACAATATGGTGTGACTGCTGTGTGCCTCCTGTTTTTCCCTTTGTGAATAGAGTTATCTGTGCCAGTTATGCTATGTCTGTCCCACCATTGCATGTTGGGGCTATGAGGGGATGATGATCCTCTCATAGTTCATTGATCTTTGGATCAAGCGGAACTGCAATCAAGGAGATACTTAAGGAACCACACGTGATGAGCTCAATCTGCCGCTGTTGGCAAGATTCTGAAGTTCTAGTTAATTCTAGCTGGTTCTAGTTCTAGTTGATTCTGTAATAGGATAATAATAATTATTATTATTGTATAGTAGGATAACACTGGTAGAGGCTTTGTGAGGGGGGTGCATATATTTTGCATGTGGGAGAAATAGAAATAATCTGTGGCTAGAGGGTAGACTGCTTGGTTTCACATGTCTAGCAATACTTTGATACTCCAGTTATTAAGAGGTAAAGCTTAATCCTCCTCTGCTTGAGTCTGCAATTATGTGGTTACTTGCTTCTAATGAATAGTATAGAGCAGAAATGATGGTCTGTAACTTAGCAGACTAAGATGTATAAACCACTGTGGCTTTCTATTTGCTCTCTACTTCAGATTATTTGCTCTGGAGGAAGACAGCTACCGTGTCATGAGTACACTTAAGTTGCTACGGAGAAGCTTACATAGCAAAGATTTGAGGAGGCCAATGGCCAGCAGTCAGGAGGGAACTGTGGCCTCCTGCCAAGAGCCATGTGAGTGAGTCACCTTTTGATGTTCATATAACTGTAGCTCCTGCCAACATCTTAACTACATCCCTATAAAATACCTTAAGCCAGAACCATGCATCTAAGCCACTTGCAAGTTCCTGACCCACTGAAACGATGAGATAATAAATATATGTCGTTTACAGCCACTAAGTTTTAGCGTAATTTGTTATGCAACAATAGATAATTAATATACCAACTCAGACATGAGTCTCAATTGGATTTTCCAAACACCAATGGAATAGCAATTAACAAGCTGCTTTATCCTGTGTCCTGGAAAAGACTATTATCTGAAGAACATTTTTTCAATTTATTTGCATATTTTAAAGTAATGCATGCTTTATCATTTGTCTTGCATGTTGAGAAATATGCATAACTCTTACTGACTGATTCATTTGTTGACAAAGAAAAAAAACCTGAAAGATAAAATTCTAATCAAATAAATGTCTGAAACACTTTTCAGAGGTAAACAATAAAAAAAGTAGTTATTTGTATAAATATATAAAAAGTAAACTTTTCTTAGTGGAGTTAACCACACATAAATTTTAAGAGGAAATACAGTTCACAAAAGGGTATGGATAACTCAGTTCTCAATTTATGCATCAAAAATATGATTTCTCTGACATAGAGATAATTGATCTGGGCATTTTGTTTTCTTTGTTTGATTTACTCTAATATTAATATTCCTTGAAAGTTTTTGCACTCTTGGTACCTTATCAGAATCAAGATGTGTAACAACACTCTGAGAATATTATTGTCTTTTGTCAAAAGGTTAGCTCTGAAAGCAATAAAAAGAATTATAGATTATTTAAGACCTTTCATTTAAAACAAACTTAGCCTGATAAATTTTATATCTTTATTGTGAATAAGTTACTTTTCATTTCATATGCTTATATTTGTGGTGTGCAGCTTCAAATGTTTATTTAAAAAGCTATTATTTGAACAGTGGATTTGTTACTGATTGAGAAGATAATTTTCAAGTTCAATTGTGCAATATTGATGCACTTAGGATTGTTGAATTCTTGACATAAAGATACATATGTAATCTACAGTTTAAGACCTCACTGGAATAAGTATTTTCCATATAGATTTATGATTGCTGAGCAGGAACTGGAAAACCAATGATCGTTTTACCGTCACTGAAAATAAATTCAACCAAGGACAACAACTAGTCAACCATGAAATTGTGCACTTAAGCAGACTTCACACTGACAACAGAAATGCTGAAGGGAATTTATATATACTAGCTAGGATCTCATCTGCTAGGATCTTTCTGCAAACTCTTTTCTATGATTCATTTGTAGTGAAAACAGCAGTATATCCATTTGCTATTTCGGTGTCTATTCTCAAGACTTAGATATTGATCAAGGATAGTTACTTCAGGTTTAAAAAAGGCAATAACTCATATTTTCACTTTCCATTTCTCTAAGAAAGATCCTTTTGATTGATGAAGAGTAGTCCAATCTTGAGAAATAACATAGAGGATAAAAATCATATTCCAAATATCTACATCTAAAATATTAATTATATATATTGATTACTTCAAGGTAACCCTCAGAAACAAATACCATAGGCAGAATTACTATTCCCATTTTTATGAGTCAAGAAACTAAGGCAGAGAGGTTAAGTAAATTGTCCAGGGTCATAATTTTGAAAATATTCAGTCTTTTTTCAGGTCCATGCTCTTAACCATTGGGCAATTTGATATGACCTCTAAATATGAGTATTTCATATACATATTCAATTACAATAAAATATCTATCAACATCAACATTTAAATATTTTAAAATATGGTTTAACAATGTTTCTTATTTTATGTATGATGTATAAAATAATTATGTTAGTTATAAATATATATATATATCATTTATTATTTTTAAAAAATACTAGGAACTCTACTAAGGTTTTCACATAAATTATGCAAAAGTCTTTACAATAGTGCTCCATACTTATTTTACAAATGAGGCAATAATCTGAGGCAGACTGTGTAACTTCTCTAAACCCTACTGCTGATTTGTCACAGATTCAGGATTAGAAACACATCCATTTAAAGGACATTAATAAAAACTATTTTAAATTTTATGGATTTCTTATTATATCACTAAAAACAATTTTAGGTCAGCATTGATGCTCATGGATTTTTCATTTGTACCCAATTTATCTTAAATTAAGTGGTATGCAGCAAGTAGAGATTAAAATCTTATTTACATGGCTGAAAGGTGAGTGAACAATTGGATAAATAAAAATACAAGAAAATGACAACTAATAATTATTGGATATCTTTTATATACATCTTACTGTTCTTTTTAAACATTTTGAAGTGTCCTTATAGATGGAATTTTTATCTCATTTAGGAGCATATTGTGCAACAGAACAAAAATTGTACATAGTAATTTAAGAAATAAAAACAATCTGTGATATAATAATATGCTAAAACATCATATTAGCATGAGATTATTATTAGCTATTGTGGATGCAGAGTTCAAGTCTTTAATGATCACTCTTAATATTCTAAGACATAGTACTAGAATTCAGAATGAAAATTTTACTTTTGACTTACAGTTGTAAATGATATCATGTCATGGTTGAATAGGTATAAGCATCATATGATATTGATTTAGATTTCTTAATTTAGTTTTACCATGTAAAAGTTAAGATTTAGAGTTGAAGAAATTTCAGTAAATTGAATATAGGTGGTTCTTAAAACAAGTATGGAATCTAAACTAAATGTTTAGCTTTTCTATAAAAAATTACTAATTGAATTTTACATTTGAAATTGAAGGTCACCTTGGACATTACCCTCATCCAAAATATTCATTGAACAATATTTGTGAATAATCTATAAAGAACTTAAGACATTAGGCTGAAAAAATTTAAAGGGTCAGGCAAAGTTGGACACATGAAGGAAGAATAAAAATAATAGTTATTGTTTACTAAATATACTTCTCTAGAGATTGAATGTAAAAGGGATAGCAAAATATAGGTGAAGTGTAAGATGGGATGGAAATGACAGGCATGAAAAGACACATCTGCATTTCTGCTTTGCTTTCTACAAACAAATATACTCCATCAAAATGATATATTTCAAAAGTTGCTTTCCTTGCAATTTTCAAATTGCTGTTCTTATAATTTTTCATACCTTAGGTCAACATTATATATTGTATAAAACTACTAGATATAATTTTTAAGGAAAAAATAAGTAACAACAACAATTAAACCTTGTTGACTTACAGATTTACACAATCATTACAAATATTCTATTAAATACAGCAATATCAGTTGTTTAGATACTGATCCTTACTAATATAGTCCCAATTACTGTGGTACTTTCCAACATATTTATGACTTTGGGGTATAGCAGATGTTTATCTCCTTTGAGCAAGATAACCAGGTGCGTATCTGTCATGGGATAAACAGGTTTACACCATTAACCACTTCTGAGAAAAACTTGTTTAACCACAAAGGAACACATTGGCAGAAAATAGAGTTTACCACTTCTAAATATAGAAAATGGATTTTCATTCACTCCTTTTAAAATTCACTGTCTTTCTTGATAAAAATTTACTTAAATATCCGGAAGTCATATATGTGAACCAAAAATGCTGTAACCTCAAACATGAATTTTGCCAAGGGATCACTTGTTCCAGAGTTGTCATCAGAGCAGGTGTCTGCATTGAGCAATAATAGAAGTTTCAAACACCAGAAGTGGCAGAAGCAGGGGAAAACTTCAAACTCTCTGGGTCACTCTATCTACATAGACTTCCGGGATTGCCTGAGGCAACAGTATATGATATTGTATGATCACTTTCTTTAGCAATAGAGGAGTTGCCGAGCCTCAAAGGCACCATGCTTGAATCCCCACTCCAGCAACAAGAAGGAAGCAAACAGAACCCGTCTTTTTGTTTGTTTGTTTTGTTTTGTATTTGCGGTACGCGGGCCTCTCACTGTTGCGGCCTCTCCCACTGCGGAGCACAGGCTCCGGACGCGCAGGCTCAGCGGCCATGGCTCACGGGCCCAGTTGCTCCGCGGCATGTGGGATCTTCCCGGACCGGGGCACGAACGCACGTCCCCTACATTGGCAGGTGGACTCTCAACCACTGCGCCACCAGGGAAGCCCGAACCCGTCTTTTTGAATCAGAAAACCATTTTGTGTAAATATTGTACATATGGTGAGAGGAGTTACAAAAATCTGTGACAGAAAAGTTGATTTTCCTGATTTTCTTGAATGGTAAAACTTTTGTTTTCATTTTGGCATGATAATGGCTGGTTCAAAGACCAAAAGTGAAAAATAACAACTTGTATGCCCATGTGTATAGATCAAATTTGAAAACTGAATGTGTGTGTAAAATGCGTATTAGCCTATACAAATATGCACAGTAATCTTTATATTGTGAATTACAGCTTAATATACCCATTATTAAAATGTTTGTTCTTTTAATGTTATACAATTATTTTTATCAACTTTTCCATCTTGGTCATCTTAATTACAGAAACTGTTTCAAATTATAGAGACAGAGGACCAAATTGATGAATCATTAATTTTTAAGGGGGAAGATACTTCATTTTAAGTGCAAAGGCATTTTCATTATCTGGAAATGTGTGTGTGTGTGTGCGCGCCCACGCTCATGCAGTTAGATAAAAATTTCAGATGTATTGCCATGGCAAATTTCAAGCAGCATATGCATCTATGACAAAGAAAATAAATCTATACTTTTCAGCAGATGGCCCTATAATCTACATACCAATCCTCTAATTCCCTTGCATTTTGATGACTCGTTTTACATCATAAGAAACACTTTACTAATCTCTGATTATAATACTGTTGTTACTATAATTCTGGCTTATCTCAATCAGTCAGTTTTCTTCATCATTGCAAGTTTGGCAGAAGCTGAAAATTTCTGTAGGGTTTAGGATTGATGTAATCAGACGTTTTTGATGAAATTCCCATATACTTTTCTTTACAGTCAGCCTCATACAATCCCTTCTCTTTTTACTATGTCTTACCTTCGTTCTCTGAAACAAAACTTCCATTATTGGTTTATTTCTCAAACTCTCCTGCTCTGTCATTTGGACATCCTTTCAATAAAGCTATTCCTTCATTTTGTTTGTGAGCATTGCCTCCAATGATTTCCTTACTGACTGCTAGCTCTCTTAGCATAATATAAATTTTCTTGAAGTATTCAGGAGTAAACAATATTCCTTTTTCTGTGATTTTTCATACCAGGTAATAAGACCAAGAAAATGGTTGGTATGCTTCTAGCTTATCCATGGGCATTGAAAACTGATTGTTTTTCATCTATATTCAAATATCTTCAAGTAATGATGCTCTATTTGCTTGATTACACTAGTCTCCCAAATCTGGATCACTAGCCTGTGTTTAATTAAAGAATTACTTACCTAACACTCACATTCTTTTCACTAACTAATTTATTATTCACGTGGATGAAAAATTAAAAAGTCTAACATTAACCTTTTTATTATTTTTGAGATATTTGTAGGTTAATATGCAGTTGCAAGAATAATAGACAACAATCACAATATGCCCCTTGCTAATTTCCCCCCAGTAGTAATATTTTGCAAAATTATAGTCCAATATCACAAACTGGATATTAACATTGAAAAATTCTGGATACTGAACATTTCCACCACTACAAGGATCCTTCATGTTTCCCTATTTTAGCCAGATCCACTTCCTTCCAAGCTTCCTCACCCTTTACCCCTGTCTTTAATCCCTGGCAACAAGGATTTTATTCTCTGTTTCTATAATTGTGTCAATTCAATGGAATATGTATGTAACCTTACAGTGTTGACTGTTTTCACTTAGTATATTTTTGTAGTATGACAAAATGTAGCTGTATGACAAGATTCATACAGCTTGTCGCATATATCAGTAGTCTTTTCCTTTTTTTTTTTTTTTTGCGGTACACGGGCCTCTCACTGCTGTGGCCTCTCCCGTCGCGGAGCACAGGCTCCGGACGCGCAGGCCCAGTGGCCACGGCTCACGGGCCCTGCCGCTCCGCGGCACACGGGATCCTCCCGGACGGGGACGCGAACTTGCGTCCCCCGCATCGGCAGGTGGACTCTCAACCACTGCGCCACCAGGGAAGCCCTAGTCTTTTCCTTTTTATTGCTGAGTAATATTCCATGGTCTTTATGACATCTACTTTTAAAAAACAATTATTTTCCTCTGTAATCAATTCAAGCAACCATTGTTAATACACAGCCTTTTTCATACTTTTACCAACTCTGAAATCTTGTTTTAATGTGCTTCTGTCTCATCATTTTCCCCTATTCATTAACTTTATCCCAACTGTTCTCTTATAGAAACTTCACTTGTATTTCAAATTCTAGTCTCACAAAATTTATTTTGTTCAATGGCAATTTTCATTCTCCTAGGGTCATGAATTTGCCTATTCAACTAGCTTTCCGCACTTCAGATGACTTTTTCCAGGCACATTCGTTTTTCCTGCCCTGCTCAGCATCCAAAGCCTGCTCCCTACTGCCTCTAGGCACATCCCTGAGTAAAGTCCTTAACTTGACTCAGTTTATAATCCTTGCACATTTTTGTGCCAGTTGTTTACATTCCTCAGAGAAACAATTCCAAGCTTTCATTGATTTCTGCTACGACATTGCCTCCAATTTTCTCAGTGAAAATGATGTTCATCATATGTCTGTCAAATTCCTGTGAAATACCCTGCAAATGTAAATAGAATATGAGCAATCCAATCTTGTGTTCTCTCTCCAATTGTCACCTCTAGAAACTTATATCAACCCTTTCTCACTTTGCTAGTGCTTTCCTTTCTTTTAATTCTGTCTCTCTTTTTAATTATTGTGGTCAGAATTAAACTTCCAAATCTACATTAGTAAGTAATAACGCAATCATTCAAAGTAATCTCCAAGAGACAGAATGTCACCTGCTGGGTTGGATTTGAGTGAAATCTAATTGATTGTATTGATAAATATCAGTAAGGGGTGAAAACCAGAAGTTTAGAAAGGGTTGGTTAACCCTGGGGAAGAGTAAAAGGAGATTATCAAGAATAATCATTAGCAATATCCAACCAAGAACTGCAAGTATTCTAACTCATCTGTAAGGCCATCTGACTACTTTAAGCCTTTCTAATTATGACTTGATGACTTCAAATATACGGAAGCAAAGAGAAAATGCAACAAAACACATGTTGACAAAAAAAGATGTCTTATTCATGTAACCCATATATTTATGGCAAATTAACAGATTAGAATTCTGTACCTTTATGAATCAATCTCCTAATTCCATTCAGTGTGATATCACTATGAAGAGAATCCTGCCTTATCACATTGATAAAGTCTTATTTTTGAATTTTCTACTGTAAGACATCAGCCCTGGAATTTTTGTGATTTTACTAAAGAATATCACTAGATTTATGTAAAGAGCTGTACGTCCTTTATTTTTCACTAATGTTTGAGTCTTTCATACGATCTTCTTAAAACACTTGGCTACGCTTGCTCCCGTGGTTAAAATCATACCCTACTTCCTTGAAAAAACAGAAGCCATCAGAAACGTACTGCATTAAACTCTTGCACCACCAGGAAACTTATGTATGCTAAACTCTACCTTTGTCTCCTGTATCAAAGGAAAAAATATCAAATTCCTATCCAAATGTGTAGCTGTCACCGTCAGTCTTCCACACAGAAGGTCCTTCAGAAGCCCTTTACCTTTATGTTTTCTTGTCCCAGCCTCCACACACTTTGCTCCTAACAAGGGCTTCTGAAAGCCCTTGGACTACGAGAAATGCTTTCCCCACAAGTTTATATAGCCTTAGGGTATGCTTAGCCAATGACTTATTGATACAAGAGAATGAAAAGCCCAGTTCTCCTTCCTGGAGTAAGAAGAAATTCTTATTGTCCTTTTTATTCTAGAAGTTCCTGCAGAATTAGGATAGCGCTGGGACTGCACTTGAAATCACAACTTTGACTTCTCCCCTCTTGCTTCTTTTCCTCCCTTATATGTTTCCCTAATAAATCACTTGCACATAAATATGTATCATATGTTCTACTTCTAGGGAATCTCACCTAAGACAAAAGCTATTTAAATCACTACCTGCATTTGGTATCGTATCCCCTCTTCATTCTATAAGAAATTAATTTATCTCCTATTATGCTTATTGCAATAGTATTTCTCTTTCTCTGACTTTTTTTCTTTGATCCATCTAGTATCCTGCTCTTATTATTACCTTTCTTTTCCCTTCCTATTTAAAATTCTGGAAAGAATAGTCTGTGCTCGTTTCTCCAGCTTATCACCTCTTCTTCACTTTCAACCCATTGAAATTTAGGTTGTGTCTTCCTTACTTCATTAAAATTATTTTACTAAGATTAGCTAAAGCCTCCTACTTGACGAATAATGAGATTTTTTTTTGCAACGTACCACACTCTTACCCATTTTTTATGTTAATGATACAAGTATCTTCATTCATGCATTTATTCAATAAATATTTATTAAGATCTCTATGGACTATATAATATGCCAGGCAATAGAAAATAATAATAATATAAACAGTGTGCTACACAAGTAAATAATAAACAAACATAACCCAATCTGTTGGGATAAGGGAAGTTTGTTTGAAAACATGAGAATTTTGCAGAATCTTATATCACTTGTGGAAATTATCTGTGGCATCTTTCTCCCACCTATAAACTCAGGTTGAGACCATAATCTACCTAAATAGGAAAGTAAAATTTGGAGTAGATATAACTAACTTCACCTAAGTCCAAGTGCAAATCAATCAGTGTCTTTGGAGAGTTAAAATCTCATTTTTTAATACTCTAAACTTTTACCTTGACTGTGAGAAATGACCACTTTTCCCTATTAAGTGCCCAATCTTACTACATTTTTATTTTTTCCTTTCCGCAGGTATGCCACTAGCTCTATCGTGTCTTCCTTGAAATCCAGATACACCGATAATCTACATGCCCTAAATACTTTTACAGCAGCTCTGCACAGGTCCCAGTTTCTTAGCATGTCTTCCAATGCTGTTTCTTTTATCTACCATAGCAACTGAGTAAAAAGGAATCCTACGACAGTTGAGTTAAAATCCTATGTCAGTTTAAAACCTATGGATATCTACTATTAAAGCATATTGACTGAGGCTAAATTTCTTCTCTGAAATGCCAGAACTGGAGAATGCAAATATTAAGCACAGAGAAACATTTGATTAAAATGCCCAGTGCAGGTTAAAATTGTACCCTAGGGCGGGATAGGGAAAATCTATTCTTGAATTGATAAGTAAATGGTAGAAGTCATTAAATGGAAAGCATTGTGGAAAAACAATTTTATTTCAATTGTGGCATCTACGTAAAGTAATAGCTTTGAAAAATAGAAAATTCTTCAGTTAGTAATAGTGGCAGGCTAAAAGAGAGGGATGACCCCAACTCAGCTTGTGAGTCAGGAATAATATAGGGCATTGGAAACTGTCGGATGAAAAAGAGATACCCATATTGTATGAGAACTAAAAAGAGAAACTGTGCTTAAACTTATCTAAGCATGTCCTAAAGGGGAAAAGTTTCTATATTCCACCTTAACCCTCTAAAATCCAGATGAATATGTCTTCAGTGCTGGGGCAGCAGCCTACTACCTTACATGGTATGGACCCAAGGTTCATTTCCTAGGCTAGGGATTCTAACAGTGAATTATGCAAAATCAAGTCTCCATCAACTTTGGGTTCCAAGACCACACACACTTTTAGAACTTCAAGAAGTTAAATTTATATTGTTCACTCTTGTATTTACAAATGCTTATTCAAACTTACTATTTTCAAGGAAATGTGATAAATGCTATAAACATTATGAGTATATTATATAACTTTCTTATAACAATTATTAATATTGGGTGCATTGAATTGCTGTGTGCTCTACTGATGTAGCCTTGAAAGGTCCTAGGAGGATAATATCTGCTCAATTTGCAAATAACTAGTACATTTTAAAAATTATTATTTGTTTTATATGTGTGAGAAAATCTAAGGAAGATATTACTAACAAATGTCTATAAAGCATGATAAATATGGAAAACATATAATCTCAAAAGTACTTTTAATCTTCGTGTTTAAGATCAGAGGTTAAAAAAGTCAAAAACATTGAATTATTTTCTTTCACGTCTGACCGTTAAAGAAAAAAATCCTAGAAACGGTTTTCAAATTCACACAATAATGCCTTTGCAAACTCTTTATAAAGTTTGAAATATTATTAATGCTAACTTTGATGGTGGCAATTTTTTAAAAAAATATTATGCATGATATGGCAATTGTGTATGTTTTTGTGGTCTGGTTTTATTTAGAGTTTGCATGAAAATACAACGTTTACTTTTTATAATATTAGTCTAGGAAAACCATAAAATGTAATACCTATTTACAAAAGTATATAATTCATAATATAGATGAGCACTGAATGGCTTTATTTTTATTATTTCAAACAGAGAATGGATTTTAAGAGGCAACATACAAATTTTGGATCATGAAAAGAAAATATGAAAACCTTTGGACAAGCTGTTAGCTAACATTTGAAAACCAAATTAAGCAGGTTTACAATATAGTGCAGCAGATGGAGAAAATGTGACCACCCTGGGAATAAATTTTCTTTATTTATCAATTTAACTTAGGTCTGTTCATGTGCCTCTCATAAAATAAGATTTTGTCCCCATAATATGTTTCATATTACTATGAAATAATGTCCTTTCAAATATTTTCTGATTATATCTGCTCTAAGTTAAGGATAAGGAAATGTGAATATAAGATAAACATATATAATGTCTATTTTAGGTAGGTATGAAATACACGTGTGCAAAAAAATGACACGTAAAAAAATATTGCATTAGTTGTACTATTATAGACTTTGCCTTCAAATATATGTGGCTCTGATTGGAAGCGAGGCAAAATTTATGGAAGCAGGTGTTATTACCTCATTTAAAAAAGTGAAGTGGCACTTTTTAAAGGAATCAGAGGTGGTAGAGATATGAAGCATATAGACAGAGGAGAGCTAAACTAACTCAGTAAATTGAGATAAATAAAGAAATGTATAAGCAACTCTCCCAGATAGTGTATTCTATAAAATATCCTAAAATGAAATACTCTTTCTGAAGTAATACTTATTTGGGGTAAATATAATGTTGACAAATTCTTCACTGAATAAATCTGAAATGTATAAATGAAGAGATACAATGAAAAGAAACTGAAAATGTTAATTGCAATAAATCTAGAAAAGGTACTTAATGTAGCAGAGGAAGGGAACAAAATATTCAATTACGGACTCACATATTTATTCGAACATAAAGGTGAAATGTGGAAACAATGACATTTGAATATTAAAATCTTCTTCCTCTCAATTTTTATTTACATTTAGCTGGAGGACATAGTAGTAGCATGAATGAAATGGCAGATTCTGTAGTGAAGATAGCATTTGTCAACCTGTTGAAATGAGTAACAGCCAACTGGAAGATACCATACTATCTACAGACAGCAAAATGACAATATTGATGGATGCAAATACTTAAATTGCCTTTGGATTCTAATTTTAAAGTTCCTTTAAGGAAATAAATAGAATGGCTACAGATGCATCTCTTATGAAATATATAAACTTATCAGGACTAGCAGTTGAAGAATTATTTCCTGAGTATATTGATAGTCAAAGTTTTCTGTGTCCAGCCAGCATCAACACTACCTGGGAGCTTATTAGAAATGTGGAATATTGGACCCTACCCTAGGCCTATAAAGTCTGCATTTGAACAAGATCTCTAGGTGATTTATACGTAAATTACAATTTGAAAGTGTTGATCTAGTACATATAAATTATGTTTGGCAGATGAAGATGTTGTAAGTGCTTTCTATAGTTACATTTACAGTGACAGAAGAAAAAAGCCACCTAATTCAGAATAAATGCAAACCATTTTAGCATTTTAACTCTGAAGTATTCGTACCATTTTACTGGAAAAAAAAGTCAGATTCTTATTATAATGTGGATTACCCAAATTGCCTTATGTAATTATCTAGAACTTGAAACTTAATATGAAATGATCTGAGGTTCCATTCAAAATTCCAAAACTTATCAAACATAGGAAATATAGCGATATCTAAGCAGTTTCCCTAAATTTTGAATAGGCCTAAGATAAAGGCGGTTGTGATTCTGTGACTAAAATACAAGTTTTTCTTGGAAATAGCAAATGCAAGATGACATATAAATGGTATTTTATGGAAATTCTACCTGATCAATGAAGGACATTGAATTAATTACACTTTTATAGTGGATATTAAGAGATTTCCTTTCCTTTACTTTCTACGTTAAGGTATTCTGCATTCCCTTTGCCGAAGAAATAATGGAGTAGATCAGAGTTTATAAAATATGTTTCATACTGTATATCTTTTCCTATTTAACAAATATAAAAAAGGAATTTTTGTGTATGTAATCTAGCAAGAAGTTATATAAAAAAGTGTATAGCTTTGAAAGACACAAAAAGATTTTTACTCTTACTCTTTACTCTTACTAAAATATTTTGTGTCAAATTACATAGTATAAAGACTAAGTTCTTGAAAAAACAAACCTTGAAATAAAGAAACCAAATAGATCTTGAAATAAAGGGCTAGCACTTAATAACGAAATCATTAAGAAGTTAATATAAAATATTTGATAATAATGGAATATATCCCTTTATTTTTTAAAGGAGCAAGTTACACTAAGATTCCATTTTTAATAAAAATGAATGGAATAAAAACAGTGAAAATAAAACATGAAAGGAAACACAGAAGAAAATTTACAGTGGTTATTTTGTGGAGCTATTATTACTAGTATTTTATTCATACTCCTCTGCTTTCGATATTCTCTTCAATAAACGTATATAGTACATTGTTAATGAGAAAAATTTCTAAAATAATAAACTATCTACATTGGTATCTGACAAAATGTTAGCGTCTTAAAGAAACTTATATTGATATTAGAAAGCTTAACCAATAAACAGGGTACAAAAATGTATGTATATGATAATTTTATGATGTACTATATATTTCCTCCTCCCATTAGAATATAAACTTTGCAAATTTGAAAAAAATATATCATGCAAATTAATTAAAGCATCCATAAGGAATACATTAGGACACATTTTATGTGAACTATTTCATCTTCCTATGGAAATAGATGTAAGGTAAAGGTAAAATGTGTGTATAATACTCTAGGGTGTTTATACAAAATTCTCCTCTTTTTTTTCTGAATTGTATTGGCCAATTCTGGTGGAAGTTTGGATAAATTTCTATTTAACTGATATGACAACTGACATTACTAAATAAAATATAAATTATATTACAAAATACTTCTTATTTTTACAATAGCATATTTGAATGAACACAAAGGCTTCTATTTGTTCTTTAATAGTTTTAAAGACCAATGAAATAATTATATTTGCAAAGATTGATTGGACTCTGCAATTTACTTTAAATGCATCAAAATCCTCTCTCCAGTTTCTGAATGATTTAATACCTTGTATATATACAATTTGGGGACTGTTTCTTTCTAGTATTGATATAGGAAAGTTATTTTTTAACATAACACTAAAAATCTGCTGGGTTTTTTTTACCTGAAAGTTTAAACAATGCTTCAGAGAATATCTGTGCTACTATACCACCTGTACTTCTAAAATACTTTGGTAGAAATTCATTATTGACAATTTAACATAATATTTGCAACTGAATTAAGCTATCATAAGTCATGATTACATACAATTCTAAATCATTCTTTCTCTCAAATAAACACATTTTTCACTGATGGATTTTGTTTATTGAATATAACTGATAATAAGATTGTGTATTCACTTAAAAAGACTGACAGTTTGTATTGACTTAATATCCTAACAATTATTATACATTAATTACACCTAAATGCCCCAAATGTTGTTTTAAAACACTCATGTCACTAAACTGTATTATAAGAAAAAATGAAAAATGGACCACAACATTGAGTTTTGAATAATTTCATTTAAACAGCATTATTTTTGCTACTACGGGAAAATTTAATTCACTAAAGGGAAAACACAGCAATATTAATGTTGACTTTTAAATGGTATTCATAAGTTTGCAGAATGTTGGATTTCACATCGAAGTACCTTAACCAGGAGGCAAAAGTTTCACTGTTATTTGTTTATGTGTATAAACAGATATAGTCACTTTGCAGCAACATATGAATCTATTAATATACACAATATTTGTTCTACAGAGTGTTAGAGCTCTGTATACTTAATAATTGCAACAGAAAACCATAAAAGCACTGATTTAGAGGTTATTTCTTTCTCCATCTAATCAAGAATGGTCAATTAATGAAAATTTTCAAATAGTGTTTTACAAGTTAAATCATATTATTTAATAATTTAAAATTATATTTACACAGAGCATTCATGCCTTTATTGTAATACTTTATACAACTGATTATTTTACACATGACAACTTTCTCAACAATTATTCAAGATGGTAATTCTGGCATTCCTAATTTTTGTCCCTATTTTGATTTCACTCATTGCAGGAATGAATTTTCTCGGTCAACTAGTGTAAAAATGTAAAAATGAACTTTATTACAAGCAGACGTTTATTTTATAACATAAATATTAAAATTAGTGAATTGCAGGGAGTTCTTTAACGGAAAGTGTTAACTTTATTGAGGAAAATTTAATTGCAGAATGGTTATTACTGTGAATAAGTTTTGCATGTATGTCTATCTACCTGTCTTTTATTTTTATTGCATCATTAGTTTTAACTGCTTTTATTATATCAAGTTAAAACATTTGAATATTATCATTGTGTATAGTTATATATTTTACCAAGCAAGTACTTTGAATTACAGACATCTATAATATACAGCGTGTGAATAATTTTGAAATAGATTTACATATTTATTTATGGAGTTGTATTGGGATCACTGGGATAGTTTCTCAAAATAGAACAACTAATTTCTGCAAGGATATTAAGGAGACAACTGTTATATAATGCTTCCCAAGTAGTTTTCAAAGTACGTAAAGAATATCTTGTAATGAACACTCAGATTAGCATATCAGATGAAAAAGTGGAAATTCATCCTAAATAACTTCTTAAGACATTACGAAAAATTAAAGAAACAAAGATTCTTTTTTCCTTGTCCCATATGACTGTGATTTTTCAGTCTAAAGTTTGAGGTTGTATTTGCTGGTTTAATCACCTTCTGAAATATTGAATTTCATGCAATGTCTTCCAATAAATTTGGAATACATGTGAAACCACATTGTGATACTAAATGAATAAGAGAAGAATGGAAACAAAAGTGACTGTTGAGGGGGAAAAAAAATCTAAAGAATGAGTTTATGTAGTAGTCTATGAGATTGCTTCATTTATCTTTCTTTTAAATGTTATAAAAACTATACATATATAAAACTTTACTTCTTTTGGAATTTCATATATATTCCATATATACATACAATATATAATATACATACAAAATATATAACTATACTTTATAGACACAAAAAATATATACTTTGTATATATACTAGTAAGGTTTATACATGTTATATATTTTATATATATTCACTATATATTATATACATATTCTTCTAAGTCTATACATTTTATACACGTATACATGTAATATATATATGTAATACATGTATATGTATATACACACTTTGAAGTAAACATTAGGGAGAGCTTTGGGATCAGTGCTGTTGAGAAGTAAGGTAGCCATTCACTATCACTGATAAAGGATGAACTACTGACTGCTTCAGTTTATCCAGGAGCAAATATCATATATTAAGGTAACCATGCAGCAAGAGTGCAAGCAGATCAGTTGAATACAGCTAGGAAGTTTGTACACTATACTCATAATCTCAGCAGAGGGGAAAGTGAGGACTAAAATTCCTCTTAGTAATCATGACACCTAGACTGATGTTGCCTTAATGAAAAATAGAGTGATAATTCATAATTTGTTTACTCAAAAGAGGCTCATGAGTGTGTATGAAGGTGATAATGGGATTTAGCACAGAAAAGCCACCCTCATTCCAGTTCTTGAATAAGCTAAATCACTGTGTAGGGTTAACTATGAGTATTAGTCCGTGCTCCAACTTCAAATATGAGAGAACTATTCTAACAAAAAACTAAGCATGTAGTAAGAAGAACCATGGAGAGTGTATCTTTGTGTGTGTTTTCATACTTTGCATATGTTGATGTCTCTAACTACAATGAAAAACCAATCAAACCAAAGCACTGAGTAAGAAAACAAAATCTTACTTTTGAGATTAACCACTATTAAACTTGAAGACATGTACAAAACCATTTATAATAAAATTTACAATAGAATAATAAAATAAAATAATAAAAATTTTACAAATCTGATTGTGCAATAGTAAAAGATGGGGAAAAGGCAAAATAAAATGCTCAGAGTAAAATGGGAATAATATATTTGGGTGAGTTGTTGAAAGACACTGCCAAGTCTAAATGGAAGCAATAAAACAAGGCTGCAGAAAGAAATAGAACTCTGATCAATTTTATATAACAACCTAAATGGGAAAAGAATTTGAAAAAGAATGGACATGTGTATATGCATAACTGAATCACTTTGTTGTACACCTGAAACTATCACAACATTGTTAATCAACTATAATCCAAAATAAAACAAAAAGTTAAAAAAGTAAAATAAAAAGGAAAGAAATAGAGAAATGGAACAATGAGAGAAAACTTGGCAAATATGGATATAAATAGAGATATAAAGACAAATACAGTATCTGTCTTTGTTTGTCTTATTTCACTTAGCACATGTCCTCCAAGTCCATTCATGTTACTGCAAATGACAACATTTTATTCTTTTTCTTATGGTTGAATTCTACCTCCCACTTTTTAATCTTGGTTAAGAATGCAAAAATATAAAACCTAGAAGAGATACTGAAAAAATTATATAATGTAAAGTGTACACTAATGACAAGTAATAAATAATGCATTGCTAATAATAATAATAACAACAACATGAAAGGCTAAAGATTTGGCCAGTGTTCCTAAAAAATTGGTTCCACAATGTGTGCTGGTGTGTGATAAAGCCATAAACCAAATGGACATCTACAATTTTAATACCTTCACTCTCCTACTTGTTTTTCTGACTATGAAAAACAAGGCATTATGTAGTACAATGTGCAATTATCATTTTACTTCTTCTCCAATGCCACAATCAAACTGCTTGACCTATGTTTTCTTTTCTTTTGCTTCTTAGTACAAAGCCAGTATATAAGCTATAATAAAATAGCCTACCTATTGAAGCCTTAATACTTCTATGGGAATAAACATACTTAAGAAAATAACTGAAAAGTGTTCGAGACATGTCACTATTTTGGACAAGAAGACTCAATACTGTAAAGACATGAATTTTCCCAAAATGAATTTATAAATGTGGCACAATTGCCATATCAATATTCTAATGGGTTTATCAATTTTTCTCATTTGGCAACGTTATTGTAATGTTTATTTGGAAGAATAGCAAAGAAACTACAGATAAGGTAAGAGGAGAAAGTAGGGGAAGAAAGGAAGGAGGTAGAAGAAAAAAAGAAGAGAGAGAAGGAGGGAGGAAATATTGAATAAGAGTAACACTATCATGTTACACTATCACATATTAAACTACAGTTATAATTAATACATTTTTAAATTAAAACATTTAAAAATAGAAATACATTTAAAATTATAACTATATATTTAAATCAGATAATTACTGTAATAAAATATTGAAACCCAAGACATACCAGTGTCTACCACTAAAATATATATATAGAGAGAGTACATGTTTATCTATATATATATTAGTGGAAATATAAATGCCTATTTAATATTTGAAATGCAATGGAAAATATATAACATAATAGTAATTTACAGTCTTTTGACATACAAATTAATTTTAATTTGGTCTATACAGTAAAAAACAATAAAGACCCATAAATCCAAAAGTATCTAATATAAAGGAAAACATAAGTAAAATACAATTAATTTTATGTTTTTTTAACTATCAATTTTTAAACACTCACAAGATCTGTGGCCAAGTGACTCAAATAGAAATCATATATATATATATACATATGTATACATGTATACATTTATACATGTATATATATATACATGTATATATACACATATATGTTTAAGTGTATATATGCACATTATGTTTAAGTGTATATGTACACATATACATGATTTCTATTATATATGTAATATATATGTGTACTCATGTTTCATGCATTAATATAAACACTAGGTGGAATGATATTAGCTTTTCTACAGCTATGTCAATACTCATACCAGGTAGAACATGATTGATTTTGGGAAAGTTCTGAGGACTTAAATTTCAAGAATAGAAATAAAATAACATCATTTAGAAAATCAGTGAATATGTCATTAAATATAGAAATTATGCATTCAAAAAGTCCTAAAAATAAATCATAAAAATCAAGTAATATTTTTCCAATATATTTGGGAGGGAGAAAATAATAGAGTTACTCCAATGCTTTATTAAAGTTATCATTAGTATCATTTATCATTAGTATTCATTTAGTTATTTCACTAGTGTGATCTCATTTAGTGTTATCGTGGTATTTATGATATTAAAATATTATAAATTAGTTTCTTAATTGAAATTAATATTTCTAACCACATTTTTGTAACTTTACTGTTCTATATAAATATCAATAATTTGGATAGACTTAGGTATAGGTATAGGTGTAAGTAAAGACATAGAAGATAACCAGCATTTACAATTTGGTTGTTATGTGTAATTCTCAGATAGTATTAGAAGAGCTGTTGATTTAATTTAGTTTAGATTAATTCAGTAATTTACATTCTTGTAAATAGGCAAAAGTTTAATAAATCTAGAAATTATAATTCAAGTAAATATCCATAATCCAAAGGTATAGAACAAATAAATAAACATGCTAGTATCAATTCAATAGTCTGTATCTTTTTTTATGTATAAGTTTATTTATTTTTGGCTACATTGAGTCTTCGTTGTTGCATGCGGGCTTTCTCTTGTTGCACGGGCTTCTCACTGTGGTAGCTTCTCTTGTTGCAGAGTACAGGCTCTAGGCACGCGGGCTTCAGTAGTTGTGGCTCACGGGCTCTAGAGCACAGGCTCAGTAGTTGTGGCACACAGGCTTAGTTGCTCCGTGGCATGTAGGATCTTCCCAGACCAGGGCTCAAACCTGTGTCTCCTGCAATGGCAGGCGGATTATTTTTTTTTAATCTATAAACATCTTTTTTTTTAACATTTTTATTGGAGTATAATTGCTTTACAATGTTGTGTTAGTTTCTGCTGTATAACAAAGTGAATCAGCTATATGTATACATATATGCCCATATCTCCTCCTTCTTGTGTCTCCCTCCCACCCTCCCTATCCCACCTGGGCCACTAGGGAAGTCCCAGTCTGCATCTATTAATAAAGTCTTCACAGGAAAAATGATATAAAATGTTTATTTTATGTAACTATGTAATAGAAAGATTTCAAGGAATACATTATTAGCAAGTGAAAAGTAAGAGAAGTTTAATTCACTACATGTAAGATTGTCAAAATCATTATATCAGTCAGTGACTGTATGATAAATTTATTGTAAATCAGGTATGTGAGTTCAATATTTAAAAATATTTTCGACTAAATTATTCTCTAGCAATAAAATATGAACTTGAGTATCAAGAATAATAGCAAAAATATGATTACAATAGTCAATTACTTATAACTTCTGAATGACTATCCACAGAATACATATATTTAGTTATCTAAAAGATAATGCTGTATAGGTCAGTATATGCTATTCACTGATCTACTAAAAGATTTTTTAGGATCTTCTAAACATTAATATTTTGGAAAAATGAAAAGATGGGAACAGAAAAACCTCGAAATTATTACTAAGGAAAATCCATTTCAAAAACATTTCTCTACTGATGGTACACCATAACATGAAGCAGAAAAGAAAAAGCCAAAGTAAAAATTGAATGCTTAGTATTTATTGAAAACCAATCACTCAGAATACATCTAAATAATGAAATGCATTTAACTAATCTTACTGGCTGTGATAAAAATTAAAACTAATGGTGATAATAATTTTAATTATTTTAAATGACTGATTTGGCATCATGTAACGTTTGCCACAAGATCTAAGACATTGGTGTTTTAAAGAACTTCAGTATTTTTTAAATGAAATTCCATGTATAAAAATGAAAACTGATCTTCATTAAAAATCCTATCCACCAAGGCCCTAGAAGTTCTTGGTAACTCATTTGGCTGCTGAAAATTTCAGTTCCCAAGATCATCCAAGCAAAGCAGATGCCAGATGCTTCCACAGCAACAGGACCAAATACCCTATGTGGTTAGATATAAAATGTGATATTTAGTGAGGAAAAGTCATTTTTCTTTTCTTTTTCTATAAGATAAAGAGCCAAAAATAGTCACAGAATCAGAGATGATTTCACTATATGCATTATCCAAATAAAGTTAGTTAGTGCCAAACTTCTTAAATCACACACAGTTTAAAGAACAGACCCTATCTGCTTTGAAACAAATTTTTACATTATCATACACTTTAATTTGGTACATGGTGGCAGGCAAATTATTTTTAAAATTTAATTTAGAAGAAATTCATAGGAATTTAGAAGTAGAAGAGAACTTAGAAAACGTTTAGGTCAAATCGTACACTATATGGATGAGAATAGAGTCAGTAAAATTAATTAAGTACATTCTAAAAGTGGCAAGATTAACCATTAATGTGTCTTTCATTGGTAAAAAATAATTATGTAGTTATTGTAGATCTTTTCGATATACAAAAAGGGTATCTTACTGCATTTTAAAGAACTGTTCAAACTAAGCATTATATCCTTCCTTCAAGGGTATAAGACATTAAATGCCAATTTAATTTATGTATTACTTATATGCATAAAAGTATAATATTATGAACACCTAAAAGTGTTTTAAAAACAAGCTTCAGTATGATACACTGGTCAGATTCAATACTCTTAATATATTATATATATCACATCCTCCACCTAGCTTGTTCTGGTTATGTTAAATAACATAACTTTATCATGTTTATCCATGCCCTAGATCATTATTAATACACATGCATCAATATGAAAGAGCACTTATAGGTGAATTAACAAATTGTGCATATCTTAAAGACTTATATAAGTAGAACCAGTGAAAAACATTTTTTTTCAAATAAAAGATCTTTAAAAAAGGGATGAAAAAATTATGCACAAAATTTTGTATTTGAACAAGAAAGAACAGCCAAGTCAGAGAATACCATTTCCAAAGAATTTTCCATGGAACTCAGTTGAGGGAGCTGTTAACATAGAAAAGCAGAACAAAGTATTTCTAGGTCAATAGTTATCCTTATTTCCAACACAAAACCTGCAAGGATCACAGTGCACATTAGATTTTGAATGGTTCTGATGAGCCCTACAGTAAAGAGGGCTAAAGACACAAAGAAAGAACCACAATGAGATGGGTAGGAAGGGTGGAGATGTGGTACAGTTAAAATCCACACACATGGGGAGGTGATCCACATGCCCAGGTAGGCGACCCTTCAGCAGGAGGATAATAAAAGTGGCAGAGATTCTCCCCAAGGAGTAAGGAGTCTGAGCCCCACATCTGGCTCCCCAGCCTGGGGGTCCTGCACCAGGAAGACGAGCCCAAGAACATCTGGCTTTAAAGACCAGCAGCACTGGTGTAAGAAGAGCAGAGGGGTTGTAGGAAACAGAAACTCTACTCTTAAGAGCTTGAGCTAAATCTCACATGCTCTAAGTCGCAGTGCAGAGGTAGTAATTTGAAAGGAGCCTGGGTCAGACCCACCTGTTGATCTTGGAGAGCCTCTGGAGAAGCAGGAGGCAATTGGAATTCCCCCTGGGAAAATAAATGATGGCAGCAGCCATTTTTAGGAACTCATTCTACCATGAGGACATTGGTGCTGGCAAACGCCATATTGGAGATCTCCCTGTAGCCTATTAGTGCAGGCACTTACCCATCCACCAGCTGAAAGTGTTTTCTCTAAGATCAGGATGCCCACTCTTACCACTTTTAGACAACATAGTAGTGAATGTCCAAGTTACAGCAATCAGTCAAGAAAAAATAAATAAATAAAAGGTATCCAAATTGGAAAGGAAGAAGTAAAACTGTCACTGTTTTCAGATGACATGATACTATATACAGAAAATCCTAAAAATGCCACCAAAAAACTATTAGAACTTAATGAATTCAGTAAAGTTGCAGAATACAAAATCAATATATAAAAATCTGTTGCATTTCTATCAGAAGAAAAATTACTAAAACAATCCCATTTACAATTGCATGAAAATGAATAAAATACCTAGAAATAAATCTAACTAAGCAGGTAAAAGACTTGTACTGGAAAATAAGACACTTATGAAAGACACTGTGATGACACAAACAAATGGAAAGATATACTGTGCCTACAGATTGAAAGAATTAATAATTTTAATAGGATAATACTCCCCAAACCAATCTATAAATTCCATGCAATCTGTATCAAAACACCAAGGGCATTTTTCACAGGACCAGAACAGATAATTCTAAAACTTGTATGGAAACGTAAAAGACCCTGAGTAGCCACAACAATCTTGAGAAAGAAGAACAAAACTGGAAGTATCACACTCCCTGATTTCAAACCATACTACAAAGCTACAGTTAAAAAAAAAGCATAGTACTGGCACAAAAACTGACACAAAGATCAATGGAACAGAATAGAGAACTCAGAAATAAACCCACACTTTTATGGTCAATTCATCTATTGCCAAAGAAGGCAAGAATATACAATGGGGAAAAGACAGCCTCTTCAATACATAGTTTGGGGAAAACTGGCCACTACGTGCAAAAGAATCAAACTGGGCTACTTTTTTACACCATACACACACATACAAAACCCTCAAACTGGATTAAAGACTTAAATGTAAGACGTGAAACCATAAAACTCCTAGAAGAAAACATAGGCATTGCACTCTTTGATATGAGTCTCAGAAACATTTTTTGGATATGTCCCTCGGACTAGGGAAACAAAAGCAAAAATAAACAAATGGAACTGTATCAACTAAAAATGTTTGCTCAGCAAAGTAAACGATCAACAAAACGGAAAAGCAGACTACTGAATAGGAGAAGGTATTTGCAAATTACAATCTGACAAGGGGTTAATATCTAAAATAGACAAAGAACTCATACAACTTAACTTTAAAAAACCCAAAAACCTGATTAAGAATGAGCAGAGGACCCAAATAGATATTTTTCCAAAGAAGTCATACAGATGGCCAACAGGCACACAAAAAGATGCTCAACTTCAGTAATCATCAGGGAAATGCAAATTCAAACCTCAATGTGCTATCACTTCACACCTGTCAGAATGGCTGTTATCAAAAAGACAAGAGATAACAAGTGTTCCTTGTTCTGGCCTGAAAGTCTCATTCCTGCACAGAATTTGATCCAGAGGCTCCCACCGTCCCTACTCCCCACACACACCTGGCTTAGCCCCTGTTGACAGCGCTGGTGCACTGTGACTCTGAGATGGGGGAGAGGGGAGGCAAGGCATCCATGGAAGTTGGGGTTTGTTTGATAGGTGATGCGAGCCAGACTTCTCACAGACAAGCCTGGGATGAGGTGCCTCAGGCACCCAGGGCACCCAAGTATCACTCATCCCAGGACTCCCCTGCCTGGCCCTGTAGAAATCCTGTGAGATCTGGCTTCTGGGAAGAGTGTGGGTCAACAGATGATCCTAAGGGCTGTTTCCATGATTCTCTGTGTTTCCCCTGACACTTAGTGCATCACAGACCATCCTCTCCCTGACCCTCCATTAGGACTCGCACTTACTCCCACAAAAAAAAAAAAGAGAAAAAAAATTATTCAGCCGAACACCATCTACCTCGGACCTCCAAAGATTCAGGCACATCCCACATGCAAAATAAAATCAATATATATTCATCCCTTCCAAACACCCTCTGGTGTCTTGGGGAGGAGTTTACAGGAAGAAGTTTCATGCGTTATTGAATTCTCCCTCTGAAAATTTATCCCTGTGATAGAACTCATCTAATTAGAAAATGCAGTACAGAATTCATCCGTGACCATAGCTGATGTAATCAGTGACACTACCTCAGCCCAGGAAGACGTTCTGGTTAGCCTCAACACATTGGGGAGAACATGTCCTACATAGTCTCAGTTTCCACATTGTGGAGAATATATTCTACAGGATATCAGTTTCCACATGAGTATTTGTTTTAGGCTTTCAGGTAGATTATTAATTACCTTTCATATTTACTTCGTTAGCACACCTTATTCCCTTTATCACACTGATTTGTGTCCATTTTATTTTGCTGTGTGCCTCATTAGACTATGTTCTTCTTCTTCTTTTTTTTTTTTGCAGTACACGGGCCTCTCACTGCTGTGGCTTCTCCCGTTGCGGAGCACAGGCTCCGGACGCACAGGCTCAGCGGCCATGGCCCACCCGGACCGGGGCACGAACGGGCATCCCCTGCATCGGCAGGCGGACTCTCAACCACTGCGCCACCAGGTAAGCCCGACTATGTTCTCTTTGAAATGAGATCTTGTGTTCATTTTTGTATTTCCATTAGCATGGTGTAATGTGTTGTAATATATGCTTTCAGGAAATTGTTAAATAAATGTCTGTAAAAATACTTCTGTGGCATATTTTAATTGAAGTTTTAACAGCTCATTCAGGGCTTTTACTAAAGAGTAGGCAGTTGGGAGTCCATGCAAGACTTTTCGAGGAGGGCAGTTATGTAGTCATATGTGCAATTTAGTAAGACTAATTTGAGAGAGGTTTTTATAGTGCGTTGAGGCAAGACATGCGTGAGGCAATTACTTCTGTGAGGAGAGTGTTATAAAAGTCCAAATGGTAGATGTAGTAGGGTTAATCCTAGATGGCTGCTAGCCATTATAGAAAAGAAGTAAGACATCACATGGAAATATTCTATGAAAACTAGAGGGAAGAGAATCTAAAAATTCAATAATGATGTGATGGAAGGGAAGCAAGTGCTTATTTATTAAAAAAGAAGAAAGTAGACCATTGATTATGTCATTTATACGTTACAACTAAAGGTTAGTATTCACAGCACACAGAAAATTCGTGAATTAAAAATGGTTACCTATTTATTTTATGTTGATGGAAAAAAGATGCTTAAATCATTTAATTTTTAAAATATTTTTGCATAAAGTCATACAAATAGAATCTGCATTTGCAAAATTTTTGAAATTTTATATATAACAAAATTATTAACAAGAAGATATTCTTCATTCCTAATCAATACCCAAAGTATTAGTGCTATGGAAGTTTAAAGAAATAACATTATCATTGTACTCTCTGATATAAAAGTATAAATCTAATTATAATTCATATAGCAGATGGCTATTTAAATAGTATGTGGGTTTTAGCTATATTCTAATAATTTCCTATAAATGTAATATTTAACAACTTTTTTTTCACTAAAAATTGAATTTATACATTCACTAAAAGTAATAACCTATAAGGAAAATATTATCAGAAAGGATATTTTTTCTGTTTGTATCATAGTAAATGTTCTTAAAGGAGTTCTTGGCTCTCTCCTTGAAACTGACTTTGGATTATCTATAAACTTTTGGAAATCATATGCATGAGTGTGAGTATGCATGAATATGTGAATCTTTATACTGGTAATGTCCTTAATTTTCATTATAATTTTAAACATCCAAAACATGAAAGTTAGGAATCTTTATATTATAGAAATGGGTTCATAAAACTAAATATTAGAATTTAAAAACTGTTCATCATGTATCTAGTCTATTTTAGTCCATGTTTTAAGATACAAATTTCACCAAGTATGGATATAATCACGAATTGTAAACAGGCAGGGTTACACCACCTATATACAAGGATACTGATTCAAATGAAACATAGCTAAAAGTTATTATTAATACATAGGCAAACTGTTCATAAAAATCTATACATATAAGAAGACTGTAAATTTTTGTAATACACAGTGTATTTTAGAGCAATTTTAGGTTCACAGTAAAATTGAGCAAAATGTACAGAGATGAAAACTTTTTGGTATTTATTAAAGAAGTGATCTGAGAGAAGGTGGGAATTAAGTAGACATAAATGCCTAAACTCATATTTGCATTCAACATTGAGAGATTCTATATAGTTTTATTAGAACTGTCTCACCTTGGCTATCAAGAGCCTATTTCTAAATTCTAAGAATTTTATGAGTTGGGCATTAAACACAGGTTTTATTAAAATTTTATATAAAAACAAGTGAATAAAAATATATTAAAAACAAAGGCAAGGTGCAACCCATTGCTTTCTAATTATTTTATTAAATTTTGCTATTATCTCTGCTATAAAGATTATTTTTGTCTACTGTACCTCTATGGTGGAATGAGTCTATAATATGGTACTACTGTTAATTCCTTCTCATATCTGTGTTCAGCAACATGACATAAGCAGTTTTATGGGTTCAACTGTCTCCCCCCATAATTCATAGATTGAAGTCCTAACACCAGGTACCTCAGAATGTGACTGAATTTAGTGATAGGGTCAGCATTCAGTGATAGGTACAGAAGTAATCAAGTTAAAATGAGATCATTAAGGTGGGCTCTATTCCAATCTTGATGATGTCTTTATAAAAATGGGAAATGTGGACACAGAGACCTTCACAGAAGGAAGACAATGTGAAGAGACATGGAGAAAAGATGGCCATCTACAAGCCAAGGAAAGAGGCCTGACACAGATCCTTCCCTCACAGCCATCAGAAGGAACCAACCCTGCTGACACCTTAATTTTAGACTTCTATCCTCCAGAAACATGAGATAATTTTCCTTCGTTTGTGGTACTTTGTTATACAGCCCTAGAAAACTAACACACTAGCTTGGAATTTGCCACAACAGAAGTTTCTACATCATGGAAAGTGAAAAAGACTAGAAGCTACATCTTTTGTTCCTGAAGATTTGATTGGTAAACATTTAGCAGCACACACACACACACTGTGTGTGTGTGTGTGTGTGTGTGTATGTGTGTGATTGCAAGAATTATGAAATATTTTACTCCATGAATGACTACTCTCCTCTCATAAAGGCTTGTAAATTGAAGCAGCTTTTAGTATGCTAATAATTTGGTCTCTGGTTTAATAAACCATCATGATGTACTTTGAATAAAAAACGGATAATGACACTTTCACAAGTAGGAAATCAGAGAGGCAAATGGAAAGATGCAGTTTGAACCTGGCTAGATTCTACAGAGATGATAGATCTAAGTGAGGCAATGAACTGATAAAGTATGAGTGAGTCAGTCAAAGAAAAACTGTACAAGTAATATGTCAATCAGGGAAACATGGTGATTTCTGGCAATCATAACGTTTAGCATGTCTATCCTGAGGGAGTTGTGAGTCATCCTCTGCCTATTGGACAGAGAAAAGGTTCCCAGCACCCTCTGTTACTAAGGTACCAGTGCAGAGGTGATTCTTGTTGTCTAGAGAATCAAGCTCACTTGCACCATTCTCTCTAAAAGCAGGGTCAGCCCACAAAGGCATGGGCCTATGAAACATTTAATACAGAATCTCTTCCATGCACACCCTGTGAACTCCCTACAATGGTACAGACTTTTGTTTGTCTCAGCATAAAACACTCAATTACACTATAAGAAGTTATTTTGCCACTTCTGAGCACTGCAACTTGGAGAAGTGTAAGTAACTCAATGCCCTGGATTCCTCATGTGCAAAATGAGTATAATAACATTTCTACACCATAGAGTATATTCCTCATGTGTAAAATGAGTATAATAACAAATCTACACCAAATTTCTTGTTTAAACTGTTAGTAAATGAAAGATCCCTAGAATAAGACCTGGCAAATAAGTGCTTAAAAATATTAGCTATTATTTTTAGTAGTCATATTATTCCTCTCTCTATAAGGGGGGTGGATCTTCACTCATCATCATGATAGGCTGTTACATATGGAGATTTGTTTTGGAAAATCTGTATCATCTTGGTGGATATGGCATTATTAAGATTTTAGAGTCAAGTGGACTTGGGTTTACTTATGGGTTTTCTATCACATAGAATACAACTATGAGCACATTTCTAGACCTCTCTAAATCAGTTCATCTTTTATTTTTTTTTTTTTTTTTGTGGTACACGGGCCTCTCACTGCTGTGGCCTCTCCCGTTGTGGAGCACAGGCTCCAGACACGCAGGCTCAGCGGCCATGGCTCACGGGCCCAGCCGCTCCACGGCATGTGGGATCCTCCCGGACCGGGGCACGAACCCGTGTCCCCTGCATTGGCAGGTGGACTCTCAAGCACTGCGCCACCAGGGAAGCCCTCAGTTCATCTTTAAAACATATGATTAGAATACTTTTTAAAGAAGGTATTATATAACAAGATAATACATGTAACATACTAAGATCAATGCCTGATTTATGACATTCAATAAATTATATCTATAATTGTTATATTACTATTACTTTCATTATGATGATAACCAAGCTTATCTCATAGTTCTGAGGGAAGGATATAATTACTATATTCATTATGAAATCCACAGTAAATACAGGAGTTAAACATGCACAAAAGAGCCTTATGGATTCTTAGGTCTATTCTTAACCTTAGAAATTCCCCATAGTAGTCAGACTTATTAAAGACAGTAATTTAAATAGACAACACTTATTTCTTGATTGCTGGTTTCTATTTACTTTGACCTCCTTGACAGTCCTATCTCACTCATTGCCATTAACATGTTAATACTTGGAAGATGTGTTTCTTGAGTATCTACTAAATGATAGGTGTGAGACAAATACTGGTAAAAAAAAGAAAGGCCCTATGTTTACAAAAAAGAAAATAAACAAATTAATATATACCCTGTCAATGGTGCTAACTGTGGCAAAAAGATTGAAGTATGGTCATGGAATAGAGTATTTTGGAGAAGTGTTATTTAATAATAAATAATGAAGTCATCTTATACAAGGAGACATTTGAACAAAGACCTAAATAAAGTGAAGAAACAAATGAAAGAGATCAGGGGAGAAAGTGTTCCAGGAAGAGAAATAGCAAAAGCCAAGGCACTGTTTCCAGCTGTTATGGCTGGAAATTTCAAAGAGTACCAAAGAAGCCAGGGTTGGTGTCTGAACAAACAAGGCAATGAAAGGCGATGAGGTTAGAGATGTTATTCGGTATGTGAGGGTAGCTATATCCTGCAGGGCCTTATGGACATGGACCCTAATGAGGACTTCAAGTTTTATTTTGAGTGAACTATAAACTCCTGGAGGGTTTTGAGTATAAAAGTCACATAATCTTACGTCAGATTTAAAAGCATCACTGGCTGATGGATAGAGACTATAATTGAAATAGGCAAAAGCAGAAGCAGGGAGATCAATTTGGAAGCTGTTGCTATTTTCTGAGTGATGAATAATGGTAACTTGAAATAGAATAACAGAAGTAAAGATTTGATAAGAACTTGGTTTGTATCCATTTCAAATATTCAGCTAAGAGAAATCACTAATGGATTGATCATGGGGATGTGAGAAAGACTCAAATAAGAGATTTAAATTAAAATTTATTTAAATTTTGGTCTGAGCAATTGGAGTAATTGAGTTACCATTTAGAGAGAGGGATAAGTTTGGGGAAACATAACTTTTTTCAAGGAGAAATAAAGAATTAATTTTGCATAAGTTTAGCTTGAAATGCCTATCAGACATCTAATTGGTAAGCACCACTTTAAGTGAATCCATTAAAATGAGGAAACTTTTGTTTTTATGGATACTGTAACTCCTTGTCTTGAAAAATAAATCTCAATCCTTATTTTATTTCATTTATAAACTTTCATTTTATATTTAGAATTATATTGTTATTTTACATGTTTCCTGAAGAAGTTATGTACAAATATTAATTTTTAAGGATAAATCACATGAAAGTATCTATTTCATCTTTGTCTTTTGCATCAACCTTAAAGTGGGTCAGTTCTTCAAAAGTTATTTCAGGCCTTCATTGGCCTCTCTTGGTATTTAACATATTCTCTAGTGGAGACATAAATCATACACATTTCCATGTTTTTCCTTCTTTTATAGTAACTAGTCAAATGCCACCAGCTCCTCACACATCCATAGCATTGTGTGAGATTTGAGAAGCTTATCATGATTTCTAGGGCATCTTACATCTTCTGTAAATCTTAAAATCTAATTTCATAAGTTAATTGAATTATTCTTGCATTGTATTTGATGTTGTTGATAGAAAGGTTGAGATAGTGGGCTAGGATAAAGACAAGTGTTAAATAGAAGCTAATTTTATGTGGACTCAGTTCATTAGTAAATCATTTTATTTCATGATGACTTTGCTGTCACTCTAGTGAGAGTCCAGGCTACCTCTAAGCAAGACAGGATGGATAATCTCTGTGGGGAGAGGCTACCCTTACACAATCAAATAAATTCTATGGCTTATTAATATTCCAGTTGTGAGAAGGCATACAACCAATGATGCTGAATAACTGATACATGATTTTAAAGACATGAAATATTAGAGAAAGTTCCTTTAATGTGTTAAATTTTTCCTCTCATTTTTCAAAGCTATTGTAAACACACATTCTAAAGGATTTATGCCATCTTGGAACATATATCTGGGAGACTGAAAAGCAGTGTTGTTCCTCAGTGGTCCTTATTCACACAGAAGAATGTGTACCTAAGTCAGGCTTCAAGTAAGACTTCTTAAGTAAGCAGAAGGAAACCATTTACCTGCATTGGGAATATTCTTGAAAATATGCTATTAACAGTCGTTAAATTACCATTTTAATGATACAATGATGTTTTGAGATAACAATCAGAAGGCAAAAGTAAATAGGCTTTTGAGTATCTAAAATGTTTTGCCATGACCAAGATCAGACAAACAACGGTTGCAAAGAACTGACAGTGCCAAGTGACTTGCAGGAAATATACAAAGTGCAGAAAGCTTAGGTTGTGCTATGTCAGGTTGGTACACAATTTGTTTAGCATATATTGAGGGCCTGAATGGTTAGGAAATAAAAAGGTCATATAGTTAGGGGAAGTACACGTGAATCTACTCTGTTAAATCCCAAGTGATTAAACAGGGGAGTGTATGTGATATATGTACCTTGACTCTTGGGAACACGTCAGATGAAAAGTTATATCTTTATTAATTTTTTTTTAAGAGAGGAAAAATAACAACAACATAGGTTCCTCTGAAAATAACCTGCTATAAATGAGTAGTGGAAGGAATGGAAAGAAATCATGAAACAAATGCATTAGTAAATAAATGTTTCTCTCTATATAAAGATGATTGATAAATACAAATATAGATATAAACATAGATATAGATGGCTATATAGAAAATTAAAGAAAATGATACCATATTATGGAATAAAAAGACAAAACATAGTTTCTCTCAAAAATATCTTACAGGTAAGTGGAGGAAGAAAAACACATAAACCTGAAATTATAATAAAATGTGCTATACTCATTACTAACTGCTGCACAATGCACCATGAAAATACAGAGTAAGGTAGATTGTATAGCAGATTTTAGTTGTTAGCATATTTTTAAAATGCATGGTCTCTGGAAACTAAATATATAAACATAAGGGGAAATAACTAATATATATTTGAAAGAGACTGTACATATTGAAAGAGACTCAGATAAAGATATATTTTGAGGAAGGTAAAACTGCAGAGCAGAAAAGAAAATTCTGCATGGGTTAGTAGTGCAAAAAACATTTTGAGAATCTGTCAACTTTCCAAGGAAACTGGGAGAGGCATGACAAAAATTAAAATAGAACATACTGGATGAAGAGGTCAAGGAAGAAAGATTAGACCTGTGAATACATGGTGGAGTTACAAGAAAAAACTATATTCAGAGAGAAAGCCGTAGTGTAACAACAGTGAAAAGAACTTAACATATCATTCATATCAAGAAAGTATAAAATAAAGTAAAATAAATTATACAAAACTTAAAAAAAACATATTCAATTTATAAACATAATTAACAAAAAATCAGAATTAACATCAGTTTATTGAAAAAGTAGACATTTATTTAAAATTGATTCCTAGAAATCCATAAAATTAAATAGAACACATTTTAAAAGCATAATATCATCTAATTAACGAAAAGGCAAAGGACTTGGTCAGGCACTTCACAAATTAATATTTCCAAATAGTTAAGGAATGTATGAAATGCAAGGAAAGTTATCAGAGAAAAAAATAAAGGGCCTAGAAATAGCTCCATATAGTCAATAATAGAGTCAATTTGCTTTAGATAAAGGTACCAAGACTTCATTGGATAATGGATAGACTTTGCAACAAATTGTGGAGGAATAACTGGATGCTTGAATGCTAAAAAGAGATTCCTAACATGTACATCACGACTCACATAAAAACTAACTCAAATAAAGCAATCGACATAAATGTAAAATAAAAAAACTATAAGATTCATAGAAAAAAATAGAAGAAAACTTGTACAACCTTGTGTTTAGCAGTGAATTCTTAGATACAACACAAAAAACATTATATAAAAGAAAAAAATAATAAATGTGACTATCAAAATGAAAAATTTTGTTCTGTGAAAGACATTTTAAAAATGGAAAAACAACACATGGTTTGGAGTTAATATTTGCAAAACACATATCTGATAGAAGACTTATATCCAGAATATATATAAATAACTTAAAATTCAATGATAAGGAAATTATAACCCAATTTTTTAAACAATAGGAAAAAAATTGAATAAGATGATTCACCAAAGAATATATATATGATAGCAAATAATCATATGGAAATATGGCTCAGCATCATTCATTATTAGGGAAATACAATTTTAAATAATAATGAGATAAACAAGATATCAGTAAATACCTATTATAATGGCTAAAAAGAGAAAGAAAATTGGGGAATACCAACAACTGCAACTCCCATACATAGTTGCTGGAAATTGAAAATGGTAGAGCCACTTTGGAAAACAGTTCAGCAGTTTATAATAAAGTTAAATATACAGCTATTACCAAGCAATCATATTTCTAAGTATTTAACCAAATTAATAAAAATTCTGTATTTAAGTATTTATAACAACTTTATTCACTATAGACAAAAACAGAAAATACTCTAGATATTTATCAATGAGTGAACAGATAGACTGTGGTACATCCATACGACGTAATGCTAATCAGGTATAAAAAACTTAGAAACTACCGATTCACACAACAGTATGAATGAGTTTCAAAAAGCCAGATTCAAAAAGCTACACAGTGTATGCTTCCACTTACATGATATTCTGAAAAAGGTAAAGCTAAAGGTATAGGGAAATGATCAGTGGTTGCTAGGGACTGGGGGCTGGGGCAGGAGTAAGGAGGGAGGTAAACTCAATAGGACAGCTCAAGTTCATTTTCGGGATGATGGAAATATTCTGGATGGTCAGTACATTTTTAAAATGTGTGAATCTCTGAAAACAAATTATTTCCAGAGTTGACACATGGTTTTGTGCAAAATAAAATGATCAGAGATATACAAATTAAAACCGCTATGATAGTCTACCATACTCATGATGGAATGGCCAAAATTAAATAAACATGAAAGCAAATAAGTAAATGACAACGCTAAGTATTTGAAGATGTGGAACATCTGGGATTTTATATCCTGTGGGAGGGTAAATTGGTACAGCAACTTGGGAAATTTTTAAAAATTATCCCCTAAATTAAATGTATGCATATATTATGACCCAGAAATTCTACTCAAATATAAGCAATCCCATATATATAAACATGAGTGTTTGCCCATGTACTTGTGCCTGTCTATCTATCTATCTATCTATCTATCTATCTATCTATCTACCTATCTACCTATCACCTATCTCTAAAATGCATGTGCAATGTTTGAAGTTGCATTATTTATAATTGTCCAAAACTGGAAATACCACAAAAGGTCAGCAACACTAGAAGAGAGACATACTTTTGGATATATTCCTGTAATGGAATACTAAACAGGAGTGAATTGAACAAAGTGGTCCTGTACAGCACTATCATAATTATAATGCTATGTAATGGAAACCAGACACGAAAAGTCCATACTGTATTATTTTATTTATACAAAATTCAAAAAGAAATAAAAGTAATCTAGGTGTGTATTAGTTTTCTACAGTTGCTACAGAATATCAACACAACTTTAGTGTCTTAAAACAATACAAATTTATTCTCATACCATTCTGGAGGACAGGAATCTAAAATGGGTCTAACTAAGCTAAAGTCAGTGTGTTGGCAGGGCTGCATTCCTTCTGGAAGCTCTATGGAAGAAACCATTTCCTAGCCTTTCCTAGCTTGTAGAGGATGTCTGCATTCCCTGGTTTGTGCCCCCTCCTTTCATCTTCAAAGCCAAGGATTGCATCACTCCAACTTCTGCTTCTGTTGTTACATCTCTTCTTACTCTGACCTTTCTGCCTTCCTCTTCCACTTATTAGAGTCCCTGGGATTACATGGGGCCATCCTGGATAAACCAGGATTATCTCCTTATTTTAAGGTCAGTTGATTAGCAACCTGAATTCTTTCTGCAATCTTAATTCCTCCTTGTTATGAAACATAACATGTTCATGGGTACCAGGGATTAGAGCATGGCCATCTGTGGGGGACCATTATTCTCTGTACCTCTAGGTGATAGCAGTTGGACTGTTGGTTACATATTCAGGGTAGTAATAACTTGTAGGTGGCACTAAGGAGTTTGTGGATGCTAGTAACATACTATATCTTGATTGAGTTGTCCTTACAGGGTTATGTTCTCTTTTTGGTAATAATGGGGAGGGCTTCAAGTACTAAAAAATTCATAATTTTTTCACACTTTTAATTCGTACATTAAATGTCACTAAAATAGTACATAAAAACACAAGAAAGGGATATGTAAAATGATTTTTAATCTAAAAGAATATGAAACATTATATAAGAATAAATGGATAATTTTAAGAAAACTTATCTTTTTTTTCAGAAAGGGACTATATATATGCCTAAATTGCTTTATGAAGAAGCTGTTGTATTGAAGAAAACTTTAAAATTTAAGGGAAATACGTTTTTGATGATAGAACATTTAACGAGATAATGTATTTGAATCATATTGTGTACTTGTGTTTATCATAAACATAACACCAAGAGCTGACAAAAATATCTCTTAAGATTCATGTAAGGAGTAAAAATAAAAATAATGTAATATTAAGCATCTTGGAGATAATAAAGTGACAACCTCAAAATAAAGTTGATTAAATCCATCATGAGCCATAAATTACCATATCATCATGCAAAATATATTATTGTAAATAGTGGACCTGTATGATCTCTCATAATGTACATAATCACAAAATGAGAATATTGTCTCAGAGCAGGGTAGAATTATGAAGAAATTTATGTTTGCATTTTTATCTATATATTTTTTCTGAATTCATATAATATGGATTTTAATTTGAAAATAAATTAACTTTAAAAACTAGTTATACTCCCTTTTGCAAGAGTACTAGAATCACAACTAACTGCTGAATAATCATCGACAGGAAGACACTGGAACTCACCAAAGACAAAGGAGAAGCTGCAATGAGATGGTAGGAGGGCACAATCATAATAAAATCAAAACCCATAACTGCTGGGTGGATGACTCACAAACTGGAGAACAATTATACCACAGAGGTCCACCCATTGGAGTGAAGGTTATGAGCCCCATGTCAAGCTTCTCAACCTGGGGGTCTGGCAACAGGAGGAGTAATGCCCAGAGAGTCAGACTTTGAAGGCTAGTGGGATTTGATTGCAGGACTTTGGCAGCACTGGGGGAAACAGAGACTCCACTCTTGGAGGGCACACACAAAGTAGTGTGTGCATCAGGACCCAAGGGGAAGGAGCAGTGAACCCATAGAAGACTGAACCAGACCTACTTGCTAGTGTTAGAGGGTCTCCTGCAGAGGCGGGGGTGGCTGTGGCTCACCGTGGGGACAAGGACACTGGCAGCAGAAGTTCTGGGAAGTACTCCTTAGTGTGAGCCCTCCCAGAGTCCACCATTAGCCCCACCAAAGAGCTGGATAGGCTCCAGTGCTGGGTTGCCTCAGGCCAAACAACCAACCAGGAGGGAACCCAGCCCCCCACCACCCCATCAGCAGACAAGCAGATTAAAGTTTTACTGAGCTCTGCTCACCAGAGCAACACCCAGCTCTACCCACCACCAGTCCCTCCCAACAGGAAGCCTGCACAAGCGTCTCAGATAGCCTTATCCACCAGAGGGCAGACAGCAGAAGCAAGAAGCACTATAATCCTGCAGGCTGTGGAAAGAAAACCACATTCACAGAAAGATAGACAAAGTGAAAAGGCAGAGGACTACGTACCAGATGAAGGAACAAGATAAAACGCTAGAAAAACAACTAAATGAAATGGAGATAGGTAACCTTCCAGAAAAAGAATTCAGAATAATGATAGTGAAGATGATCCACAACCTTGGAAAAAGAATGGAGGCAAAGCTCGAGAAGATGCAAGAAATGTTTAGAAAGGATCTAGAAGAATTGAAGAATAAACACCTAGAAGAATTAAAGAAAAAACAAACAGATGAACAATACAACAATTGAAATGAACAATACACTAGAAGGAATCAAAAACAGAATGACTGAGGCAGAAGAACGGATAAGTGAACTTGAAGACAGAATAGTGGAATTCACTGCCACAAAACAGAATACAGAAAAAAGAACGAAAAGAAATGAAGACAACCTAAGAGACCTCTGGGACAACATTAAATCCACCAACATTTGCATTATAGGTGTCCCAGAAGAAAAAGAGAGAGAGAAAGGACCTGAGAAAATACTTTAAGAGATGATAGTTGAAAACTTCCCTAACATGGGAAAGGAAATAGCCACCAAAGTCCAGGAAGTCCAGAGAGTCCCAAGCAAGATAAACCCAAGGAGAAGCATGCTGAGACACATAGTAATCAAACTGAAAAAAATTAAAGATAAAGATAAAATTATTAAAAACAGCAAGGGAAAAATGACAAATGACATACAAGGGAACTCCCATAAGGTTAACAACTGATTTATCAACCAAAACTCTACAAGCCAGAAGGGAGTGGCATGATATATTTAAAGTGATGAAAGGGAAGAAACTACAACCAAGATTACTCTACCCGGCAAGGATCTCATTCAGATTTGACGGAGAAATCAAAAGCTTTACAGACAAGCAAAAGCTAAGAGAATTCAGCACCACCAAACCAGCTCTACAACAAATGCAAAAGGAACTTCTCTAAGAGGGAAACAAGAGAAGAAAAGGACCTCCAAAACAAAGCCAAAACAATTAAGAAAATGGTCATAGGAACATACATATTGATAATTACCTTAAATGTGAATGGATTAAATGCTCCAACCAAAAGACACAGGTTCACTGAATGGATACAAAAACAAGACCCATATATATGCTGTCTACAAGAGACCCACTTCAGACCTAGGGACGCATACAGACTGAAAGTGAGGGGATGGAAAAAGATGTTCCATGCAAATAGAAATCAAAAGAAACCTGGAGTAGCAATATTCATATCAGATAAAATACTTTAAAATAAAGAAAAAAAATAAAATAAAGAATATTACAAGAGACAAGGAAGGACACTACATAATGATCAAGGGATCAATCCAAGAAGAAGATATAGTAATTTTAAATATATATGGACCCAACATAGAAGCACCTCAATACACAAGGCAAATGCTAACAGCTACAGAAAAGGAAATTGACAGTAACACAATAAGAGTGGGGGACTTTAACACCTCATTTACACCAATGGATAGATAATCCAGACAGAAAATTAATAAGGAAACACAAGCTTTTAATGACACAATAGACAAGATAGATTTAATTGATATTTATAGGACATTTCATCTGAAAACAGCAGATTACTCTTTCTTCTTAAGTACACATGGAACATTCTCCAGGATAGATCACATCTTGGGTCACAAATCAAGCCTTGGTAAGTTTAAGAAAATTGAAATCATATCAAGCATCTTTTCCAACCACAACTCTATGAGATTAGAAATAAATTACAGAGAAAAAAAGTAAAAAACACAAACACATGGAGGCTAAGCAATACATTAATTAATAACCAAGAGATCACTGAAGAAATCAAAGAGGAAATCAAAAAATACCTAGAGACAAATTACAACAAAAAGACGACAATCCAAGACCTATGGGATGCAGCAAAAGCAGTTCTAAGAGAGAAGTTTTACAGCAATACAATCCTACCTCAAGAAACAAGAAACATCTCAAGCTAACCTTACACCTAAATGAACTAGAGAAAGAGGAACAAACAAAACCCAAAGTTAGTAGAAGGAAAGAAATCATAAAGATCAGAGCAGAAATAAATGAAATAGAAACAAAGAAAACAATAGCAAAGATAATAAAGCTAAAAGCTGGTTCTTTGAGAAGATAAACAAAATTGATAAACCTTTAAACAGACTCATCAGGGAAATGAGGGAGAGGACTCAAATCAATAAAATTAGGTGAAAAAGGAAAGTTACAACAGACACTGCAGAAATACAAAGCACCATAAAAGAGTACTACAAGCAACTCTATGCCAATAAATGGACAACCTGGAAGAAATTGACAAATTCTTAGAAAGGTATAACCTTCCACGACTGAACCAGGAAGAAATAGAAAATATGAACAGACTAATCACAAACACTGAGATTGAAGTTGTGATTAAAAATCTTCCAACAAACAAAAGTCTAGGAACAGATGGCTTCACAGGTGAATTCTATGAAACATTTAGAGAAGAGCTAACACCCATCCTTCTCAAACTCTCCCAAAAAACTGTAGAGGAAGGAACACTCCCAATCTCAATTCTATGATGCCACCATCACGCTGATACCAAAACCAGACAAAGATACTACAAAAAAAGAAAATCACAGACCAATATCACTGATGAATATAGACGCAAAAATCCTCAACAAAATACTAGCAAACAGAATCCAACAACACATTAAAAAGATCATACACCATGATCAAGTGGGATTTAACCCAGGGATGCAAGGATTCTTTAATATACACAAATCAATCAATGTGATACATCATATTACCAAATTGAAGAATAAAAACCATATGATCATCTCAATGGATGCAGAAAAAGCTTTGACAAAATTCAACACCCATTTATGATAAAAACTCTCCAGAAAGTGGGCACAGAGGGAACTTACCTCAATATAATTAAGGCTATATATGACAAACCCACAGCAAACATCATTCTCAATGGTGAAAAGCTGAAAGCATTTCCTCTAGGATCAGGAAAAAGACAAGGATGTCCACTCTCATCATTATTATTCAACATAGTTTTGGAAATCCTAGCCATGGCAATCAGAGAAGAAAAAGAAATAAAACAATACAGATTGGAAAAGAAGAAGTATAACTGTCACTGTTTGCAGATGACATGATACTAAACATAGATAATCCTAAAGATGCCACCAGAAAACTTCCAGAGCTAATCAACAAATTTGTTAAACTTGCAGGATACAAAATTAATGCACAGAAATCTCTTGCATTCCTATACACTAACAGTGAAAGATCAGAAAGAGAAATTAAGGAAACAATCATATTCACCATTGGAACAAAAAGACTAAAATCCCTAGGAATAAACCTACCTAAGGAGGTAAAAGACCTGTACTCAGAAAATTATAAGACAAAAAAAAAAAAAAAAAAAAAAAAGAAAACTATAATACACTGATGAAAGAAGTCAAAAATGACACAAACAGATAGAGAGATATACCATGTTCTTGCATTGGAAAAATCAATATTGTGAAAATGACTATACTACCCAAAGCAATCTACAGATTCAACTCAATCCCTACCCAAGTACCAATGGCATTTTTAAAGAACTAGAGCAAAAAATCTTAAAATTTGTATGGAGAAACAAAAGACCCCAAATAGCCAAAGAAATCTTGAGGGAAATAAAACGGAGTTGGAGGAATCAGACTCCCTGACTTCAGACTATACTGCAAAGCTACAGTAATCAAGACAATATGGTACTGGCACAAAAACAGAAATATAGATCAATGGAACAGGATAGAAAGCTCAGAGATAAACCCACGCATCTATGGTCAACTAATCTATGACAAAGGGGGCAAGGATATATAATGGAGAAAAGACAGTCTCTTCAATAAGTGGTTCAGGGAAATTTGGACAGCTACATGTAAAAGAATGAAATTAGAGCACTCCCTAACAATTTTGATTGACATATATATACTAATATGTATAAAATAGATAACTAATAAGAACCTGCTGTATAAAAAATAAATTAAATAAAATTCAAAAATTCAAAAAAAAAAAAAAGAACACTTCCTAACACCATACACAAAAATAAACTCAAAATGGATTAGAGACCTAAATGTAAGACTGGACACTCTAAAACTCTTAGAGGAAAACATAAGAAGAACAGTGACACAAATCACAGCAAGATCTTTTGTGACCCACCTCCTAGAGTAATGAAAATACAAGCAAAACTAAATAAGTGGGACCTCATGAAACTTAAAAGCTTTTGCAAAGCAAAGGAAACTATAAACAAGACAAAATTACAACCCTCAGAATGGGAGAAAATATTTGCAAATGAATCAATGGACAAGGGATTAATCTCCAATATATATAAACACCTCATGCAGCTCAATATTAAGAAAACAAAATCCCAATCAGAAAATGGGCAGAAGATCTAATAGACATCTCTCCAAAGAAGACATACAGATGGCAAAGAGGCACATGAAACACTGCTCAACCTCACTGATTATTAGAGAAATGCAGATCAAAACTACAGTGAGGTATCACCTCACACGGATTAGAATGGGTATCATCAAAAAATCTAAAACAACAAATGCTGGAGAGGGTGTGGAGAAAAGGGAACCCTCTTGCACTGTTGGTGGGAATGTAAATTGATATAGTCACTATAGAGAACAGTATGAAGGTTCCTTAAAAACTAAAAATAGAATTACCAGATGACCCAGCAATCCCACTACTGGGCATATATCCGGAGAAAACCATAATTCAAAGAGATACATGCACCCCACTGTTCATTGCAGAACTATTTACAATAACCAGGTCATGGAAGCAACCTAAATGTCCATCGACAAATGAATGGATAAAGAAGATGTGATACATATATACAATGGAATATTACTCAGCAATAAAATGGAACGAAATTGGGTCATTTGTAGAGATGTGGATGGACCTATAGACTGTCATACAGAGTGAAGTAAGTCAGAAAGAGAAAAACAAATATCGTATATTAACGCATACATGTGGAATCTAGAAAAATGGTACCGATGAGCCGGTTTGTAAGGCAGAAATAGAGACACAGATGTAGAGAACAAACTATGGACACCAAGCGGGGAAAGTGGGGTGTTGGTGATGGTGGGATGAATTGGGAGATTGGGATTGACATGTATACACTAATATGTATAAAATAGATAACTAATAAGGACTTGCTGTATAAAAATAATAAAATAAAATAAAACTATTTATATACATACACATATATATAACATATATATATATAAATATCTATGCATATATAAACATATATATGTATGCATGTGCAGATACAAGTGTGTATATATATATATGTATATATGTATACCTATATATTTTTATTCATCTTTTTCATTTTTCTTCATAGTACTTATCAGGATCTTGCACAGAGAATTTATTTATTTATTAAAAACTAAGTTGTTCCATGACAGCAGTGTTTTTGTGTTATTTAGTGCTGTCGAACATCACCCACTTTCAAAACAATGAATTTCTTAGTGACGGTATCTTTATATGGTGGCCTTTGTATTTTATTTAAATTAAATATTTCTTCTATATATTTCATATTCCAACGTAATTTTAGTGTTTTCAAGGTTTTTAAGTATACACATATTCTATGACACTGTATCTTTCACTAGATAAAATGTGATATTATTTATTCCTAATTATCATTTCTGGATGTAAAGAGTTTTTAAAGTTTATTATTGCTTCCTTTTAATTTTCTTTCATAGACTTCTTCCACTCTTGTTATGCTTTCCTTGAGCTTTGCTATTTGGACCTCTATGAATACAGGAATACACTAGAATTTTATACAGATATTAGAATATGTTGCACAGTTTAAATTTGAATAAGTGCATTTTTTTCAGTGTGTTTGTAGAAAACACTCTATGTTTTTGTTTATATCCCAGTATATAAAGTAGATATTAGGCAGATAATTATTTTAAAATAAGTAAACTAATTGAAATTACCAAATGCCTTCATTTAGCAAACTTATACACACCATAAACTTTTCTACTTTTCCTGATTTAGCCTTAACTCAAAGACACATAACTAATTCACAATAATTTATATCCAAGTACAGTAACTAATATATCAGTCTGAAGTTATCAAGACATATTTTAACTTTTTCTGAAATTTTCCTCAAAACAGTAATTCACCCGTAACGTCTCTGACTGCTGTATTATCAGAAGTTTCTCTTTCCCCTCTACTAAATCATAAAGTGATGTGCGCAATTCTTATTAACTCCACTGAGTAGAAATCTTTAGGACGTGATGGATGTGACTATTCCCAAATGAAGCAGCTACCAGCTTTCAGAACTACAAAGGTGATTGCTGAAGATGATGGACTGCTAAATTCTTCAGGAGAGAGAATTTTTCTCTTAAGGTATGATAAACGACAGCAACTTCTGTGTTAATTTACTTTTCATTTTGCTTTAACTTCTTCATTTTTTTTAACTTAAGTTTTCTAATCCATCTTCAACTCAGAAGTGGCTTATCAAGTATTAGTTTTAAAAAACTATAAAAATATTTGCAGACACCAAAACTACTTGTTTAAATAGAATGACAAATAAAGCACAGTTTGATAATTTCATCACATTTAACTCAGTAATTCCTCTACAAACTTAATGATGGTCTTGCTAAATTGACCGTATTTTTTTTTTCCTGCAGCCACTGATTCAGTGAGTCTTGCAGTTGTTAGTGGTCCTAACAACTCTAAAATTCACAGTTCCTTGTGAGTTTTTGTCAGTATAGTATTACAACTACATACAACCAAAACAGAATTAGCTTTAGGATTTTGAAGTAGAATTTAATTTTTATGTGCTTATAGTAAATTATATAGTCATGTCATGTGAACATACAGTTTTTTTTTGTGTTTTTGTCATTGTGCAAGAAATCATTCCTTTCTCAATATATGCTTTAAAAATAAACTACAGCACATCCACAAATGCCTATTTCCATCTTTGATATGTTTATGTAGGCATAAAAGTGAATGAGTGAATCCTACAAACCTAACTATATGGATCTGCCAACATTTTTAGAACCTGTCCTGTTAATAATAATGAGAGTGGCATATTTTATTAGATGTAGAGTTCTGTGCTGTTTACAAAATATAATTTATTTCACCAATATTTATGTAAATGGATTGTAAAATATTCAGTGAGTGCTGCATTTGTGTCCCTTTCCTTTCCAGTTACTGATCAGGAAGCTAGAATGAATTATTATTGCCAGCTTACTCAAAAATTTGAATAATTAAAATATTATTTTCTTTCTTTCCCATGCCATAATTTAGCATTGAACTATCTTAACTACATGCAGTGCTAGCAAACTAGAGGTAAGGGAATTCAAAACTGACTCATATTTTGCCTGGTGTGTAAAACACTCTCTGCAAAATAATCCACCTGTGTTAGAATTTTAAGGTTCTTTTAATCCTTTTGGACGGCTGCAGATTTGACTAGCTTCAAATTAAGGGGCAACAATAATAGCAATTACACAAGGATAATAATAGATAACATTTATTGAGCTGATACTATGCAGCAGGCAATATACTGTGAGTTTTACCAGGAACATATCATTTAATCTTCACAAAATTCTACATGAATTACTAATATATTATCTGTAACGTATGAGGGGATTAATTTGTAGAGAGATTGACTTTTCCAAGGTAAAGCATCTTGTCAATGGAGGAATTTAAAACATTTTACATCCAGTTTCTCTAACTCAATCATGTGTGGCTACATATCTGAGTTGTCTCAACACAACACATTTTTAAAAGGAAAGTAGCTATAATGGTAGTTCTTGTTGAGGAAAGTTCATTAAGTGTATAATATATTTTGATTGACAGAAGTTGCCAACCCCAAAGGCCATAACACATAATCAGACTTATACTCTTCCCATTCATTGGCCCTCCTTTCCAAAATATTAGTGTATCTTCTCACTTTTTCAGATTTCACAGATTATTACATCTAAAATAGGTTTTTTAATACCACTGCCTGTTTTCCTCCAAATTATCACTAAAATTAGACATATATAGGGATCAAATTAGCTATGTGCTCTGAATATATTTTATCAATTTTGTCAAGGAAACCTGTCGAAGATAATATTTTTTTAGAGAAAATGTAAGCAGAAACAAAAATAAAGTATATGAAATAACATTTAACACATAATATATCATTGAATAAAATAAACCATCATTTTGTATCCAAGTAGGTGAATTACATGCTTTTTAATGAAGTATTATTTTAAGAGTAGCAGGAAATTTAGCAATGTTAACAAAAATAAGTGCTGTTAAATTCATAGTAAGATTCCTTTGTAATTCTTTCCTTAGAAGTAGTGCTTATAATTGTGTTCACTAGTAATTGGTGTGGTTTTAAATGTGTTATTTCCCAGAACAAACATTATCCTTTCTTGACAACAAAACAAATTTCTATCTCAATTGAAAATTCAATATCATACATAAGAATAACAATAGCTGTATTTATTTTCAAGAAAATAAAAAGGCGTGCTTGTGTACCATAACCACTGGTAGTAGCATTGATCTGAATTTTCTAGTCAAAGTGATAACACATACATATGTACACACATGATCATGAATACCAGAAATTATGAGAAAACACTATCATTATTGCAGATGGCACCATTCTCCTGAAAATTCCTAAACATAAAGCAAAGTAGAAAAATAATTAGAGTGTTCAATTATATGGTTGCATAAAATAAATCATAAAATAAAATCAATATTCCTTATCCATCATCAATAGGTAAAGACAGAAATTGTGAAAAATCCCACCAATAGGAGCAAGGTGCAAGAACAAACAGATCAATTCAACAGAATAGTGAGTACAAAACAAAAAAATCCAAACATATGTGGCCATTTATTTTAGGAAAAGTGAGATTAATCTTTTTAGTATCCTTATGGAAAAACTATAGAATTTGAGTCCTACTTCAACTCATTCTTGAAAATCAATCCCAGGGAAATTGTAGATCTAAATGTTGATGTTCAAACTATAAAGAAAACATGGAAGAGTGATTTCAGGGCTTTAAATTTTGGATAGTTTTTTACATATAACACAAACGTTGCTAATCTTAAGGGAAAACATTTATAAACTGAAATTGCACTAAAATTTAATGTACAAATTTGTTCATCATAAAACCCCTTTTTAAGAGTGAAAGGAAAACTACGAATAGTAGGAGATATATGCTACATGTATACCAAACAAAGATTCTGGGCCAGAAAGATTTAACTTCTGCATGTTAAAAAGGACATATTGGAAATATAATTTTTAAAATATTTTATAAAAATTGGATATCCAGCTGGTTAATAAGAATATAATAGTTGTTCAACCTCAATAATGAACAAGAAAATGCAAACTAAATCACAATATTATGCCACTGCATTTCCTCTGGATAAGTAAAACTGAAAAAAAAAGTAAACTAAATGATAATGCTGAGGGTTAAAATGTTTGTTGAATAGTAAGAATGTTCACGAATGCTGCTGTATGCAAATTATTACAAACACTTTGAAAAAATCTTTAATACTATTTGATTGGAACATATACATTCTCTTAGATAGATATTTACATCTAGATCTAGATCTATATTATACAGATGTAGATATAGGTACAACAAAAATGAGTACATAAGTACACCTATAGACGTACACACACATATACCTAGCACCACTCTTCATAATAGTCCCATTTAGAAAAAACCTAATGTTCAATAGTAGAATGAATTAAAAAAGACATACTATAAGGGTGTTGCCCAACACAATTGTTACCAGATATAGAACATTTCTATCACTGTGGTAAGAAAGAAACAGAACTAATCTGTGCTACACACAAAAATATAGATGAATTTAACAAACATAAATTTGATTGAGAGAGAAGAGGCACAAAAGGAGGAATACTGTATCATTCCATTTACATAAATCACAGGCAACCTAATCTATGATGTTAGAAATCATGATGTTTATTTTTCTTTTGTGGAGTAGGAAGAAGTCAGTGATTGAAAATGAGCATAAAAGGATGCTTCCGAAATACAGTTAATATTTATTTCTTAATCTGGATAGTAGCTACACTGGTATATTCACTTTGTGACAGTTCATAAACTTTTCACGTATGATTTGTTCACATTCAGTAAAAAATGTTATTTTAAAGAATCAGGAAAAAAATTAAGAGGAAACCTGAGAAGATCAAAATAATTAGAAAACAAAACCAAAAAACTAGTTTAACATCTTTATTTAACTGTTGTCAATTTTCACCTTGTCAGGAAGTGCATTTCTTATATTCAGTGTATATAATTATATGAATGCAAATTAATAGAAGTTTAACTCAAAAATGTGAAATATATTTTATTTTACATAGGACATAAGCCATTTGTTCAAACAATTTGATAACATGAATTTTTACAGGCTAAATTAAATACGTACAAATTTGAACTTTCATATAATATGTTACATTGAAGAAGGTCATATCTGTACTGGGAAATCATTTTAATAAATATTTTTACTGGAATTGTACTCCTTACATTACAAAGGGGTACCTTTCCAGTTGACGAAAAATATAGCTGAGGCATTAGACTCTGTTTATCTACACGGTTTCAGTGTTTCACTGATGTGAAAACAAGATCATTTTAGCTTAAGATGGGTAATTGAATTCTACCTAAACTGGCAAGTATAATTGACAAAACTTCATATTGTTCATTGTCAAATGTCACAAGTGTCAAATATCACAATATCAGTTTCAGTACCAGTTTCTTGAAATCCTTTTTTATAAAATAGCTTAAATATGTGAAAAATAAACAGGAGTTTCCTAGTAAAAGTATCACTGAATTTTAGGAAACAGTTGATCCAAGCTTTTCTTGCACCATTTGTTTTTAAAGTCAAGGTCACTTTCTGTAGGTGACATTTAACCTAGTAACACAACATATTAAAAAGCAATTCAGTTTAAAAAGTGCTGTTCTAAGTGAAAAAAGTGTGTTAGTTTCTGCTGTATAATGCAGTGAGTCAGCTACATGTATACCTATATCCCCTCCCTCTTGGACCTCCCACACACACACCCCCCACCATCCCACCCACCTAGGTCATCACAGAGCACAAAGTTGAGCTTCCTGTGCTTTATAGCTTGTTCCCACTAGCTATCTATTTTATGTATGGTAGTGTGTATATGCTATCTATTTTATGTATGGTAGTGTGTATATGTCCATCCTAATCTCCCCATTTGTCCCACCCTCCCCATCCCCCCTGTGTCCACGTCTGTTCTCTATGTCTGTGTCTCTATTCCTGCCCTGCAAAAGGTTCATCTGTACCATTTCCCTAGACTCCACATATATGCGTTAATATACGATATTTGTTTTTCTCTTTCTGGCTTACTTTACTCTGTATGACAGACTCTAGGTCCGTCCACATCTCTACAAGTGACCCAATTTTGTTCCTTTTTATGGCTGAGTTATATTCCATTGTATATATGTACCATATCCTTCTTATCCATTCATCTGTCATTGGACATTTAGGTTGTTTCTATGTCCTGGCTAACACAACATTGTAAAGCAATTCTACTCCAATTTAAAAAAAAGGAAAGAAAAAGCTAGACAGAAAAAGATTATTTCCAAAGGGTTAGGAAAGAAATTGATAGTGGTGCTTGCCACTGAGGAGGGCGCTGGCTGGTCAGGGCACAGAAGAAGTAAGAGCCATTTTACATTAAATACTGGTTTGTACTCTTTGAATTCTATACACTATTCATTCCAAATAGATTAAATCATTTAAATAATGTCAATACAAAAAAAAATCAAAAAAGTGCAAGACAGTATCTACAGTATATTTCTCTGTGCTCCTAATTTCCCAATACCCCTCAGCACAGGCCCTTAGAACACCTTCGAGAAACTACTAATGGGTGATCAGAAGACAGCTTTAGAATCAAACAACAGTTTTACTTAATTTTTCAGGTTATTGAAATAAAATACGTGAGAAAGATGAAGCATTTTATTCAGTATCATATATTTGGTCAGTGGTAAAATGAAGACAGAATTTTCCTCACCTTAAAAAAATGTTTATTTGCTATTACCAGCTACACTCTTTCCACTGGATACTACATCTAGGAAGTCTGGAATTATACTTACAGTGTGAGGAAGTATGTTGACTTGCTAAGGTAAATTTTTCTCCACATTTTAATTTTTTTTTCCTGCTCAAGTCTTTCATTACCAGAATCCTGGGGTTGAGAAAAGATACAAAAGTGTTTTCAGGAATTTCTAATTAGTTTTTCCAGCTTCTTTGCAAAACTTCTCATGTTTTTGTGAAAATGAAAAATTTTGTAACAAATTTGGTGTCCAGGGAAAAATATCATTTAGATGAAAGGAAATAAAATTTACTTCTTATCTCATAGGATAATTGAAGAAAAATCTCTCTCTCTCTCTCTTTCTCTCTCACTCTCAGGTTCTTCTGACTGGATATAAACAATCATGAGTTATCTTTCACCCAGAATCAGAATTACAATGTAACCACACACATTAATTTCTTCTTCTTTGTCAAATTTTTGGTCACAATGCTGCCACTGACCTTTAATATTATGTTAGCACATTTTTCTAAAATATCTTCTAACAACTAATGTATTTTAAAGACATTATTTGTACGGAATTCCTATTTAATCAAATATATATAATATAAACAAATATAAAATTTATATTCAGTTCCATTTATTATATCATTGTTTGAGCTACTCAAGATACAGAATATAGTCATAAGCAAAATGTTACTAACATACATAGTATTATTCTTGCCTTTATATTTGGCAGTTTTTTCCAAGACCAGCATGAGAATATTAACCAAAAATGAGGTGTAATACCCTGTTAAAGTTTCTCTCAAATCAACAGTATTCATTTATATTTATGTAGCCCCACGCTCTCAAATGTCTAAATTCTTTGTAATAATCTATAAAGGTCCAGCTCTCAAGGTACTTTTATTAGAGATGGAGCAATTGTGACTGTATAATTTATAGAAGGGACTTATATACTGAGTAGTAGGCAAGGATGTGTTTAACAGGCAAAGATCTAAATTTGTCACTCATAATATATTTGCTACTCTACAGAACTGCAATTATGCCAGCACATATAAACTATATGCAAAAATTATATTTACATACATTTACATTTGCCTAAAAATATGGGAAAGAAATAATGGTTCTAAAACAAGAATGAAACTTTAAAATTATATCTATATATACAATACATATGTATATATACAGGAAGTCGATGCCGTATATCTCTGGGACAAGTACCATTTATTAATTCAATCTGAGTAAAAGAATACAAATATTGATTAATACAGAAGAGATAGCTTACAATATACTTTATAGACTTTTTTTTCAGCACACAGCTTTTGATAAATGTTGTAAAGTTATATACACCAAATTATTTCACAGTAAAATATATAACATGAGAAAAGTGAGATATATAAGATAAAATTGATTAAAATAAAGATTGTTATAGGATTACTTTTAAAACCTGTAACTCAAAATTCTTCTGGGGAAATTGAATTTCCTTACTTAGCTCAGAATAGTTTTATTTTAGTTTATAGTTCACCAGTCTTTTGGTTCCAGATGATTTTGTTTCATCTTCATAATTGGTAATATTTTTATTCTGTATCATTTTATCCTTTTGTTTCATTTGGTAAAATTTTAGAGCACCCCTTATATACTAGCCAATATACTAGACACTAAGAATACAGTAATATTTCTTTTTTAAGCCCTCAAAAAGCTACATTTTTGAGGAAATAAACAATCTATATTAGCTATAAACCAGTTTGCTATTACATTTACTCATTTAATCCTCAAAAAATCTTTATGAGGTAGTTATGCTATTAACTCCATTTCAAAATGAAGACAATGAAATATTGAGTAAAACTTCAGAGTACAATGTTGTAGATATGGGCTCACACTTAGCACTCAGGAAGTATGACTTTATGACTCCAAGGTTCCTGCTCATAACTATTATATATGTGTATATATACATATATATGTGTGTGTGTGTTTGTATATATATATACACATATGTACATATGAAAGAGAACAAATGTAGAGAGATAGGAAAGCAGATGAGAGGTACATGGATAGAATTTCTTTTCATTTGCATATTTACCTTTAGCTTATCCTTTCTAAAGAATGAATTCACTCAAGGATATAATCAAAACTTTTTTTTCAAACAAACAAAAGAAATTAAAACTGTAAACTTATAAGAAAAACAATTAAAGGAAGTGAAAATAAATTCCTCCTCTCATTAAGAAGAGTGTCTGTTTTTACATTATGTATGATTTGGAACAAAAATCTTTATAGATTGGGTATATTTTTTCAGATACCTTTATCTGGTTGTGCTCTGATCCAGACAACGCTGCTTCTGGGAGATGGTGACCAGGAGCCAAGGGCAGTGACTGGCAGCTGTGGCTCCAAGGTGCCACCTAGTATTTGGTAGCTGAGGAGGTGGTGGGATTCAGCATTACCATGTCAGAGGGTGGATGTGCCCCCTGAAGAAATGAGGGGTTTTGAGCGACTGAAGGAATTAGATTTGTTCTTAGGGAACTGAAGAACCAAGACTCCAGACTAGAAACGTTTGTCTTTAAAAAAACCTCAGCTTATTCCTATGATTATTTTACAATTTATTTCTCTATAAAGGGATGGAGCAGAGAGCCGAGGCTCCAAGCGAAAGCATCTGAGCTGTGCCCTGCCCACGCGGACCCTGCTTTACACAGCCCTTCTGAGGTGTGAGTGGGGTGAGGATGACACAGGGAATTTAAATACTGAGTCATGCTATCTCCATGTCTGTCATACAGGAGTCTATCAGGTGCCTTCATCCTAAGGTGAATACTTCTCAAGCACAAAGACTTGTCCTCTGTAATGTCCCACCCACGAACCTCTTCACTATTTGACCTGCTCAGGTCCAGATGGCACAGAACACACGCTGGGGGTGGAGACAGCTGACATTGTGGCTGCTGATGCTTCCTCTTCTCCTTCTCTCTATTCCACAGGCTACTCCTACCCTTCCTCCTCCACTTCTTCCTTTTTCCTGTTTCTTCTTCTAATCCTATTTTTTCATTCTGTATTTTGAAGCACCTTGAATTTACCTTCTTTTACATTGATTCAATTTTTTGCACAATAATTTTTTTTCTCAATACTGCCCAGGAAATATATATTAATCTTGTCTTTGCTTCAGTTCCTTGCAAAGCATGCTTGCTATGTCCATCACACTTTGATTACAATCTCATCAGTTGATTTTCTTTTATGCTGTTGCCTTTCATCTCAGTGAATTCTCAACTTTTGACTTGACTTTTAATTTTTATGTTTCAAATAAATACGTTTAAGTTTCAAATGAATTCTAGCTCTCTTTCTATTTTCAGATTTCCTGCACTACTTATTCTCAAAAATTTTTTTATATCCTATATGCACTACTTATTCTCGAAATTTTTTGTTTAAAGGAGAGTCTTCATGGTGGTGAGGAGATTAGGAGACAAGGGGCTTTTTTTGTAATCAGACCAGGAAAGACCATGCAGAGGAAGCAATGCATAGGCTGGTCAGTAACTCATGAGATGAATTGTAATGAAGGGCTCTGCCCAGTTTTAGAACATCGATAAAAGTTAATGTAATTACATTATCCAACTGGTCTTCTAATCCAGTAGATCTCTGTTGAGAGTTTAGCTAAGCTACTCCATACTATTGCTGCCTCAGCATCCAGTTTGTTTGGCCAAGTGGGCTGTAGTGACCTGAAACTGACACTAGCCCCCTCATGCAAGCACATGCCCTAGAAAGCAGCCCACAGGGTCACAAGTAAGTATAGATTCCTTATGAAACTTCTCTATTTCAGTTTCTCTTGTGGTCTGTTATTTAACCACAGCTCATCATTTGATAACCTGTGCTCCACTCAATAAGTATTAATTTGACAAATTCATAACAATCTCTTTGAAGTAAGATACTTAAGTACACACTCATATTAAAGTGGTTTAAATTGGCATGGGTGATTTTTTTTCTTCTGGCTACACACACACACACACACACAAAGCCTAACTATAATATGCATTAGAACTAGGAGTGGGCTTGTAGACTTTCAAAGTAAATGTCAAATTGGCTTCAGCATTCTGTCAGTCTGTGTGCATGGGATGGGGGTGGTGGCAGGAAGGACTGGGGATACTTCCCTTGAATGGGAAGTTATAAAGCAATCAATTTAGTTCAAATTATATTTTGAAATAATAGACTTACTTTTTATTTTTTAATGTTTTCCAGCTTTTTTCAGTCTTTGTCACCATGCTATAAAGATTTTTAATATTAAAGTGTTGTTTCTAAAAGATTGGATGAAAAATAGTAATAGCTATGAAAATAGAAGGAATCCAGTCCTTGGTTGCCAGGCAAAAGATGGGCATGAAAATATATTGTCATTTACTCTGTTGCAGGAAACAAATTTTCCTTATTGCCAGTGTTATGCATAAGAATATATTCCCCAAGTAGTTAATAAATGAAGTTACATCATTCTTTAAATTTGATAATCTACAAAATGGCAATGACTGAAGTCAATACCCTAGTCAGGGGCATAGGATGCAGAATAGGATTATAATAAGTATGTACATAGGCATATCTTATAGATTTGCAAATTGACGGTCCTTAAACCTATTACAAAACACTTCCCCCAAGAATCTAGCAACACAGAAATGTCTCTAACTGCCCCACTATGGATAATAAGTGTAAGGGCAATATGAAAGATCAGGATAAGAGGAATGGAACAGAGAAGGAGGAAGGAGCTATAGAGGAACTGTGTTAAAATCCCTGGAAGACTATATGGAGGTGGTATTTGTAAGCACATGATTAAGAGATATTATGAACACAGAATGTACAAAAAAACACAATAGCGCATATGCCGGCATTTTATTTTTAAAACATTAGCATGATGCTCCTTCTACAATGGCAATGGCTTACTAAATTGCCTAACCCACACATAACACAAGGTGTTTTGCTATAGCTATTGCTGAAGAATCAGTTAGGTCTTGCCAAAATATAGAGGGAGAAAACAATAAAACAGCTCAAGAAAAGAAGTTTAGATTATTTCACCATTTCATGTGTCACATACCCTCCACACTACAGAGGACCAAGTAATCAGCTCTATTTCTGACTATAAATGATAGATTAATAAAGTGAGCCATATTGTGGCTAGGAACTATTCGGTAGTATATTCTATTATGGCTTTCTAATATCCTTTGAGAAAAATTGCTATAACAACTTGTTCCCCTTGGATACACATCAGATTTACATTGTTTCTTGAGACCTAATTATGAGGTGGACTATATGTTCAGGGTCTGGCAAGAATCAAGATTGCAGAACTGGTGAAAAGGAGTGAAGAAGACTCCCAGAAGAGTTTCAGGGTCTGAATTTCTTTATGTCACACGTGAAAAACCACCAGACTATTCCCATTGGCAAAGGGGCTCTTAAAAGTGGACAGAATAACATGTTCTATGAATATTAGTCATAACTAACATTGACTGGGCTCATGACCACACAAGCAGAAATTCTCATGGGTACATAGAATGGATATCACCTCCCAAGACTGAACAGCTTTTGCCACCACAGAGTTGCCAGTTTTCCAGCAAAACTCCCAGATGCCATGGTGCGTATCTCTAAGATAACAGCTAGATACACTAATTGTTGCAAGTTGAATATATCAAAATTCTATGATGTGAAGGGGAGAGTGAACACTAGTGTAGATATTAATATTGGATTTGGATTGACCGCATTCCTTTGGCCTCTGGAAATGTCAGAAAATACTTCCTTAAATGCCAATTATTTTACCAAGGTGGTCCATAAAAAACTGATTACTTCCAAGAACCCAGTTTAAAGACAAATAAATATAGCCTAGCATTCATAAGAAATCACACATTTTAATGAAAAGCTATTGAAAGACAGTATTCAAGATAAAGAACTTCTTTAGAGAAGTTTCCCTTACAGTCAAGTTACAAGGATACAAAAAACAATAGAGTTAACCCCTCTAAAAATAATTTCTAAAAACACAGTCTCAATGTTTGCTCTTCAGTCTTTGAAACTCTGGGTTTTGCTGCTATGGATATTGTAGTACATGAAAGAGAGACAGCTATAATAACCAGAGTTATTGACAATGAATATGCAAATCTGAATTATAAAACTCCAGGAAGTTAATCTGAATTATAAAACTCCAGGAAGTTTCTGAATCTTGAAGCCAATAGGTCAATCAATAGATTCAAAAAATAGGGTTGCTGCCCAATCAAATTAGTTATTGTATAAAGATCTTATGATTGTGTCTAATACTCAGTAAATACCTGATAAATGTTAGCTATTTTAATTGCTACCACTACAGAGCTATAGTTTATTGTCTTGATTAGTATCACAAAGCTTCTCTCATTTTCCCCCTCACTATATTCAGCTCCTTATTGCATTCCCCTCAAAGGAGATGCTACACAATTCCAGGAGTTCTCAAATAGCTTTCCACTCTCAAACACCCACAGATGAAATGTCACTTTACTACCAAAACCCTGTAACAGCAGCAAGCTCCCCATCATACTTAAGTTCACCTCTTTTTCTACCACTTTGTCCTATCCTTCTAGCTACAGTTGTCAAGTCCTACCACTTCTATATTTAATCTGCTTTGTCCTCTGCCTCTTATTACATTTCTTTCTTTTTCTTTTTTTTTTTCATTTTTGGCCATACCATGTGGGACCTTAGTTCCCTGACCAGGGATCGAACCCCTGATCCTCACAGTGGAAGGGTGGAGTCTTAACCACTGGACCTCCAGGGAAGTCCCTCTGCCTTTTATTTCTACTACCACTCCAAGTACCATTCTCACTGATCTCCCATCAATTTAGTCTGGTCCTTTCAAATCTCTTCTCAATCTGAGTGCTAACATAATCAATTAAAACAGTTTAGTTTTATTTTCTCCTGCCTCATATATCCTTCCCATTACATACAAATTAATGTCTGTACTACTTAGTACAGGTTCTTTACCTGGTTATAAGTTCTTTCATATGCTCACTCATCTCCATGTATTTCCTCACAATTTTTGATTAGTATCACAGAATTTCTGGCCTTTCTTGGATATACCACGTGCTTTCAAAACTTCATACTTTTTCATGTTCACCCCTTGCTTGTAATGATTACATTCTCACTAGTGTGCCTACCTCAATCTTTTCCTCCCGCTTCTTGGAAAACTCACGTTCATTTCTGAAGCCTAGATAAGGTGCTAACTTCCTAGCAAGCATTTTTTCATTTAGTCTCAAACCACCATAGAGAGTTCATTATCCCGTACTGCTATACTTTATAAATGCTCCGTTCTCGTGTACATTACACTACATAATAATTACTTTCAGTAATTTTGATTTACTCACAAACTTACTATTACTATTGTCTATTTTAAATCCCTACAAAGAGTAGAAAGAAATAACTAGAAATAAAAATAGTTTATTGTCTTAGTCCAGGCCAGTTTACTGGATTTAATGAGAAATTGTTATAGAGATGTGTTGGAATTATGTAAATATATATATGGTTTTATGTAATTATGTACATTTATGTGCTATAAATAATTATTCTCCATTCAGAAGTTTTTTTTTTTTTGTAAGGAGTTTACCATTGGGAATATTGAAATGTCTAAGCTTAACATAAAGCTTATCTCTTCCTAAATAGAGAAGACTTTGTCATGGAGTGTGTTAGTGCAGATTCTCCAAGAAGCAGATGCCAAGGAAAGATTTTGTAAGAATTGTACTGATATCAGAAGATAGCCCTGTGAGAACAAATAGAGAAGTAGCAGGAAGGAGCTGCGTCAGCCATCAGATCATAATATAAATTTGATCCAGTGAAGTAGAGAAAGAATGAAAGTTGGATGAGAATGTTGGTGCTAAGTTTAGGCAAGGCTATCGGGTATTTCTTGATCAAAAATTCTATAACTCCCAGGAAGGGACCTATCTTTCAATTCGTACTGCACTCACCTTGGCTTCCACACAAACACAATGATAGATTTCTAAGTACAGCATCCAGGACCCTTGATCAATTATGCTCACTGTATTTGGATGTCTGAGAGGTGCATTCTTATGGCCACCACTTGTGGCAATGTAGGGAAATCAACCCATTCTCCTGAGGCAGTTAGTTATCCAACGGATCAGCTGGAGCACTGAAAATGTCAGCCTGCTGTCAATGATCAATTTATCTCATCTTTAATGGGAAGCACATTACAAAACATAAAAAGTTTTCTTGAAGTTGTCTTACACTTGAAGCCAGAAATCCTGAATTTTAGAATGAACCTATCAATATTCATGAACTGTAGAATCCCTTATGCAATTATTTTTATTCTCAGTTAACTTGTATCATATTCTCTAATAGGTACTCATCTATTTATTTAAAAAGTTAATTAACACATTTCTGTTGAGTAGATAGGTATGTAGATAAGCAAACACACATACACTCATATTTCTATATGCAGTGACATTTTCAGGAAACTAGTGTTTCAGTCCTCCTATATCTGTTATACTGTCATACATATATCTGCCCAGTTACTCTCCAGTAAACATGTCATGGCAGTATTTTTCTGAATACTACAGATAGAGGGAAACTCAATTGGCTGGATAATTAAAATAGTCCTGTATGTCTTACTCCTAAAGCTCAGTGATATAAATACCACTTATATCATATCTGATTTTTTAAAAATATGGAACTATCCAACAGATGACTGTTTCCATAATACGTAATGGAAACTAAAGAAGAAACAAAATCATCATTTCTTTCTCACAGTTTGATGAACTACAAGAAAAGGCATTTTATCTTATAATGGAAATTTAAGACAAACAATCTCTACATATGGATGCTGTAAGTTAACACTAAGGATCCTGGTAAATTTTAGATGATGTGTTCAAAATATTTTCCATTACACATATTCACTTTGCCTCTCATTCTTCCGCCTGTTCAAGCAAGATTAGCTAGCACTTGCTAGCAAAAATAAAGGCAAACAATTGAGAAATAATCAAACATCACTGAATTTATTATGATAGCATTATTTCAGCTGAGTAATGTCATCATCTATTCCAAAGTCTACACTTATCCAATATAAGAGTATTTTCTTTAAAGGGTCTAGAGAACTGATTTACACAATTTGAATCTGAAACGTTACAGTATAAATAAATAACTTGGTAATTTCATTTCTAATACAGCTAAAATGTCATTTCTAAGATAATATAATTTCATTTTATTAAACAATGCAACTTAATATTTAATTTAGTTGCTTGCTTACTTAGAATTCTGAATACATAAAATAAACATCTCATTTGGGAAATAAGCTCTTAACATATAAATAGCCATTATTTATGTTTTTTCTTGTTTTCTTTACTAAATTATTTCAGCATCCTCGCATATAAGTTAAAGCCTATTCACGTGAAAAATTACAGTGGATAAATTCACGTTCATCACTGGTTATTCCAACAAATTATTGTGTTCATACTTTATGTGAGGATCTGTTCTAGACTCTGGGGATACAGCAATAAATAGAAGATAAATTCCCTACCACCAAGAATGAAAGCTTGTAAAATGCATACTTGTTTAAAAATATAGTACAAAGTATAGAGAGAGCATATTAGAAAGGAAATCTAGGGGAAACCTCATTCAAATGAGCGAGTGGTAGCTTAGCTGGTTTCCTCTAGAGTGAGGAATGGGAGATGGAGAGAGACAGAAAGACAGAGAGACAGAAAGAGAGAAGGAAGACACATACACCCGAGGTGGAAGCTACCCTCTTCGTATAACCTAATGATGGAAATGGCATTGTATCACTTTTGCCATATTCTATTCTTCAGATTATAGTCAGGAAGACCATACTTAAGAGGAAGGAAGCTACATTTGATTTATTGAGAAGCAGAAAATCAAATAAGTGTGAATATATCTTTAAAATCATTACCATTCCTTTACCTTCTACATTTAATCGGATTTCAGTCAATGAAAGTCCCTCCAGGAAATTTGGTTTTCCTCTTTTTTTTTCTTTCTTCTATTGAGGTATAATTGGCATGTAACAATGTGTAAGTTTATTTGATTGATTTGATTTATTTGATTGATTTATATATTGCAGCATGGTTACCACCATGGAGTTAACTAACACCTCCATCACTTCATATAACTATCATTTGTGTGTGTGTGTGGTAAAAACATATAAGATCTAGTTTGTTTATTTTACCCCTCATTCTTGTTACCTATCAGGTCATCATGTGTTTGTTGCTTCCTTCTGCCAAAGTCCACAGCTCCATAAAGCAACCCATTCATCCTTCAGATTTAAAAAAAAATTTTTTTTGGCCATGCCATGTGGTATGTGGGATCCTAGCTCCTCGACCAGGGATCGAACCCATGCCCCCTGCCTTGGAAGCATGGAATCTTAACCACTGGGCCACCAGGGAAGTCCAGTCCTTCAGATTTTTATAGGGTGTCTTTCCTATTTCACTTTTATGCCTATGGGTGGGAAAGGCTCTCTGTTACCATTCTTTGCTATTTCTCAGTTGAATGCACTTAAAATAGATTAAGAATGGTATCACATTCTGGTATACACTGAAAAATAATATTGCACTAACAACGGAATTGCACTATTGGTATTATATATATATATATATATGTAATATAAGTATATAATAAGTATTAATAGAGGAATAGTGATGAACTAAGAATGATATTATAATAATCTTTGTTGTTTTTCTTAAACGCTGCCTACACCTATGTGAATTGTCCTTTAGCAAAACTCTCTTCACATTACTTAAGAGTACAACATCTGCTTTCTACAGAGTTTCTAACTGATGTAGTAATTAAGAAGGCAGACCTCAGACCCAGATGAACTTGGAATTTTAATCTAAGTTTTATGCTACTTAATAGCTATGTGGCATGGGAAAGCCCATTAAGTTCCCAATGCCTCAATTTCATCAGCTACCATAGCTAGTAAGAGCTTACTAAGTGTGAGGCACTGTTCAGGCACTGGCACTGAAAGAGTTACAAATCAATTCACATAACCCTTAGTATAGTCCCATGATGTTGACAGATTATTGTTCACATTTGATAGTTATCAGTAGCTAATGAACTCACCTGAGTTTACATAGCCCTTTGAATTGAAGCCTTCTGGCTCCAAAGCATATGCCCTTGTCCACTGCCCTGGGTCACAGTGCCTCTATCAAAGGCTTGATGTGAGAAATCAATATGTTCACAAGAGTAAAGTGCTTAGAGTTGCTTGAGCCAGTCCCCAATAAATGTGAGTTCTTCTAACCAATGTTTATAATTTTCTCTCCTATTGAAATAGTTTAGCCACAAAATAATAACTAGTTTTCTTTCTTTCTTTTTAATAACTAGTTTTCTCCTAACTAGAAATGAAAGTTACTTTGGGGGAAAGAGGATGTTACAAATATTTCAATTTAAAAGTTAGTTCTATCAGATCATCATCATCATCTTTCATCAGTGAAAAAATTCCTCGGTAAAGCTGAATTGTCTTCAGTATAAAACACTAAGATGAATCAAAGAAGGCATAAGATAGTCACATACAGTGCACAGCTGTCTTTAATAATGTCAAAGCATTGTAATTAGAGTAAAAACTATTTTTACAAAAAAGTAACATTTTTGAAAGTCATACGTTATACTTTACAGAATCTGTAATTTGATCGTAGCCTTGTTTAAACACTAAATTATGAATGAAAACTAAGCTAGGTGAGACACAAATATTCCTTTTTAAAAAATTTTGTTTCAAATATATGTAAATGTAAACACACGTATATAATTTTTAACACATACAGTATTTCAAATAATGTTCTACATTTTCAAAAAGGATAAATAGAAATAAATTAATTTTTTCCAAAATACAGTTTTTTATTAGTTTAGTGTTTGTCTAAATGTAATTTTAAAAGAAGTGCTGGATTTTCTGTTTACAAGGATCATTAGGAATTTGGACCAACTCTCTCAATGAAGACAAGAAGAGCCTGAAAATATACTTTAAAAAGTATTCTTTAATGTCTTAAAGAACTGACAAGATAGTAAGAATTTATTGATCAAAATTAAGTGAACAGAAAGAAAAGCATTCCCTGAGAACATATCCTGTTTTAGGGAATGTGAGCTTAGATTTCAAGACCCTTATGATATACCGGAAAGAGTTAAGGATCCTGAATTTGCCTAAAATTGGGAGACTAAGAGAAGAACCCCCCTGTTATGGGGGAACATCCAAAGTGTTGCGACCTAAAGTTAAGGGTAAACAAAAAATAAACTGCGAGCATGGGCACATACACACACACACACACACACACACATACACACACACACTGGATTTGCAAGAAATAAGGCTTGACCCTTAGCAGGGCAGTGGAGAAAGAGTGCATGAAAATGTAGCTACAAGCTAATTGTTTCTACAGCTTTACTGCTCAAATTCTCATTATCTGCACTGTCCAAAATAACTAACAATAAAAAGTTTACTTAAAGTAGCCCTGGATTGATAGTGGCACTAGGAACTTGGTAAAAACAAATACAAATCTCTGAACCCTTTTCTCTCTCTTACTCCATTAGAGAATTCTTCTGACTGGGAAAATCTTACACAACATCCTGTCAGATAGGAGGCCTTTGCCGAGGTGTTCCATCCAATGTGGCCTCCTGAGCCTGTATGACTCTCTCCTCAGGCCTAAGACACTTACTCCACAAGTGTCCAAGGCACTGCATGCCGCGGGCTCACCTCTGAGCCCTTCTTCAGCAATTTCCCTGGATGGAAGTAAGGTGCCATTTCCCAGGTTACACACAGCTTTCATATAAAAACTGATTGATGCACTAATCTCAGTGAATACATCTCCGAAGGACCATCTGAGTTTCTGAGCTCCATCCCAACTCAACATCTCTTTCTGCCCAGCCCTGCTGCCCTCACTCCCTCCTATGTGATGCTGCTGAGAGTATTCCTCAGTGAACCTCCTGCCAGGGACATCTGAGTCTCAGAAACTGTTTTCCAGAAAGCCCAACTTCCACTGGGGCCCCTCCAAACCACTGCTGACAAACTGACCTTTTCTGGTCTTTGATCACGTGCTGGCATTTACTGTTGAAAACTGTGGGTCTCAGTAAGTTCTCTGCTTGGAGATCCACACACTGAATCCTAATCATTTTGACCTCTGGACTCCTCCCTTCCAGAAGCTTTCAACACTTAGGCAATTCCCCTTTTGAAATGCATAGGGGTATCTGCATATTCACTCTGATATGCATAGTGATGGGAGATGAGAAATCATATCCTGAGGATTCTCAAGGCCTAAATAACTTTGCCATGCCACAATTTACACGTAATTCTAGCCACCCAAGCTCTGTGTGGGGCATCCTTTGACGGAAAGTTCAATTAGAATTCTAAGCAAGATGAATGACTGTTCTCCCTTGCTTTCAGATACTTCCTGAACCCACCTGGTGTTACTAATATCTCACCTTTCTCTTCTCTGTGTTTAGCTCAGGGTTTAGGGAGACTTACATTTCCTCTTGGGGTCCTAAGTAGAATATTTCCCCAAATCACATCTCTACTTAGTCCTCCAGGTTTCTCTCCATTCCCAAGGTTTTCCTTTCCCATGTGGCAGAACTTACTTTACATCTTATCCTATATCTTACTCTAAGACTTATAGTAAAAACTTTGTCCTGAGCTCTCTAAACCCTTTATTCTCTTTAAAAAACAAACAAAACAAGACAGAAAAGAATCTCTTATGTTTTCCAATAAAAACTTTAGCTTTCACAGCTATTTTCTCCAAAATTGGTGTCAATAGATTATGCCAAGAATTGAGAGATAGACATTCTCTCCCATGTCCTGGGTTCTGATTTCCCTTGAAAAGTGGCTACCTCCACCTCAATGGATGAGTGTCTCAGAACCACAAGATTTGCAAGTAATAAAATATATTATTCAAAGACATATATATATAAAATGTATATTTCTTTTGAATAATAAATATGTTATTCAAAGGAAAACTTGAGCAAGCTTTCATTTTGAGATCTCAGCCTTTCGGAGCCTTTTTCCTGGAGAAATTCTAACACTGATTGACTTGTCCACTTGGCAAGGCTCTCTGAACTTACAAGGTGACCAAGATGGCCTGAATGTTCCCCTCAGCTTGACTCAACTTTAGACAAGCTTCTTCCTGACTCTAGGTCTCTGACCTCCCTGTTCTTAGAGCTTCTACTTGAGAACACATGTCATCCTTTTTCTGCCTTTTGTGATAAACATTTTTTAAAGAGCGTCTTGCCAGTATGACAACCCAGTAAGGTCTCTCTCACAAACTCTGGAATCACCAATTTATAATGCAATTTCTAAAGAACATAGACTCTTTGTCTCTAATCTTTGTAAGAGAATAGAAGCCTAAATCCTGTGGGGCAGCACGGGGCACATCATTCCAAGTTATAACATTAAGATAGAGAATGTTTCCTTTAAGGCCAATTAGAAAATGGAAATGGCCTACGACCCGTCCCCCTGCCCCCATCCCACAGCCTTTTGTCTTGGCCTGTGCTCTCTACATTATTGCTGACAACAAAATCAACTTCTATCTGCTCATCTGTCTGATGTGATATTTTGCTTAACATGGATCAGGCTATGGAAATACATGTGAAAGCTGGCTTCTTGGAAGGAATGACTTCCATCAGACATTTCAAAGAGAACACTTTTGTCTGTCTCCTGAGTAGGATCTATGTGCTCACATTCTGGCTGAGTCAAACGGTAAGCTCAAGTTTTTTCACTAAAGGCTGAACATTTTTTTTAAAAATAAATTTATTTATTTATTTTTGGCTGTGTTGGGTCTTAGTTTCTGTGCAAGGGCTTTCTCTAGTTGAGGCGAGCGGGGGCCACTGTGCACGGGCCTCTCACTGTTGTGGCCTCTCCCATTGCGGAGCACAGGCTCCAGACGCGCAGGCTCAGCAGTTGTGGCTCACAGGCCTAGTTGCTCCGCAGCATGTGGGATCTTCCCAGACCAGGGCTCGAACCCGTGTTCCCTGCATTGGCAGGCAGATTCTCAACCACTGCACCACCAGGGAAGCCCCCAGGCTGAACATTTTTTATTAGAACCATATTAGAATCACAAGTGTGGTACTGGCCTAGGTTTTCAACTATCGTGTGTTCTCAGTTGTATTATCATCAATTAAGAAATTTATTTTTGTTTGCTTACAATGCAAATAATTAGATGCAGATTTGCACTCACCAAGGAATTGTCATGGTATTTTTAAATGTAGATGTAATCAGATAAATAATTATAATTGCTAAGATTATGAAATAAAAGTAAAAAGAGCCATAGAATGTCAAATTAGAAGGGATCTTTAAGTGGTATTTTTTAAAATAATTTTTACATTGAGGCACTAATTTGTGTGATCTTTCTTGGCCAAGAGTGTGTCTACATATGTGTCTTCTATCCCTAAGAAAAGTAACTGTGGTACTAATGGCATTTTAGCTGTTAAGCAAACAAATACACACTAAACAGCTTCATCTGTAATTTTTATCCATTGGTCTTTGTTTTATGTTTCAATCCTTCAAACTATATATATATAAGGCATTCAGTTTTCAAAGTGATGTTTTAAGAAATATTTGGAATATTCATCTCCCTACTTCACGCTGTTTGCCCAACTAATTCTTCCACTGTCCCCATCCTTTCCCCAAAGAAAACTGTCTTTCCTCAAAGGTAATATCCATACACTCCTTTAAATATTCTTTATAAGATTATTATTTATTTTATTGACTGTCCTAAATAAAATATCCTAAAATTTCCTATTATTATTTTAAAAATGTAGTAGTCAGAATTAAGTGTAACATCCAGGTATTATCTGAACAGAAATAATCTGAACAGAAATAACACATACTCAGTTGAGTTCTGTTTTACTTCAGGCTGAGCCTGAGTGATTAGCTTTCTTGAAAGCCACATCACAAGCTAACTCACATTTAGTTTACTGAGCTGTGAATCACTTAAACATTTTTGTCACATGCTGATGTTAGCTCAGTACCTACATCATTTGCAATTTGGATCTATGTATGGTATCCTCCATGTGCATATCCCTGCTACATTTCATTTATTCAATTCAGCCCATCATTACAGGATACAGTGATCATTTCTGGATTGTAATTGTTCTGCAGTGCATTCACTAGCCCTTAAAGCTTTCAGTGACCCACAAATTTAATGAACATATTAGCTTCCTCTCTATAAGCTCATCCAAGTTACTGATTAAAATGTTGAACAGGACACCACTGAAGACACACTTCTGAAGTCACTATCCAAAATACTATTAGTCTTACAATCTTTTTTTGTATTTTTATCTTTTAATGACTTATTAATGGACCTAATTAAGGGTCCTTGCATTTAGACTTTAAAATAAAATGTGTTTAATAACAATAAATAGTGAGAAATTTCTTTTTATTAAAAAGATTTTAAAAAATGACTACCTGTTACTTATTTTTTATATGGCTTACCTAGAGGATCTAAAAGCAGAAGTAGATAAAGGAAATGCCAAAGTTTTAATAAAGAGCATGTCTATGGCTCCCTCTAACCTTTGGTCCCTGACCAAAGGGACCTGAATTCAGATTATTCAAACCTGAATTTATGTTTATGGTTATATGTACATGGAAATAAATGCATTTGGGGGAATAATTGTGTTTATGCATATTATAAATTTATCATAAGCTTCACAAGGTAGTTTTTGTCCCTTCCTAAAAAGTTTGTTTCTTAAAGCTTAAAATAAATACATTCTCCCAATTGCATTATATCCAAGATGGAGAAATTCTGATATTTATCAAAAGCTCCAGATGAGCAAAAGTGATAGGGTACAGTTTTCAAAGGGAAGAGAAAAGTACACATAAATGTTAGAAAATAACATTAACTCATGATATAGTCTGCTTTGGATATAGTTGAAATGTATATTGAGCTCTAACTTCCCCATTGTAGTGTACTTTTAACTTCAACAATCCTGTATCAAAATCTTGAGCTTTGTAAGCTTGGGTTTTCTCATCCTGAAAAGTAGGATATTATTATGTTGAGATATATATATACATATATATATACATATATATATGTAATCTATGAAAATATTTAAAAATACATATTTTTATCAAGACCTGCCTTACAAAGATTTGTATGCATAAAATGATAGAATGCATGTAAAGCATGTAACGGTGACAGGAATATAATAAATATTTTTCAATGTGTTTATGTTCTTAGAACATATGTGGTTGTTTTTATTATATTAAGACTATTTCATACTGTCCTTCTTTCTCTCCTGTTTGTAAGAGGATAGGGCCTAGAGATGGTTTCCTCTAGCATGGTAAGTGATGGGAATATTGCAAAACATGGAGCACACCCCACTCCAGGAAAAACTTTTGTATTTTAACTGTGCACATGATCATATCTTTCCTCTCAATTATTGTATATGATGCTTACAGAAAGGTTTGTTTGAGGATTCTTTATTGTGACCCCTAGAGGGCAAGATAATACCTTGCACATAGTAAACTTAAATTGTTCATTGGATTTAACAGATGTCGTTGCCAGTGGTATATTGAAAGGTTCTGTTTAAAAAACAATATTTCACATTCTATCAGTATTTAAAATAGAAAAATAAAAACAATAGGCACATAGGAAACTACTCAGACAAGAGGAAACTAATTTGGCTTGAATCATTGTTCATTTGAAAATGAACAATGTAAAATAGAGAAATTAGCTAGGTATGTACACTGATTGAATATTTAAGTTGAAACATGGTCGCATTTACACCACGATTTCTATAAATATTTATTTATACTTTTATTCAATTTCATAAAAAGAGGTTTCCATGTCTCATTCAGGTTTCAAATCCATTATTACTGAAGAGCAGTGGGGTACATACATAAGGAATAGGATCCATAAAATTGGAAATAGGCAGAATTCTCTAGATTAGGGGTTATAATGTGGAACAATATACATGGAAACTCTGAGCCACACAATTCTTTCAGAAGTCAAAGGTAAAAATCTTAATCATTTTTCTTGGTGGTTCTTTACATGCTGAAACATCAAAACCTTTATCACAGGATTAATAAACTCAGATGATTCAGTGCTAGACTAGCTTCTCTCAGTAAAGATCAGGCCATGAGAATATATAGCACACTTTATTGAATTAATTGTGACAAAAACATGGCCCCAGGTATTTCTCCCACTCAGTCTCCAAGCAGCATATATATATATATATATATATATATATATATATATATATATATATATATATATATATGCCTAGGAAGTAACACTTTAGCCCTAGATCTTTATCTGTTCTTTTAACACTGTGAATTAGACAAGTTTATTTATATATTTATCAGAATTTATATTCCTTAATCCATGAAAACCTGAAGAAACCTGCCACTTGCCCCCTTTGCCTTGTTTCCTCCGAGTGCTTCTTTTGCTTTCCAAACATTAAAGACTGTATAGTGTGCTTTGAATTATAGACGTTAATTTAAAATGGTGAAAATGAAAACTCTAGATCATTTATTTATTCACTTATTCAAGAAAAAATACTTGGCTCTTACAACACAGGTAATCTATGTCTGCCTCTTCCCCCAAAGATTTTTCTTAATATACTGATCTTTATTTACAATCTTATTTCCAGAACATAAAATCAGGTACAGAGGATGCTCAGTAAACATTAGAAGAACTAATTAAATTAGTACTCACAGTTCAAGAACAGATCTTTGCAGCATTTTTTTCTGCTCTCACAGAACCAATACAAGCTGGATTATAAAACTTCCCTGCCTATACCTTATAACAAGGCAAACTTAGTTTTCATTCATTTCACATATTCTGCCCTCTTCCACCTCTGTTCCATTACTTAAATTGTCCTTGACATTTGGAGCAAACTATTCCCTGCATCTTTTCCATTTTACAGTTCTGTCTTCTGTAAGCACTCAGCTGAAATTTTACTTATTCAGAGTAGCCCCTCATTAACCCAGGCCCACAAGCCTTCTACTCACTCATTGGAGAGATCAATTCTAATTTACATGCATAGGAATCTCTGGCCAGCAGTACTGTGGGAAACCACAGTTTTGCATTTCATGGTTTTGAGAAAACACTGAATTATATTTGTACACCACAAATTTCAAATCCGCAGTTTTCGTATGCTTGGTTCATTTTGGTCCTCTTGAAGGATCAGAAAAATGTTAGATATTTTCTCCTGTCCTGGCTACCATACGAACAGGCCACGGCAGTTACTACAGGGAAAGACCATCCAAGACCTGTTGGTTTTCTTAACACACAGTAAATGGTTAGGTCTAGGCCCAGGATTCATTCACTTAAAATGACAATGGTTCCTTTAAGTTTAATGTATGTTTGTGATAACTGATACTATTACAAGGAAAAGTATAAGTGCAGAAAGCTTGCTATATCAAGCCAGTAAGACCGAGACCGCCTCATTCAATGCATAACAAAGCATAGATGGAGAAATCATCTTAAAAATCATGATACTGAAGCTCCGAGGAGGACATCAAGAGTATTTCTGAAGCAAGTACATTCTAAGAATTTTATTTAATTTTGCAGTATTATGTGTGTGTGTACAAATTGGTGTGTAATGGTCTCATGATTTTATTTATTAATTTGCTTGCTTACTTGTTCCTGTATGCATTATCATTGACACATTTTGGGTTACTTTTCTGCCTCAATGAAATAGATGATTGTCACTCAAAGAAGACAGAAAAGAGGAAAAGTTAAACAAGTCAAGTTTCATCATGAAAGCTTTACCTGTAAAAAATGAATTGCTGTCATTCATCAGAAGTATTAAAGTGACATAAAATACTGCTTGCAGCAATTCACATTTGTTACTTAGTATGCAAAGCAACCCTAGGAAATGGCTCCACTAGCTTTCATTTTCTACAAAATTACTTCAGTCGAAAGGAAGACTGTCTTGATTTTAATTGACTTTATATTAAATCAAAGTGCAATGGGATCCATAGTCCAGGCTACTAAAAATAAAACATGTTCAGATACACTAAATAGTCAAGGCCATCAGATATTTTTATTTCCAACAGCAAATGATAAAATTGATACTGATGTGCTCTGTGTAGCTCTTTCAAAGTGGTCGCTTTGAAAGCATTACATATGCTAAATCAAAAAATATGATAAACTAGGCAAAAAGGATAAAACAAAACAAATCCTCTGTTTCTCTTTATTACCTCGTTAATGCAATTTCCATTGAGATTTAATACACTAATTTTTGAAGTGAGTTTTGAATTGAGATTGATGTGAAAGTACTTTTTACACATTTCCGTCCATCTAAGCTTTCAGATTCATTTTTAAAGATGGCAATAATGAAACCGTATGCCCTGTACTGAGCATAATCCCTGTGGGTGTAACTGTGCCAGCTGGGAGTGCATAATAGCTTCCCAAAGCCAAGTAGCAAACCTGTATTTTCAGATCTTACATTATAGAATTTATATAAGTACACTCCTTGGAGAATTACTTTTCCTTATGTATAATAGTGAAATGTGCATATATGAATCTCTAATTATCAGAGTCTTCTGTCATGATTTTGAGTTGAGGACTTTCTGTAATATGGAAGAGACATAGCTACTGTTGACGTCACATGTGTTTTGCCTGAATCTTTTCAAGGAAAAAATGCAGATCAGTAGTTGGATGCTAAGTAATAATCTAGATCCATCCAAATTATACTGAATGGATATGAGTGTACACAAAGATGGAAAAGAGAAGGAGAATAAAACCAAGTAAATGCTTGTATGAAGCTTTAGCATTTTATTCTGGAAAAAGATTTAAAAAATACAAAAAGGGGTCAGTTTGTTAAACGTTAGAAGTATGCTTTTTTACAATTGTTTTACTGATAAAATAATAAATAGTTTTCTGATAACATCAAAATTTATTTTACCTATATATGTTAATACACAATAAAATAATGTATAACTCTATCTCACTTATGTACAAGTGTATGAACTCCCCTAATAAATATAATTAACATGAATTCTGAAATATTGCATAGAATAAAAAATCAATGACTATTATTTTTATCCCCAAGAGTCCAAGGATAAAAATTATATATGTTATTTATCACATTGAAAGATTAAAGAGGAAAATTATAAAATATCATTTTGTGAACTCACAGAAAAATAACTCAAACTTAACAAAATTTAAGTATATATACTTTTTGAAAACCAAGCATTAATGGAATATTCTTTATCCAAATAAAGATCTTCCATTAAAAGCCTACATACTACCTAAGATGTCATTTACTGGGCAATTCATTGGACAGTCTAGAGAATTTTTTAAATTATGTATGAAGTTTGAACAAAGTATTACTGGTTGCTGAGGAAATATTGGTCAACATAAAATGTCTTTGATAATTTATTAATTATTAGAATCAGTATGAAAGCTCAACAATGTGACCAAATAAAAAAATAAGATACATGTGATTCATGGTAGCTTCTTGGCAATGAATTGAAAATGGCTTTGAAGCTGTAGCCTGAGATAACTGGTGGAAACTCTCTCAAAGACTCTTGAAAATTGCTGCAGATGCCTAATGACACTAGGAAAACCGTCACTTTGAAGCTTCAAAGTCTCCAGTGTCTGTGTCCTTAACTTGCAGCTGCAGCTTCTCTTACTTTCTTTGAGTCTTCCCCACACTCCACTCCCCTAAGTTTTCCAACATTCATGTAAACCCTAATAGATATTAAAAACATCATGATTTTAAGACCTAATCCAAATTGATATGGTATCTGATAGATAAATCATAAAAAATAACTGAGACGGGCTTCCCTGGTGGCGCAGTGGTTGAGAGTCCGCCTGCCGATGCAGGGGACACGGGTTCGTGCCCCGGTCCGGGAATATCTCACATGCCGCGGAGCGGCTGGGCCCGTGAGCCATGGCTGCTGAGCCTGCGCGTCCGGAGCCTGTGCTCCGCAACGGGAGAGGCCACAACAGTGAGAGGTCTGCGTACCGCAAAAAAAAAAAACCCAAAAACAAACAAACAAAAAAACTGAGAAAGAATTGGCTATTAAATAAATGGTGATTTAACGTGCTATCCATATTTTTTAAAAGATAGTCTTCCATCATATGTCATAAACAAAAATTCCAAATCAAATAAATTCTGAAATTAGAAAAATAAAGGTTATTTTATGCCCCAAAATGCAATACATTTCTTTAAAAATTTAGAGAAGGACATCTTAAAACAGAGGAAAGCAGATATTATGGGTTAAAAGATTGATAAATTTGGAGGTAATTTATTCATATATCTGCTTCTACTATTAAAGTGAATAAGTTATAGGCAACTTAAAATTATAGAAAAGAGTGAATACAGAGAAACTACTACTACACATCCAAACTCCAGTTATCCATTCTTCACATTATACACCCTAGGTTTTATTTAGGGGCTAAATGTTGTTTTCTCACCCTGAGTCTGGGTATGGCCATGTGACTATGTTTAGACCAGTGATACAAAATTAAACTTAGCTATTAAATGTGCCTGAACAGAATTCTAAAAAGTAATTCAAAGAAATGAGACACGGAATTGCAAATGACCAAAAAAAAAAAAAAAAAAAAAATGCTGATAATCCCCTAATATAAAGAGAATAAAAAACAAAATAGCAATGAGATACTATTTTATACCCGTATTGTACATTTGTTTTCAATCTGATAATAATACATAATTGCAAGGACTGGTGCAAGTCGAGATCTTTTACATAGTTGGTGATTTTACTTTTGATAGTACTGAAGAATGATTTGGAGAGCAATTTGGCAAAACCTCCAAAAACATACCACAACCAACTATGTTTTTCATCATTTATCCATTTAATTAGTTTTGCAATATATTCAGTTATAGTACAGCTTTTTCAATTTTGCATATTTGTTCTCCAAATATAAATTTATTCTCAAACTAATATATATGTATATGTATGCATATATATACATGCATATACATATTCCCCCAAATACTACTCCCCCTAAAATTTCCCGAAATATATAATACATATTCAGAAAAGTAGATTAATGTAATTCATTCTTGCAAAAAACACTCTCTAGTAATTGAAATAACTGATTAGATTTTATGTAACCTCATCAATAGGTCTCAAATATAGTGCTGTGTGGAAAAGTTTAAAAAATTAGTTACAATCAAATATTGTGCTTTTGAAGGTATGTTGACAAGGAAATTATCTTTGAGAAGGTAAGTGGCAAATGCAATAAGTTAAACACCCTTACGTATCAGTGCTATGTGATAGTATTCTTTGGTCCTGTCACAGCTGTATGTATGTCAGCAATGGGGAAGGGGGTGGAGACTTTGCTCCATGCAGTCATTCAGAGATCAAGACTCCTTCGATCATGAGGTTCTGTAACTTAAATTTAGGGACACCTGCCTCTCCGTATTCAGCAGCTAATGTGGATTGAGTGTCATGTTTTCAATGGGCCTTGCCTTGAGGTGCTTCAGGCTGCTTCTGCTCACATTTTATTGTACACAGTCAGGATCATAAAAACAGCCACAGGCAGGGAAGACTAGGGAATATAGTCAAGCAGTATGATCTGTAGGTAAGGGCAGATAAACTAAAATTTAATGATATAAAGCAATGCCATTTATGGTTTTTGAATGTATACATTTATAGTGCATATTATTAGCTTTAGTTTCCTAGTGCTGCTATAAGAAGTTATCACAAATTTAGTGGCTTAAAATAACACAAATGTATTATCAAGGTTAGAAGTCTCATTGCCCTAAAATCAAGGTGTTGGCAGAGTTGCATTCTTTTCTGGAGGTCTTAGGAGAAAATCCAGTTTTTGGCCTCTTCAAACTTTCGAAGGCTGCCTGCTTTCTTAGCTTGTGGTTTTTCTCCATCTTTAAAGCCAGCAGCATAGTATCTTCAAATTTCTCTCTGACTCTGACCCCTCTTCTTGCTTTATTTCTCACTTTAAAGGCTACCTGTGATTACACTGGGCCCAATAGGATAACCTAGGAATAATCTCCCTATTATAAACTAATCAGCTAATTTACAAATTTAATGCCATTTGCAATCTTAATCCGTCTTGGCTTGTAACATAACATATCCATAGGTTAATTTTGGTGGTATGTTCATGGTTTGATATTAACCTTTTAAATTTGCTGCATTTTAATTATTTGGAGCACAAATTAGAGCACATGTAAAAAGTATGAATCCAGTGAAATAATTATTGAGAAAAAATTCAATTAAAAATAAGTAACTTATCTTCCTTCTAAGCATCACATTTCTGTAAGTTTTATTTTAGGGGGAAAAAGAGAAAAATGAACAAGAGAAAAAGAAAAGAACTATGAAGTATGCATCAAAAGTCAATTATTAAGAAAAAAGCCCATGAGACAGAAACACATATCAAATGTCAACATCATTATAGAAGAAGTGATGATCACAGAACGTTTCATTGAAATCAAAAGAGTGGTAAGAAATATATATGTATATATGTGTGTGTGTGTGTGTATATATACACACACACATAACTTGAAGACCAAAACAGCAAGAATTTGACAGATTTGGGGCATTGTGTCATTGTGAGAAAATTCTACTTTAACTTTGAACTTTAAACTTCCTCCTGAGGTTGGGGGGAGGGGTTGTGCAGTGCCTGGGAAGAAAGAAGTTCAATTACAGTCTACAAATTTCTCCATCTCCAGCAGGAGGCTCTTGATTTGAGGTTGCCACATATGGTTTATGTTCTGTGAAATACAGGCCTACAAATAGAAAAGCTCCATGTTAAGCCTTGGCAAATGCCATTAAGGAGGTAGGATGCCAGAGTAACAAGTAAAGTTGTTACTGTAAAGAGAGCGTGAGTTTGAGTCTCTTTGTACCAATGAAAATGACTTTATTGCAAAAGATGTAGAAAGGTTAGGTGGAGAGTAAATATGAAGAAATCAACTGTAAATTATTCTTAACTTGCACTTTTATACATTTTGATATACAGTAGCCTTTAAAATTATTTAATAAATATTTGTATCTTAGAATGAAATATTATTCAGAAAACTCTTTTTACAGATAATATCATGGCATTTAGGCATTTTATAGTCAATATTTCATGTCCAGAATAACTACAGTTTTAATTATCTCACAGGACAATTATGAAAAATTATATTGATTTTTCGGTTAAAATTTTTAAAATGTCTTAAACCTCTTAGTTTAAAAGCTACTTTTTGGAGTAAATTGATTAGGATAACTTTGGCTGCCTGCCAAGTATTTAGTATTTCACAGTATTCTGGTGCTCAATGAAAGTATATATAATGAAACTCCTCAAACAGCTGTAACTGTGGCAGTGAGACCTGGATTATGGTGCATAATAGTTTCTTGACAACTATGTATGACAGTTTTTCAGACTTCAATTAACATTTCTCATGTCTTCAATGCATTAAGCATTAGGATCAACTGAAGTAATCATTGTTTTCACAAGAGTACATGTCACAGTACGACGTTTTTAACCACTTCAGGATCAGTTTTTAAAAATAAGTTTAAGGTCTTCCCTGGTGGCGCAGTGGTTGAGAGTCTGCCTGCCGATGCAGGGGACACGGGTTCGTGCCCCGGTCCAGGAAGATCCCACGTGCCACAGAGGCTAGGCCCGTGAGCCATGGCCGCTGAGCCTGTGCGTCCAGAGCCTGTGCTCCGCAACGGGAGAGGCCACAACAGTCAGAGGCCCGCAGACCGCAAAAAAAAAATAATAATAAAATAAGTTTAAAAGGTAGGGCAGTTTATCTTTCTATGCTCAGGCAAAATACCTGAGATATGGGACCAAATATGAGTGCTAAACCCTTTAAAGCCAAAAGGAAATTTGGAGAGGCCGTTGAGAGTTTCTTCAACTCAGTTCATATTTTCATTTCCCTTTTATTTTGAATTTTGTCTTATGCTGGGCAATATCACAATTTATAAAAAGCACACATTTTCAACTCTATTTCATGGCAGAAACTTTATTACCCACAAGGAATTGGACCACATCATTCTGCTTTTGAGGAAATAAGAAAGGAGACTTAGGATATAAAAATTTGGTAAATTACTAACTCAAAGATAAAAACTGTGAAGAAACCATAAAAATAAGATAAAATAAGTTAAACATAGAATTCTACAAATGGAGGAGGGTGATAAGTGGGCGGAAGTTGTGATCTATGTTGAGGCCTGAAAAAGGTGAATAAAGTCGAGAGGAATTAATTTAGGGGCCTGGATTCTCAATTATGCCAACTGCACTTTCTAGTGGGGTCTGGGATTATTGTTATCTTACACCGTAAGGTCAGTGACACAGTTCACATCATTGATTCACTTCTTCATGTTCAAGTACATCGTTGTGGATGCCTCTCTTTTCCCACACTCCTATTAAAGTTTGCACTTAGCCCCTCTCATCTGTTCTGGACTCAGCTGCAGGAGTGATCTTTGTTAAGTTGTAATTTGGATTTTGTCACTTCTTGGCATAAAGTGATTCCAATTTATATTGCACTATAGCTGTGAATATGGACATGTTCAAAAATAAGATAAGCTTTTCAATTTACCAGCAGGAAATAAATGTGAAAATTATGAGCCTGCTGCATTTCAATTCCAGGAACAGGAGAAGCATGTGGAGTTTGATTTTTGGTGGGTAAGTGGTCCATGCACTGCAGGGACCCAAAACTAAGCTCACAACATGTAAACTAGTCACTGAAGAGGTCTGTTGGCACCCAGGAACGAAGACTATAAACCATCTGAAACTGAGCCTGATGACTGTAACTTTTATGGATATTGCTCACCTGGGGTAGTGAGAGGAAAAGTGAAAAGCATTAAACCTTGGCTTGGGCCAGGCTACTTGAACTATGATATCTCCCTGGTTATCTCTCAACAACAGCCTCAAGTTGTAGTACCCAGGGCTGGGGAGAGGCAACTACAAAATCTCAAGTTGGAAACAGGTTGGCACTGATAAAAAACCAACAACAACAACAAAACAAAAGACAATGTGGAAACTAAAACCTCTTATAGTGAGCAAATGAGCTGGCAAATAAAGATCACAATGCAAGTGAGAAGAAAATAATGGTAAAAATGTAAATTTTTAAATGTAAATGTAAAAAAAAATATTATTTATGAAACGAAGCAACTAACAAAGGAATTCAATAGTAGAGAACCTGAAAACGATTTTAAAATAAGTGCATGTATATTTCTTTTCTTTTCTTTTTTTTTTTTTTTTTTTGCAGTACGTGGGCCTCTCACTGATGTGGCCTCTCCCTCCGGATGCGCAGGCTCAGCAGCCATGGCTCACGGGCCTAGCTGCTCTGTGGCATGTGGGATCTTCCCGGACCGGGGCACGAACCCGTGTCCCCTGCATCGGCAGGAGAACTCTCAACCACTGCGCCACCAGGGAAGCCCAAAATAAGTGCATGTATATTTCTTAAATAGAAGAAAGGATAAAGTGCTTACAGGACACATGATGATAGAAATCAGGAAATGGTACCAAGGTAAAGAAGCAAGTAAAACTACATGTAAAAGAAGACAGGAAGATATTATGATTGCCACAGAGCAGGAGGTCAAAAAAACTGGTCAATTGGATATATTCAAAAATTCACTCAGAACATAACAAATAGATATTAAAAGAATAAAATAAAAGCAAAGTATGGATAGATGGCAAAGAGATTCCCAGACCCCATCAAACAATAGCTGTTCTTGAGTAAAAACATAGACAATGGCAGAAAAGCAATTATTGATGGGGTATTGCTGAGAATTGTCCTGTATTTAAGAATGGCATCTCTTCTCAGTTTGAAAGGGCCACTGAGAACCAAAAACAATGAACTGAAACAAATTCACACACCTAGATACACATATAGTAAAACTAGAGGACACTAAAATGGCAAAAAAATCTTGAAAGCTACCGAAAGATTACCCCCAAAACAAAAAACAACTACAAAACTAACCATAATGGTCTGCAAGGCATTGGATGACTGGATCTGAGACCTGAGCCTTCTCTCTCACTGGGCTCTACACCTCAGGGACTTAGACTTCTGCCACATTGGTCTTCCTCATTTCCTTGAGTAGATCAAATCTTTTTTTATTTTTTTAACACAATACCTTCCTCTATCCTCTGACATAATCATTCCTATTACCACACTTCTTATAATTAAGTTATAACTATCCTTCAGATCTCTGTTTAAATGTTGTTGTCTTAGAATTTTCTTGAGCAATCACTTCAAAACATTTTCTCACACTCATACTCTTATTATCTCATAGCATCCTGTCCTTTCCCTTCTCTGTAATGAAGAGAAGTTATAATTACTCAATTGTATTCATAGTTTTAAGAGACAATTGTAAGGTTCAACTTGTGGTTAAGTATTTTCTACAGTCTTTCCATAGCTATATGTTCTCTTTTGGATGGATCTAGTCTTGACCTTGCAGGTTGCCTCATGGGTGAATTGTTTAGATTATCACACATGTAACATCTCTCTCTTTTGTAGGTTATCCATTGCATACTGAGTGCTGCAGGAAGCCTTTATATCAGGTATTGCATTTAAATCATCTCTCTCCTGCATGCCTATTTTCTCTGCTATGTATCAAACTGAAATTTTTAAAGGGAACTTTCACACACCCCACAAAGCTGTTACGTCAATTCCATGGGCTCCTGATTTTTACCAACAGTGTGGCCAGCTGATCCCATAATGCTTAAACAAGAAACTGTGATTAATACAGGCTGCTTTAAGATTTCTCTCTAACCCTATCCTCGGAAAGGAAGTTTGTTGGGTTGTCTTGAGGACTGTCTTACCTAACAGGAATATTTGGCTTGCATCCTTTAGAATTAATCAGGTTCTTTTGCAAATCCTCTTTGTCTACACTCTGTTTAGGCCTTGAGATTCTTTGCTTAGTTATGTACCTTTGCACAGTCAGGCCTGTTCCACCACTGACACCCTGGGCCTGGCGCAATGCTATCTATGTCCTGTCTCCCATTGGGTCCTTCTCTGACTTTGACCTAAGGTTCTGACTTTCTTGCTCAGATCTCAGAGAAAGGGGCCTTTAGCAGGAAATCTTCTTGTCCATACATTCTATACATTACCTTATTTCTCAGAAGTTTCTTGTAGTCAGCTCTGACTTTTTGGCTTCTTCCTGGATGTATCTCATTTACAGAGATACAAGGCTCCTTAAGCTATAGTCTCATATGAAACGTTATTATATCTGATTCAACTCTCAACTTCAGGATTTTGCAAAGGAAAGCCTTGTTCTTCCAAGATTATGAAAAATACATTTGATTTTCTGCTGTTTTGTTAGCATATTTTCCTATTGTTCTTCCAGCTCGTTGCAACTTTATAAATCTATTTTCCTTCATAAGAGCCTAAAGATGCTTATGCATGGAGATCATACACTGCTCTATTGCCAGCTTATCAAGAATGTCCTTGGTTTCTATGTCTGGACCTAGCCAGGAAGAGCAAAGCTTAGACATTCCTCTCAGAGATGAGATCTGACAGCTAAATATGTACATCTTTTAATGCTAATGTGACAGACTTCAGCCTTGCAATATTGCTTTTGAAAACCAGATCCTTGGGAATATAGAACCGTGCTGCTCTAATTGAAGACTGTCTCAGGTCATTTCATGCTTCCATGAAAATCTCAGATCTGCAGACAGCCAGATTGCAGACAGCAATCTCAGATAGCAGAACAGCTATCACTGTAACTCAGAAACTGGGATATTGAGAAACCATTTCTTGACTTGGATTTACCTTTGGGGGGTTTCCTTTTAAAATTTTTATTAGGATTACACCATGTTCATAATCTTTTCCTTATTTTCCCACATTCTTAATTTTTATATATGACCTGTCCTAAACTCTCCTGTATGATTATATCTTCCTACCTGTTAAATGTCTACTTCTACAATACACTCTCTGTAACAGATATTATAATTTTTAACAGCTTATATCTACTATTTAGCACACAATAGGTGCTCAATAATGCAATTTATTGTGGAAAGAAAGATACCTTGTGATTCTTTTCCTTTTACCTGACCTGCTGATATGTTTATTTTTCAATTCACATGTCTTTACTCTTTATCATCTGAACACTTTTTGGTCCTTAACACATTTACAGAAAGGTCTGACACCTCCTTACTTTAACGGAAATGAGTTTTCTGGCAATTACAAAACAGCATTAAAATATTTGATTCAGATTCCAGATGAGGCAGTCCTAAGGCAGGTATGGTATGATGGAGGAAGTTTAGCTCAGCATTTCTCATCTATACCATGTTCACTCTCACTCATGACCATTGACTTCTGCTACTCCAGTTTATTTTCCAGAAAGTATCCAGAATAAACAGAAACAGCTTAGATGACTCATTCAATTAAAATAAAAATCTAATTGATTCTTGCCATTTCCCTTTCCATTCTCATTCTGACAGTAAAAGAAAAGTTCAAAAAGAAAGTTGAGTAGCATATGACTGACTGTATGACTTATCATCTACACAGGGGAAATTATCAGAGTCAAAAGGGAGAATAAAATTAAATAAAATCATTTAATTTTGAAGCTTTTTTGTTTTACCAAAATATCAATTTATTATATTGGAGGGTATAGTAAATATTTATATTACAACATTTTCAAAAATAAAATTGTTTCTAAAACAGAAACACAACCTTGTCAGTGAAGTAAAATGTTTATATAATTCTTTATTCTTATTATATGAACAACAAATTAAGAGTAAAATATCAGAGGAAGCACTTTGCTTATTAATTTATGTGAATCAGTTTCTTTGCCTTAATTGTCTCTAATATTTTATTGCATTTTTTCTTCATAAATCCATTCTCCAATATGATCATATTAGTTTATTTTTTATAAAAGCAACAGCAATCATCTTCAAATTTGTATTTAATTGTTGCAAAGTTTGAAATTGAGACACTCCTTTCTTTAAACCATAATATTTTTTTATTGAAAAAGTAATCTCTCTAAAAGTGCTGAGCTGAAAACAAATTCTACTAATGGAGTATTTTCTTAAAGCCTTTTTTCTGTATTTGAATATGTAAATATTGAAGCTCTAGCATTTTCACAGATGCTGTATTGTTTTCTGCATTTAGAGTATCTATCCTTAACAAATATTTCATAAAATGAAACTCACTGAATAAGTTCTACTTATGATTATTAACAATTTTTTTCTAGAGTTGCAGGCTAAAAAGTCCAAGCCCTTCTCAGTTTTATTCCATTTTGGTACAGAATATACATTGACCCAATTAAGAAATGACTATTCTATAATAGTATTCTTCCAATAATTTGAGATATTCAAAATTCAAAATTAAACCACATTCAATATTTTAGCTCCCTTCATTTTATATTTTCAGGTCCTCTCTTACTTTTATAGGTATAATGTCTTATCCCTTATCCCTTTGAAGTACTTGTTTTTAATAACTGCAATTCACTGAGAGCTTAAAAGTTGTGTTTGCTGACATTTTTAATTGTGGAATATTTTACTAAATATTTCCAACTAGTATTAAACTACAACCAAAATATAGAGAATTCATTTACAAAAATATATCTACTACCTTTGTAGCATGTAGATTGATTTACAACATAGTTCTTCAAGGGTTCAAACATTTCTAAAATATGATTAGAGTGACAGGTAGTAAAAAGAGAAAGGACAATTATATCTGAAACAAGATATAAAAAGAAATCTAAATTTCTGCTTAAGGAGACAGCACACCGATGTCTATTGGTCCATGTTGCATGTTTACAAAGAAAGTTTGGAACGGAATGTGAATGAAGTCACCTAGGACAGAAGTTATTTTATCTAAATGGAAAGCCAGGCTCCTAAAAGTGATATCCACTGACATTTGTATAGACACCTGTGATAATTCCTCTTCCTGTGAGATAATCTTCTTAAAATAAGTAAGTTATCATTCACTCCACACATTTGTGGCCCACATGACCACACTCCTATAGCTGCCACTATGGATGCAAATGTCAACATTTTATTCAAGTTACATATTCATCATCAAATTTCTTGAGATAAAGGAGGCAATAGTATACAATGGAGAAAAGACAGTCTCTTCAATAAGTGGTGCTGGGAAAACTGGACAGCTACATGTAAAAGAATGAAATTAGAACACTCCTTAATACCACATACAAAAATTAACTCAAAATGGATTAAAGACTTAAATATAAAACCAGATATTATAGGGCTTCCCTGGTGGCGCAGGGGATGAGAGTCCGCCTGCCAATGCAGGGGACACGGGTTCGTGCCCCGGTCCGGGAGGATCCCACATGCCGCGGAGTGGCTGGGCCCGTGAGCCATGGCCGCTGAGCCTGCGCGTCTGGAGCCTGTGCTCCGCAACGGGAGAGGCCACAACAGTGAGAGGCCCGCGTACCACAAAAAAAAAAAAGAAAAGAAAAGAAAAAAAAAACCAGATATTATAAAACTCCTAGAGAAAAACATAGGCAGAACACTCTTTGACATGAATCACAGTAATATCCTTATGTATCTGCCTCCTAGAGCAATGGAAATAAAAACAAAAATAAAAAAATAGGACCTAAGTAAACTTAAAAGCTTTTACACAGCAAAGGAAGCCATAAACAAAACAAAAAGACAACCTACAGAATGGGAGAAAATATTTGCAAATGCTATGATCGACAAGGGATTAATCTCCAAAATATACAAACAGCTCATACAGCTCTTTGTATCAATATTAAAAAAAAAAACCCACACTAAAACAAAAAAAAAAACAATCAAAAAAATACGCAGAACATCTAAATAGACATTTCTCCAAAGAAGACATAACAGACGGCCAAAAGGCACATGAAAAGATGCTCAACATCACTAATTATTAGAGAAACGCAAATCAAAACTACAATGAGGTATCACGTCATACCAGTCAGAATGGCCGTCATCAAAAGTCTACAAATAATAAAAGCTGGAGAGGATACAGAAAAAAAGGTACCTTCCTACACTGTTGGTGGGAATGTAAACTGGTACAGCCACTATGGAGAGCAGTATGGAAGTCCCTTAAAAAACTAAAAAATAGAGCTACCATATGATCCTGCAATCCCACTCCTGGGCATATATCCAGAGAAAACCATAATTTGAAAAGATACATGCACCCAGTGTTCACTGCAACACTTTAAAATAACCAAGACAGAACCAACCTAAATGTCCATCAACATATGAATGGATAAAGAAGATGTGGTATAAATACACACACACACACACACACACACACACACACACACACACACACACACACACAGTGGAATATTACTCAGCCATAAAAAAGAATGAAATAATGTCATTTGCAGCAACGGGGGGGGGGGACCTAGAAATTATCATACTAAGTGAAGTAAGCCAGACAGAGAAAGACAAATATCATATGATATGGCTTATATGAGGAAACTAAAAAATAATACAAATGAATCTACTTACAAAACAGAAACAGACTCACAGACATAGAAAACAAACTTGTGGTTACCAAAAGGGAGAGGGAGTGGTGGAGGATAATTTAGGAGTTTGGAATTAACAGATACACACTACTATATATAAAATTGATAAACAACAAGGACCTACTGGGTAGCACAGTGAATTATACTCAATATTTTGTAATAGCCTATAAGGGAAAATAATCTGAAAAAGAATAGATATATGTATAAATGAATCACTTTTTTGTACACCTGAAACTAACATGACATTGTAAATCAACTATACTTTAATAAAATAAAAATAAAATTTCTTGAGATATTGAAATGCAATGCTTAAGTATTCATTAAAGCATACTTTGTCCTTGGAAGCTAAGTGTCTATTACATTGCATCTGGGAAGGGTTAGGGAAGAAAAGAAAGAGTATCTTGTTATAAAAGGAAAAACCTGAAAAAAATGCTAAACTGAAGGAGAAGTGAAGATGAGTATAAACTAGGGCTGCTGCAAACAGAACATAAGTATATGACACGTGTCCTAGTATCTCCCACCCTGCATGGGGCAGTCCCTAATCATTGATCAATGCTTTCTTTCCTTCTTGTCCCACATTCTGCCTTATAATCCTCAACACAAGACGTAACTGTAACGTTAAATTTTCATTGGCTAGATAAACATTCAACACAGGCCACAGTAGATGCCAAAAACAAAGCCTTGTACATTCTAAACAAAGAGAGGGAGAGAGAGAGAGACAGAGAGACAGAGACAGAGAGAGACAGAGAGAGACAGAGAGAGAGAGAGAGAGAGAGAGGCATCTTCCATGGACAAAGTAAAGCAAAATAACAACAAATAATTCCAAGGACTTCCACAAAGTTATGATGATTGATTGATTTCTGGATACAGACTGTATACAATAAGTATATTTTAACTGATTAAAGTAGGAAAGAAGAATCTAAAGTATGAATGAATTGGAAGATACCGCAAAAATTTAGATATATTGTGGAAAACAAAACATAGAACTTACAATTACTATGTTGGATTTACAATTACTGCTGAAACATTTAGAAATTTAATTTTAAAGCACAATGAAACTTACAAAGTTTAGCTCTCCTTTTGGAAAATTTATTCTTTAGATTAACAGTGACCTTCTATCACACATTGAATTACACATACCTAACCAAAGTCCAAACACTTTGGAAGAAATGCACTCCCTACTCCTACTGAAAGGGTTCATAATTGTTTGTACAAATAAGATATACTTAATAAAAATAAATAATTGAAACTGAGGAAATAAATACTTTAATAAATGAGAAGTTATATCAATAATTTATTTTTTAAGGAATAAAATGTAGAATTTATTGTTTTATTATATTATTATTATCTGCCTTTCTCGTCTGTTATCTTGTTTTAGAGTAAGAAGTGCACACAAACTGAATGCTTCATACCACTCTACTGAAGAGGTCAATCTTGAAAGAAAATAATTTCAGTAAAAGTCACATATGTCTTGGAAATCAAAAATAATCTTTACATGAAGTAAAAGTGTTTCAGAAAAAATATTTTCTTTCAGAATCGATTATCAGCTCACATATATATATATATACATATATGTGTATATATATATGATATACATGTATGTAGATATATATCTCAATGGAATAATGGCCATCTCAGTCTATATTATAGTGTTAGTGAACTGAAATGGGAAAAGCAGGAAAAGTGTCTGAACCAGAAGTGGACATTAGAAATTTTCAGCAACACAAAATGGAACATAAATCAGAGATTATTCATAACATTTGATTTTATTACATCCCCATACCAAAATTTTAAGATATTTAGATAATATCTTCCAAAGTATAATAATACATTATGAAGTATTTTACTTTTTAGGTAAATGATATATTTACCTGCTTGACACAGAGTAGCGTTATTTTGAAATACATTGTCTTTACTCCGCAGAAAGGTGTCCCCAATTGTTTCACTATATTTCTGTATGAATCAAGACTACAATTAAAAGCAGTTAGTGTTGTAGGTGACATCATATACTCCTGCTACACAGTAATGTCCTCTGCACATCTCTTTATAACATGGAGAAAAGTTAACCCTCCTAACACAAGCTTCATAAATGGATTGAGCAATTCACAGTGCACAGACCAGGATATGTAAAGCAAACTGCAGATGAAGCTTTCTTCAGTTCTATAAATAATATCCTTTCCCAACATTAAGATTTTTGGATATGAATTTGATATCTCTTCATTTAAGTTCCAACCAGGAACTGTGTGTATGATTTGTACAACTATGTTTCTTTCCTTCTTCAGCATAGTGGCCTTGGGGTAACTGGTACTTGTCAGCCCATGGTTCTAACCCTGAGAGCTCCAGTGATTAAAAAGGAAGAAAGATGCATTGCCTTTTATAATTTAGCCCCAGAAATCATATGACACCATTTCTGCCATTCTCCTTTAGATGAAGCAGTCAAACGCTTGATAAGACAAGGGAGGAGGAAAATAAACTTTCACCTCTCAATGGGAGAAGTGTCAAAGAACTTGCAGCCATCTTTTAAAACCATGATACATGGGGACTTCCTTGGCAGTCCAGTGGTTAAGGCTTCACCTTCCAATGCAGGGGGTGCGGGTTTAATCTCCGGTCATGGAGCTAAGATCCCACATGCCTCATGATCACAAAACCAAAACATAAAACAGAAGTAATACTGTAACACATTCAATAAAGACTTTAAAAATGGTCCACATCAAAAAAAATCTTAAAAGAAAAACAACTTGATACACACAACAGGATACGTGTGTTTGTGTGTGTGTGTTCATGTACATATTAATATGTGTGCATATATAACTAACTCTGTATACACATATGTATATATTATATAAATATGTTGTTTAAATACTGGATGTATTTGAAAATAAGTATCATAATTTAATAAGTAGAGATGAACATATACCTGTGGATCTTTGGGAAATATATTTTTCAGCTGCCATATTAAAACCAAGTGTTCAATTAATGTGAAGTTATAACCAGATCTTCTAAAAACAACAAAAGAAACTGAAAAATGTACAATCACATTGCTCTCATCAAAATGGTAGAAGTAGTAATTTTAATGCGTTTATCTGTATCAAATATAAACTCAGTAAGTTTTATCTTTATCTTATATTTAGAAATGTTAACTTTATTTGCATATTTCATAACATAGATAACATATTACAATAGTCTTATCTATCCTGTTTATAAATTAATAGTAATACATATATTTGGGTTGAATGCTCACATGTTTTTAAATGATAGGATTTGAAATAAAAGTATTTAAAAGCCACTATTTAAAAAAAGTCTCTGGGATGCAGGGTTAGACTTGATTTCATTTGATTAGGTTGATTTCATTTACACTAAGCTGAGTGCAGAAGCTTTCAAATGAAATTAAACACCTGCTTTTTGCCTACCATACATCTGTCCATCTGTGGGTTGGGTGCAGATTTGGGATCATTTCACCCTTGTAGCACCTGTGGAGTACCATTAATGAAATGTTTCTGCTTTGCACTGTAATATACTATCGTACTAAGAGTAAAGCAGACATTTTACCTCTGATCACCTTTTTTGTAAATGGACAAAACATGATTTAGTGGTAAAAAGAGTGAAAATGTTCATCAAAATAAGTAATTTAGGAGAAGTTATCTACATTTATCTTTCTCTGTTTGCTCTTAGTAACTCAACTTTTTTGGTTCTTGAATACTGGGGCTTAGAAATCTGGGGAATGTTTTACCTCCTGTGATTTTCACTTATGGAACCTAACTTTAAATTGGATACCAATATTCCATATGTAAGCTGTATCTGGAAATGAAACTTTTACAGAGCCATTTGAAAAATACCGTTAATGATCTTTTTTATGTGTGTGTGACTCAGCATCTATTTTTTAAGATACACAGAATTTTATTTTGAATTGTAACATTATTTGTCAACTTTTTTCCCCTATTCTCTTTCTTTGCTTGAAGGACGATCATACCAAATGCAGAATAAAGAATAGAGCTTCATGTAATGATTTGATTATAGTTTGTTAAGAATAGACTTGTTTTCTACTCATCATTCTCTCTTCAATTTTTCACTGAGCTGTGCTCTTTTAGAAATTTCGTTGAGTGGGAAGATGTGAGCTTATGTAAACACGCATTGAACAGCTGAACTGAAATGTTTATAGCCCCAAACAGGAGATTACTCATTGGCACTAGTACAATGCACAGACATTTTCATGCACGGCCTGTAATTGCAATATTGTATTTGAGGGAAAATGTGTTTGATAAAGAGTGAAAACAACTCAACAGTTGCTCAGGAAGATAACATTTGTTAAGTTAACCAAATCAATGTTTCATCTACTGGTTTCTATTTCATCAGATTTATGGAACGTTATCCTATAAAGCGTGCTGAAATGCAAAATTATAATTAAATAAGGTGATAAAATTAATTCTGATTCATTCAGCTGAGTGTAAAAAGAGTACTGCTGAATTTTGTATAATAGTGTTATTTATAGTATAGAAATTACTCAATTACCTTGTCATGCATTTTACTATTTTTGCCATTTGTGGAAAAATGTAATATCAATCCAGTCTTATTATTTTTAATCAATCTATTCAAAATGTTTTGCTGTAGCTGGAAAAAAATGGATTCAGTATGGTATTATTTTTCTTAAACGAATTACATGTACTTTCCTCACAGATTCTCTTCAAGTTTGTCATTCAAATCTCAGGATTTTATGGAAAACAAAAAGATCGATTCTTTTGATTAGCATATTTAACTGATACAGCCATAACTAAGATGATTTTGGGAAGAGATGGCAGATAGATTTCATGCTTTCATATCTCTACTTCATAATCCCTCTGCTGTAGTTGGTATAGCTTTTTATCTTGTTCTTACTTTTTCAGCTTTTCAAACTTTGACCTGAAAGCAGAACCACTTTTCAGCTTTCAAGTCAGAGTTCAAAAGAGCTTGAAAGAATGTTACCCCATCCTTAGAACAAAATAAAAAGCTACACTAACTACAAATTAATGACTTTTCTCAAAAACATTGGAGAACTGAAGGTCAAGCCACTTACCTGAAATCTAAAGAAAGATAGGTCACTGAGGAGAAAAATGGAATTTGAGTATTAGTTTACCTGGGACAAATAGTTGGTCATATAATCTAGCCAGTAGATTCAACTAGAATATTTAAATGAGTTGCTAAAGACTGATTATGGGTTAGCATGACAGTGTGAAACTCTAGCAGACTTAAGACAAAGGGAGATTTGCAGGTACTTGCAGGCTATTTCTCTTGGAACTCCACTGGGTGCTTACATGAAAGATCAGGGAAAATACTTATAAAATTATCCCATTTGGGATTGAGTTGGTAGGCACAGAAGGCACTTCCAAAATCCATCCAGAACATCACAAAAAAATAAACACATATAGTAGTATACTCTATATAATATGTACATAAAGATATGTTTATAATATAATATAAAAATGTACATATATCGCTTAATATACATGGATTTTAAAAAATGTAGTCTGAATTAGAGGAAATCCACTGCAACAGGAAGAGGAGGAGAGAAATACAGGGAAAAATAAGAAATTCTAGCCTTGGCTGAGGGGTAGGAGAGAATAATCACTGGATGGGCTAAAGAGAAGAATGAAGAAGACAGAAGAATCACTGAATATGATGTGGAATTTTAGACATTGCCCAATCTAAACAAAAGAGAGAAAATAGACTAAAAACAATGAACAAAGCCTCAGGGAACTGTAGGGGTACAATGAAGAATCTAACATTTCTATCATTGGAGTCCTGGAAGAAGAGAAGAAAGTGAGTGGGGCTGGAAATGCTAAAAAGTAAATGAAGAAATAGGGGTAAACTTTTCAGAAATTTGTCAAAAATATATAAACCAGAGAAAAAAGACACCTTACCTACAGGGGAAAAAAAACATTTGAAATGAGAGCAGATTTCACATCAGAAACCATGGATACAAGAAGTAAGTGCCAAAATATTTTTCAAGTGCTGAGGAATAAAACTCTTAATCCAGAATCCTAAATCCAGCCGCCCCCCCCCCCCCGCCGCAAAAACAAAATCCTTCAGAATAATTCAAGAAAATTTAAGGGGAATTCAAGAAAATCTCAAAAGAAGGTAAACTAAGAGAATTTTTTGTCCACGTGACCTACCCTAAAATAAATATCCATATCAAACTGATACAAAGAATTGAATAAATAAGTAAATTGAAGAGAAGGTACAAATCTTCCTTACTGGAGAATTCTGATTATAAATGCAAAAGGAATGAAGTAATGACAAAGATTCTCCTTAATCAAATATTAGACCCCTCTTAGGTCTTTTTCAATGAGGCTCCATCTTTGGGCCATGTCTTCAAGAGCAAGAATCCTGCTAAGTCAGTTTAATAAAAAACCTCACCCTCAATATCTGATCATCTTTGATATTTGATCAAATTCCTCATTGCTTACCATCCCCCAGATGCTACCTGACGACCCTGGCCTAGCTACAAGAATCCTGTCATGTTGGTTTAGCCAGAGTCCTTCTTCCCTTTCACCAGATATTCCTTCTTAGTAATTTCCATCTGCTGACCCCTGCCCTATTCCTTGGCTATAAATCCCCACTTTTCCTTGTTGTATTATTAGTTGAGCCTGATTTCTCTCTCTCCTGCAGCTATAGTCCCTCTAGAATAAAGTCTTCACTATCATCTTTAACAAGTATCATGGATAATTTTTTAATAGTTAATACAGAATCAACATTAGAACACCACAGTAATGGTTGTTATGGCCTAATTCATCTTCAAATTTCTGGTCAAAACTTTAAGGAGAAGCAGAATAGTTGCATAGCTTCAAAATATCTCCCTCAAAATATGTAATTACTATGGTGATTTTTATATATGTCCAGAAATGGAGTTTGGTTCCCTTCCTCTTGAACTTAGTGACTTGCTTCTATACGATAGAGTTTAGAAAAGAAAAAGCAGTAACTTTATAATAGAGAAACATGACAGATACCACATTAAGTGATCAGGTTATCACTAAGAATGAGTCATGATGATATCATGTATCTCCTGATACAATGGGGTGAAAAGAACACCACCACTGTGGTGGAAGGATGGTGGTCTATAAGTTATTTGACTAGTACCATTCAAAAGTGTCTAAATTTTAAAAAATGAGAGAAAAATGTTACAGATTAAAGTAGGCTAAGGTGACATGATATCTAAATGCAATGTAATTTTCTGTATTGTAAACTGGAGTGAAGAACTGGAGTGAAGAAAAGGCAATAGTGAAAAGACCAGAGGAATCTCATATAGTCTGTAATTTAGCTATTATTATGGTACCAAACTTAATAAGTTTTGATAATAGACAACATATATAAATCTATAAAATCAAAAAGTTGAAGGAAACTCAAGCAAGATAAATCCAATAAAGAACATGCCAAGACACATTATTAAATTTTAACATTAATGGAAGGTGAGTGAAGAATATAAGGAAATTCTCTGTACTATCTTTGCTCTTCTGAAATACATTATTTCTAAATTTTAAAAGTTTTTAAAACTCTTGAGATAAATATCTGTTATATTTTCAGCTTCAACAATTCACCCTCAAAATGCTATCCTATCTGACCCTTGTTTTTACTATATCTCTACTTAGATATTAATTATTTTGTGATATCTACAGGAAATACAACCCTCAAATATGCACATACAAGTAAAATACACTTTTTGAAATATTTACACTTAAACACATTCATCTATTTACATCCTTTAATGCAAGTCTTCGTTTGAATTTAAACATGGATGAGTCAATAATGCTAATATATTGCACCATCATAGAAAAATTGTTCCTGACAGCACTGTTCTCTCACCTAGAAGAATATTCTCATGCACATAAAATTGCTCCTTAAGTGATGACAACTTCCTATTTCTATTAATAGGGACAATGTTTTTTTCTGCCCTTAGACTGCCTCTGGGAAGATATTCTCCCACATGAGACTGTGCTTCAGTGATACTGCTTTCCCTTTTTCACAATAAGTGGCTTGTGTATCAATTTGTATTTCTACACCTATGTTATTTTTAATTCCTTCAAATAATCTTAAGACTTGGCATAAAGTTATGTACCACAGTCTTGTGATCTTCAGGAGGAAAATTTCCTCTACATATTTAAGTGCCCTTGAAAGTCCTTTCTACTTTTTTGAGCAACACTATCTTCTAGACAATGGTCTTGTATTTTTCTTACACCTTATGTATAGCAGTACAAATGTATTAATTCAAAATTTAGATTTTGAATTCATAGATGTAGAAAATCCAAATCACTACAAGCCAGAAAAACAGCTTCATTTTTACCTGGAAGTTTAAACCTGATTTGGAAAGACTATGAACTTTTTACATCTCCCTTTTCCTCTTTGTTACACTACAAAATCAGTGATGAGTTAATCCATTCTCTTTTAATATTCACTATGCTCTTTTGTCATTTAATTATTGATAATTTATTCTTATTCCTACTTTTTCTCATGTTGATCACCATAAACGACAAGGTCCCAAATTATCCAAAGTCTATAGCGTTTGAAAAGTATCAATCCAGATTCACTTCCCATAAACTATTTTCCTTGAAGATCATGGCTTCATTGAATTTACTTCATTTGAATTACTAAAATACATATAAAAAAATAAGGGGAAAATGGGGATTATTTACACGTTGTAAAGTGCTGAACTGTTTTTACTATCTTAATTCTCATATTTACTCTGTGATAAGGGTATTATTGATCTCCCTTTGAAGGGAAAATTCAAATACTGAACACTCTAGTATAATGCTTTATTCCATGCTCTTTTTTATTAGTAATATTAGTAAAGAATAATCTTCTTTACTTTAAACTTCTCTGCTAAAGATTTATATAAAATACAAATAGAGTGTTTAGAATATAGTGAAAACTCTAATTTTGAGTTATGACTTAAGGATATCAAAAGAGAGAGAAAGGGTGTTAGAGATTGTCCCCAGCGTAAATGAAAATGTTAGAAAATTATTAGACTTGTAAACATTGATAAATTCTGCTACATTTATATTACCATCAACTTGATGTCCTAATATAATTCTTATTTCAGATCTCTGCAAATAATTAGCATATAGCAAGTGCTTCTCTCACCTCCACAATCTATATCCACCTAAAACAAAGGGACGCAAAATTCAAACGTGGTTCAATAAAGTATTATTAATTTCTTCCTGGTTTGCTATCTTTTATAAAAAATATATAAATGACTTTTTCATCTTGATTAGGTTATCTGTAATTACGTCTAGCCCCAAAACACATGGGTCAGTTCTTATTCTCACAGTTGATTTACTGGGTGGATAAAAAGAAAATTAGGTCATGATGTATTTGTCTGGGTTACCTTAATGGGGAATCTCATATATTGATTAGTCCTTCTGAGAACAGCATCCTAAAACTCTTTGCAGGAGGACATGGCACTCTAATTAACATCCATGGTGCATCTGAGGATAAGAGAGGCTTGCTTAGTAGAGAAACTAAAACTACAGTTGCCTTGACAACGAGGGGTAACTCAGGGCTACTCTTCATATGACTTTCTTGGTATGTGTAAAATTCTACTTTGAGATTAATGACTTTTCCTTCCTCAAATTGATTTTTCAGAATTATGCCCCTTGGAGATGCTGAAGACATTAGCCTTGTTTACTAAATGAATTACAGTTAAAAATCTGTTTTGTTCCTTATCCAAACGTCCAGTTTCAGACAGCAAGATCTATATGTTTACCTTTGAACTTGTAGAACTACTCCACACCTTTACAATGAGAAAAGATATTCTCTATTATCTGAACATGATTTTGGTAACATGAGGTATAGGTACTCAGTATGAGAGCCCTTTTGCACAAAGTAAAGGTAACATGTCTGAGCTAAATTATGGGAAGCATGATGGAACCTCTAATCTTTTTTTAGAACTCTAGATAAAGCCAATGCATTAGGCGAAAGACTGCATGTAGCGATTCAGAATATAAGTACAATAATATTTCCCTTGTGTTTCTCTATACATTTTGCAGACATGCATTGTGTGTAATTTTGCAGGATGCCTTCACAGGAGTCAGAATTATGTCAATTTTCCAATCTATGCTGCCCCTTTCTTGCTCTTATTGCCATAGAGTATTTTTATTTCTTATTAAAAAACGTAATTCCTAACAAAAAGAGATTCTTGAGTGTAACTTTTGTTTTAAAAGAACAGAATTCAACCAATATATATGTATTAAAAAGGATAGTGATAAGTTATTCTCCTAAAATAGTTTCACAAGGTGGAAAGGCCTAATATAAACACCATGCAATTTTCTAGGGTTATTCAAAAGACCTGTATATCTAAAGTGACCTTCACAAGGGCAAGATGCTGTCCAAGATGTAAATATATCATAGACTTGTATGTCATAGTGGAAAGTTTGAGAATAGTTTCAGAGGTGGGAGAGAATGAGAAGAATATAAGTATATATTTGAAGGGAGGTCCAATAGAACTTTTTGATCAAATAGATTAAATGGGGGCTTCCCTGGTGGCGCAGTGGTTGAGAGTCCGCCTGCCGATGCAGGGGACACGGGTTCGTGCCCCAGTCTGGGAAGATCCCACATGCCGCGGAGCGGCTGGGCCCGTGAGCCATGGTCACTGAGCCTGCGCGTCCGGAGCCTGTGCTCCGCAACGGGAGAGGCCACAGCACGTGAGAGGCCCGTGTACAGCAAAAAAAAAAAAAAAAAAAAAAAAAAAAAAAAAAAAATTAGATTAAATGGTAATAAACAAACAAACAAATAAATAAAAGAATCCTCCCAGATTTCTCATTTTGGTAAATGTGTATTGAAGAGAGTAGAAACATAACAGGTAGAGGAGGTATAAACAGGCAAGCTTCAAAAGCATTATTATTTAGTGCATTATGTTTATGTGATTAGGAGTTATCAAATAGGGAATAATATATAGTCAATGTAATACACAAGTTTGGGCTTATGAAGATTTTTGTCTGAATAGGTGAAAATGGTGATTTCGATATGATTTATGGAATATACAATCTATACCATAGGTAGTATCACAATGGTAAAAACCAAGGGACGATTGTAAATTGTGAATAAGTCCTGGTAACATGCCCTCAGGGACTTCAAAAAGTTCAGTCAGCTGAAGTGCCTATTTAATTTAAGTGATAATGCATTTTAGAATTTATACATAAAGTTGCCTTAATATGATTATTTCAGATGACAAAAATGTGCACAATAAACTAAATTAACTCAATTTAATGTTGTATAATATGGTAACCCCAGTCTACAATTTTCTAATATTTTAACGAGGTGAATGAGCTATGTTTGACAGTACTTTGTGACATTGGGGACATCCCGGCAACTGCAGGTTACATCTCAGTAAATTCCTGGTGTGAAAAAACTGTGAACAAGGTAGCCAAAGGTGAACTGGTGGCTTTTCAGTTCACAGGAATAAAAAGTGACAACAGTAAAAATATAATAAAGATTGCATTCAATGTGGCATCCTTCCTCTGCTACAGCTTTGCAGAGAGAAAATGGTGAAGATTTTCAAACTTTGAATGAGGACCTGTCTTAGTGACACAGAATAGCAAGGGGGTATTTAATATGATTTTAGATAAATAAATACATGATTTATCATAAAATAACATTACAAGGTATTCTAAACATTTGTAAATGATATTCTTCAAACAATGGTAAACTAAACTGGATGAGGTAGTGTTCATTTGGCTTAAACTGCATCCCGAATATGGAGGTTCAAATAAATTTGAAGACTTCATCATTAACTTCCTGGACATTCTCATTGAAGTAATGACTGATTTTATAGTAAACATCATCAATAAATATCTGTTGATAAGCTATATTTACCTACATTCAAGTTTACTTTCCATCTCTATTGTCATCCTATTTAGATAAGTAAACATTCTCAGAGAGGTTTTTTTGTTTCTTTAATTTTTTTTTGCTATTTTTATAATTGATAAAAAAGTCCCTATTTCTCCAAGTTAACAAAAAACTCATTTTAAAGGGGTTGACTTTAGAAAATTAAATTAAGCCTCCCAAAGATTCTGTTATAGCTGGTAATTCTCTTCACTCTGATTATGCAAAATTGAAAAAGGGCTCAGGAGACCAAAAAAAAAAAAGAAAAAGAAAACTAAGCATGAAATTAAAATATAAATAAAATGAGTGTAATGTTAAAACTTGTGAAACTGGAAATAATACACATAACCTTTACAAGGTGAGCAGAAACATACCAGGGAAAATGAAATGATTAAATTAAACAATCATTCTCTCTACATTTACTTTGAGTTTTGTTTTTTATTTAGTGTGAAAGCCAGAAATAAAAATGATATGCTTTCCTTCTCAGCACTAAACATTTGCCAGGGATAATTTTATATTACTCTCTTCTAAACTTAAAAGGGGTAATAAACAATATGAGAACACATTCATAAATAAGATCATGTTTCCAGTAATTGTAGCAATCATATCTATGGAAATCATAACCTATTAAGGTAAAAGGGAATTGGAATCTTCCCTCCCCCTGTTGTTGCCCTCACACTCCCCAGCCTAGTACCATATACCCAAAAAGCTAAAGCCTTTACTAGGTCACCATTTTTTTGGACTTTCTAAAATCCACAACAAATATATGCCCATTTGAGTGCTAGTTTTTACTCTCACTATTCTACTTAAAGCGTAACTTCCAAAGTTTACTTTATAAGCAAGGCAGATCAACTTAGAAACAGAACTAGCCCACATGAGATCATCTTTGAGAATGAAATGTACTGACCAATTAGGAGCTGCCTATCTGGTTTGGCCAATTATCTGAAGAGTAAATTGTTTCTTTTATGAGTAAATCATTTGTGAGACATTACTGGGCAATAATTTACCTAGGCTTTTTAGGCTATGTTATACTTGATTTTTCTAGACTCTCTAAATAATCAGCTATATTCTTTGACATTTTCCTATTTCAGTGCATTTAATCTGTCATTCATATGTTGAAGTCGTCATGCATATACACAAAACTTATGTCACATTCAATTTACTATTCAGCAAGTTTTAGAAGAACAATCCCTCAAGTTAAAATTGTATAAGATGACTAACTTTCAACTACAACATATGCAAGAATTAATCACCTAGTTTCAGGCAAAATGCTTTCAGTAATGGTTATCTCACCACCTCATGATGGGGTCTGGAACGTATCTCTGTTCCCTCTGCTTAAAATAACTTTTACTCCTTTTCACTTTGAGCATAAATCTGTAAAACCATCAATTTCAAATGTCTATCATTGTAGGTCAGACTTCTCTTATACAGAAAGGACTTTGTTTAGTAACTTAAAGATAGTCTCCAAGTGAAAAAATTCTACTGTACTCCAAATAATTTATTCTGATGTGGAATAAGATACTACTGTGTGTTCACAGTCACAGGCACTCCACAGTTGTACTTGCTATTCTCCAAGAAAAATATGTTTGTCCTTGCCCCTATATTTTGATAGTAAAATTAATTTCATGAAAAGGAAGCTCAATATATTAATGACTTGCTAATTATGTTCTAATTAACTTTTAAAAGGTTAACTCCTAAATAATTTGTTTTGAAATTTAAGTCCATTAAAACTTGTAATCCCCCTATTAATACTGATCTTTAGTGTCATCTGTATTTATTGAAGGGATTAAAATAACAGGCAAATATGTTAAAGAGTATAAGGTAAGGGCCTATAATTCAAGCCTGTTTTTCTGGGTTTTTTTATTATTATTATTTTACTTATTTTTTTTTGCAGTACGCGGGCCTCTGATTGTTGTGGCCTCTCCCCTTGCGGAGCACAGGCTCCGGACGCGCACGCTCAGCAGCCATGGCTCACGGGCCCAGCTGCTCCGCGGCATGTGGGATCTTCCCAGCCTGGGGAAAGAACCCATGTCCCCTGCATCGGCAGGCGGGCTCTCAACCACTGCGCCACCAGGGAAGCCCAAAGCCTGTTTTCAATCAAGTGTTTGCAACCCCTATTATTTTTCCTCAATTATATACAGCTATATTTTCTTTTCTTCAATCATGTCTAATGATGGAAAGATGGTGGGAACCATTATGCCATTCTCTATGGAGGGTCCACCATACAATTCCAGACTCTATTTTCTATTGAAAAAATAGCTCTCTAAATTTGATAACAGTAAATATTTAATAACAAGATGATAGATTTAAATTTTTGTCTTACACTCTAATTTTAGAAATTTGTAATAAAAATATATTAAACCAGTTACAGCAAAAAAAAGTCCATAATTAGATTATGTGTGTGTATCTATTACTATGCATGGTGTTGTACTGTTTGAAAGGCCATCTAGATTTCAACCTGAAATCAAAAGATATAAAATTAATATTGGTTTGGTGATCACATACTACAACTAACTAGCCAATATGTGAATTTCCTTAATGACCATTGACATGTGACTGATCAGCTGTTGCTTACTGTTTGCTCCAGGGCCTTGTGGACTCTTTTCTGGATGACACAGCTAATGCAATTATTTGAAAATTTAATAATTATAAAAAATTTTATATACAATTAAAAAATTTTAAATAATTTTATCCATGCAATATTTTTTGTCCTATGAGACTCAAGGAATAAGTCTATTGGTTCTTCCCAATAAAATTTTAAAAATATGTAATGATAGCTATTTTGTTCCTCCAGAGAAAAACATCTATCGATGTGATGCATCATTAAGTCCAAACATATATCTGAACAGAGCTGTAAGATATGTAATATTGAATTTCCATGGGGTAAACGATATATATTGAAGTTAGCTTAAGAAAATGTGCTGTTGTTTTTTAAAATGAGATATATAAAAATTCTATATTGCATATTTCTATCTGCACTCACTTAAATTTGTCTCATTTTCTACAGTCTCTCTCATTCTCTGTAACATTCTCTTTCTCTCTCAATCTTTCTCTTCTTCTCATGAAGGTCTGCTTGACTTATTTCTCTATAACCTATTCTTTGTCCTTCTTTTTTCCTAAATAATGTATTTCTCTTCTGAATTCTCCCTTATTCTTACATCTTATTCAAAATTTAGAAATGCAACAGTTCCTTAATCCTACAATTTCCTAACCTGTAGTTATAAAGTTACTAGGTTTTTAATAATAATTTATTGATTTACCTCATTAATTATCTTATAGTTCCTAGACCTCTTTTTTAAATTAACTGTATAATCTGTTATTTTCCAAGGCAACTAAATATAAATGAATCAATGTGCTTTATAAATTCAAAAGTGCTATATTAATTCATGGTTGCCATAGCTCTAGTTCAGAGACATAAGAGGTATATGAGGAATAAAAATGTATTACTCCAGAGACAAGGGGGTGTTTATTATACACGTTTCTTAAATCGACCCCTTTATAGTCATTTCCTCCTGGGTCTATTGCACGCTTAAAGCAAATTTAGTTTAATGTCGGTTTTTGATTATTTCTGTTCTCATGATTCAAGTGTTTCTTTAAAATAGAGATTCTTTTAAAAAAGATCAGATCATAGTTTTATAATATAGTCTTTCGAGTGAAGGTACCACTTATCTGAATTTCTAGCTTGCCATTTACGAGTTGCGTGATCTCAGGCTAATTACGTATTTAAACCTACTTAGTCATTTCTAAGAAGGCTCTCCTATGACCCTTCTAGGTTGTTGCAAGGATTAAAGCATCGAGGTGCGCAGCAAAGTTAGTCATACTCCACAGGTTACTGTGAACTATTATTTTCTGTTGTCTCCTCTCTTCAAATAATCTTCATTCCACAGAAATACTGTTATGCCCCTGAGCCAAAATAAACAAAACTCGTACTAAAAATAGTTGTTATAAGGTAAAGCGAAACGAGTAAAAAGAAAAAGGAAGGAGTTTGGAATGAGAATATAGTCTAGGCTTTAAAGGCAGATAATGCTAGTCTCCAAAGCATAGACTTCACTACACAGAGTTTACTGGGTTACCATAGGTTACTTGACTCTTGATTTCCATTAACCTCTTTTCTTCTTTTAAAAATTTAATTTAATAAACTTTTTCTTATAAATCTGCTATGAAGATTTTATACAATGGCATATATCAAATATAGCACAGTTCTAATTAGGTATTTAATAAATAATACCTATTTTATTAATGTTATCAATACTGTCATCACTATAACCATCAAAATTGTGCATTTTTCTCGAGTACAATTACATATTTTCATAATCTCAAACAGGCTCTTAAAATTTTACAAGGGGTTGTTAATCTGGAGACTTATATTTAAAGTAATCTGTGGGGGAAAAACAACTTTTAAACAAATATAATATACAAATTATGTGTTAGATTATCACCACCTACTGTCTCTTTTAAAAATTACGACAATCTTCAAATTGAGAATGGGAGTATCAGTGCTACAATCTCTTGATCAAAACATTTTAGAATATTTATATAGTTTACTTTGCTTAAAATCTTTAGTGATAGAAAACATTTTTTTGCCTGTAGAGTCTAGTTACTTATTATAATGACTATACTTCGGACACACGATGATGTTAATACGCTGAATCAATTAATGAATATACAGAGGTTTAAGTCACTGGAGAAAATTTAAAAATTGCTTTTCTGCATTATATCTGGTGTGTCTGGCATGTTTTTTATCATGTCTCAGAGAAAGAAATGTCTCCTTTATCTTCCAAGAAGACCATTATCCCCTCTATGAATAATTTATTTACTTTAATTTGCCCATATATCTAATGTCCCCAAACATCAACACTTCACTCTTCACTACCAACTACTTTTCCCTTTGAGGCATTTCACTTATGCAAATGTGAATTTTGTTTGTTTCTCACGTAATGTAATTTCACTGAAATTCACAAATATTTTCAAAACATACAGGAAAACTACTTTTATCAAACATAAATCATTTCTTATTGTAGACATTTAAAATTGGTAAATAGCTAGTCTCCAAAGTATAAATAGCAAGATACTATTGTGAGTACCACAAATTATGAAGAAAGGAAGGGAAAGACATTGAGGGTAGATGGGAGTGGACTTTGAGAGTAATTTTAGGTAGTGAGGTAACTTAAGACCAAAAAATGTAGTTTTGGAAGATTTCTGTAGTCCCCCAAATATTTTATTTAATTTTTTTCTTTTTTTTTCTGGGTTTCCCTATCATCTTTCTTTTATTATTATTTTTTATTTTTAAAATTTTTTATTAGAGTATAGTTGACCCCAAATTATTTTAAATCTTCTCAATGAAGGAGAGATTTTAAATGGGCGAAAATGGACAAGTATCTATTAGGAGGCAGTTTGCTTCTGACAGAAATCAAGCTTTTGAAGTTCAGCAGAACTAAATACACATATTTTGTCAATTTTCCCTATTGTTTGCCAACTGACTCTTAAAGCAGTACAAAGACAGCTACTGTGTAGGGAGAATCTAACAGTCACCCCCTCAACACAGACATGTGAGTACCCACTGTGGTCAGAGGAGCATTGCCATGAAAGGAAAAGGCAATGATCCTTCTAGTTAAATTCTAAGTTTAGTCAAGTTAAAGTAGAATGCAAGAAACTTTTTTTTTTTTTTTTTGTCCAGCAGCAGCTGTGTCAGAATAGGAACAGATGAGAGTCATAGATATAGATTCGGAACAGTGAGAGGAATTAGTGTGATTAAAAGCTTTTGTACCTATTATGCTTAGATGCATAAAATGCTCTGAAGTTTCTAGCACTGAAGAAAAGCCAGCATACAGCAAAAGCAGGGAAACACATATAACAGCACAGTCAGGGCAGTTTCAGAATAATATTTATCTTACCTGGAAGATCACCAGGTCAAAAATGAGTTATTCAGTGCAATAAAAGTGGATTAAACACAACTAATAAACTACTCTATTGTGTCCTTCGTCCTTATTATTAACCTTTTTGCTTTTATCCAGGGTTAATGACACATAATACAGACAATTAGTTACCTAGGTCAATAACTACTCTGTTTAATATTATTCACTTAAATTTTAAGTTAAACTCTGTGTTTTATTTTGTTTTTGTTTTTCAAAAACCCAAAGATGGGAAGAGTTGAACTTCAATTTTATGAACTACCTCATAGTTCAATGTAGCATGCAATTAGCAGATAAATAAGCAGTATCAAGGGTATATACTATTACATTTTAGCCATATCTAAATTGTTATAAACACTCATGAGAATGTTTTTAGTTTGACTTCCCCCTCTATACAATTTGAAGCACATAGAGTCCACTTTGTATTTGTAAAATAATATTGTATAAATCTATAGATTTAAATCAATTTATTGAATACTATGTTAAATGTATTAGTTTACTAGGGCTGCTGTAACAAAAACCACACCCTGGGTGGCTTAAACAACTTAGAGTCAGAGATCAAGGTGTCAGCAGGG